>NW_006291549.1:1726409-1769194 GCF_000327345.1 Myotis davidii
CCTCTGCACTTTACTTCCACACCTCCTCTGAGTCTCAGTGTGCTTTTCTCTTTCCTTCTAGTTGTAAAATTTCCACTTAGCCAGCCTTCTTGTGGTTCTGGATGATGTCCGTTTTGTCTTTTAGTTGTATTTTTGAAGTGGTTGTGTGAGGCAGCAATTTCCGGTGTTTACCTGTGCTGCCATCTTGATTTCTCCTGGTCTCCACTGTTTCTTTGGAAAATACAGTAGAATTTGAATCATTGTAATTCTATAGGTGATACATCATACTCTCTAGCTGCTTTCAATCATTTTCCCTTTTTCTTTACTTTTCACAGTTTTAATTGTGACATGTCTTGGCATGGATTTCTTTGGGTTTATCTGTTTGGGATTCTCACAGCTTCTTAAATTTCTAGGTTTGTACCTATTGTCAAGTTTTGGAAATTTTGGTCGTTGTTTCTTCAAATGCTTTTCTTAGCCCCACATTATTTTTCTCTCTATCTTCTTCACTTTTGGCTCTTACCTGGAAATAAGTGTGAGAATCCAAAATATTTGCAAATAATTACTTTTCGAGGAACTGCCAAACTGTTTTCATAGTAGTTCTGTTATGATACATTCCCACCAGTCTATCTTTGTTAATACTTGTTATTTTCTCTTTTTTTAATTTCTTCTTTCTTTCTCATAGTTATAGCCATCTTAGTGACTATCAAGTGATATTTTATTGTGGTGTTATTTGCATATTCTTTTTCTTAGACATTTGTGAATATTATTTTCCATTCTGTAGGTTTTTCTTTCTTTCTTAATAGTGGCCTTTTTTTTAAATAGTGGCCTTTTATGCATGAAAGTTTTTAATTTGGATGAAGTCCAGTTTATTTTTTCTTTTATTGCTTATGCTTTGGGCATCATATCTATATAGCCATCGCCAAGTCCAAGATTATGAAAATGTATAACCATGTTTTCTTCTGTTTGGTAGTTTTAACTCATATTTAGATCTTCAGTTTATATTTTAGTTAACCTTTTAAAATTTGGTGTAAAGTAGGGGTCCAACTTTATTCTTCTGCATGTGAATATCCAGTTTTCCCAGGTACTCTTTTTATGGCTTTGGCAAACAGTCTATAATATCACATGTAAAAGTTAATGAAATGAACTAATAAGTTGAAACTTTAAATATATCTGTCCTTAAGAAATCAGTCCACCATGTAACATCACAGGTTATTATAAGCCACATGCAAAGAAGTTCTGTGATATCAAGGATTGTACAAGTTATCAGGGAGGCAATAAATTTCAAGGCTATGTGGCAACAGGCTTTGACTTTCCAGTTACTTTATGATTCAGAATTAAGAGCAAGAAATTCACCCAGTGAGATTGAAGTCGTCAGAACTAAATTCATCTCTAAAGTATTTTTAGGGAAGAGTATAGGAAGTTTCAGAACAAGATTAGCACAAAACCTAATTCATTGCTGAGCTAGAGCCCCAAAGCCCAGAGTCCTTAATATTCCTTTCCTCTATCTGTAGAAGGCTTCAGAATATGGTGCAGATAAAGACTGATGTATAGGCTTTTAGAATTCACTCAAGATACTGTTAAAGTACTGGGGCCTGGAAGCAAGTAAATAATTTTAATTAAGTAAATAATATGTTTAAAAGGCCTTTAAACTATGGAGATTTATCATATTAGTTACATGTAACCAAATCTGTATGATCCTTTGTATTGTGTGTGCTTTCATTCACTAATTCTAGATATGCTGGGACCTGGAACTAAAATATTGAGCAAAACACATGGCTCCAGGCAGGCCTCACAGGGCTTTAGTTTATCTGACACCACAAATAATCATCAGTAAGCACAAAAATATCTATAATAATAAAAGCATAATATGCTAATTAGACAGCCAAACGACCTTCCAGACGTCCTTCTGGATGAAGCCAGGGCTGTGAGGGCCAAGGCAAGCCGCTGCGGCTGTGAGGGCCAAGCCCTTGCATGAATTTCATGCATTGGACCTCTAGTATAATTATAAACTTTGATTAAAATGACACTAAAGCTCTTCTATGCCTTTCCATGTTTGTGTTTTTCCTAATTCTTTCCATGTTTTTCTCCCTCCTTCTAGTTCCTGCCATCCCCTGTACTATAGTACACTTTGTTTGCTGTATGGATAATCAACCGAAATTGTGGGGCATATATTTTTTATTATGGTAAAATATACATAACATAAAATTTACCATTGTAACCATTTTCTGGTGTATAGTTCAGTGTTATTAAATGCACTCACATTTTTTGTACGACCATCATCAGAACCTTTTCATCTTCTCAAATTGAAGCTCTGTACCCATTAAATAACTCCCCATTCCCTTTTCGCTCATCCCTTATATCTTTCTCCTTTCTAGCTCTATGAATTTGCCTTTTCTAGGTACTTCATATAAGTCAAATCATACAATACTTTCTGTGTGTCTGGCTTATTTCATTTGTCAAAATGTCTTCAAGGTTTTTTTCATGTTTTAGCCCATATCAGAATTTTTTTTTTTCTTTTTACAGTGCAACAATTTTACGTTGTATGTATAAATCACATTTTGTTTATTCATTCATCTGTTGATAACTATTTGGGTTGTTTCCACCTTTGGGCTATTATATTTTTGTTGTATTTTCATTGTGTTTTGCTGCAGTTAACAAGATTTGGACTAAGAAAAAATATTTTGTACCTATTGGCAAATATTTCACTGGAGTAAATGGAAAACAGTATTTCAGTTTCATTTTTTATCTCTTCATATTAATATTCATGTTGATTCCTTAAGTTGTTTTCATACATTTAAGACCATATTCATGTATTTTCTAAAATAATAAAAGTTACTTTCTATAAATGTAATTCAATTTGTCTTAAAATACTTTTTTCTCTATGGAAAATTATCAATAATATTGAGTTTCAACATCTGATTTGAATGCTAAAGACCATATATAAATATCAAATTTTTATTTTGAATGATACAGGTAACTAATACAAAGTGTGTACATATTCTAAAAAACATTTCAGGCTTTAGAGTAATTTGTTTTCAGTGTAGGGCAGTTGCTTCTTAGGAGTCATAAGAAATAAATTGTACCATATATCATTAATGTAGGAATGTTATAGGCAACATTATCTTCATATGTGAAAAGACATTCAATTTGATAATATCTTAACCTCACTACTTTTAGTTCCATCCCTTGAGAGAAAAATGTCACTTTGAGATATATTCTTAGGACTTTTAAAAATAACTTGAACTAGGATTATGAATAAGGGTGTTCATTGTGGTATTTTTGTAATAGTTCAGAATTAGAAGCAATCTAAATGTCTAATAGTATGTGATATAAGTGCACTGTGGTATGTTAATACCTGGTATAATGTGATACTATGTGGCATTTAACATGAATAAATTTGATCTATATTTATTAAAATAGATATGCTTATAAAACAAAAGTTGACTTAAGAAAGTTGAATAGTAGCATATATGCTATGATATATTCCTGAAAGATATAGAACTTTTAATCATAGAACAGTACATTTTTGTGGATATACATGTATGTATGTATATACACATATACACAAAAATATAATTATATATAACTATATATATGTGTGTGTGTGTGTGTGTGTGTATACACATACTGAGTGGCCAGATTATTATGACCACCTGACGTTTGTAGGCAAATTAGCTATAATTTCGCGCTGAAGTTGCTAGAGGGACAGACAATTATATATAGGGAAGCAGGTTGTTTACCACAACAGTATTAGCTATATTCGCGCTGAAGTTGCTAGAGGGACAGACAATTATAAATAGGGAAGCAGGTTGTTTACCACAACAGTAGAAGTGATTTTTTTCTGAAGATATGGGTAAACAATGTCATTTAACAGCCTTTGAACATGGGATATATTTGAACGTGAGTGGCCAGATTATTATGACCACCCCACCAGTACTTCATTGGGCAACCTTTTGCCTACAATACTGCGCGATTCTTCTTGGCATTGACTCAACAAGATGCTAAAAGGTGATGAGAGGAATCTGACACCATGCCTGATGAATAGCACTGTCCAGTTCTGTGAGATTTGATGGTTGTGGAACCAGCTGCCTGATGGCTCTTTTAACTTCGTCCCACAAATGCTCAATTGGATTGAGATCTGGTGATTGTGGGGGCCACCGAAGCAAGGTAAAGTCACCCTCATGTTCTTGAAACTACTCCTGCACAGTATGAGCACCGTGGCATGGTGCATTGTCTTGTTGGAAGAAGCCATCTCCATTGGGATATGCCATCAACATGATAGGATGAACTTGATCAGCAATGATACTTATGTATGTTGTGCTATTCAGATGTTTATAATGATCTGGCCTCTAGCAACTGCAGCAGGAAATTATAGCTAATTTGCCTACAAATGTCAGGTGGTCATAATAATCTGGCCACTTAGTTATATAGTATTAAAACATGAAACACACACACCAAGTTAAAGATACTGATAATTTCTGGGAAGGGAAGAATGATGTAATATTGTATCGGGTAATACTATTTACAGATCATTTTATTTTTCACAAAAATGTGAAACCTTGTTCTAAACCTTGAATTAAATATGGCATAATGTTAGTGTTTTAAAATCTAGATAGTTAGTACATTAATGTCGGTTATACTGCTCTCCATACTTTTTTGAGGGTTTGAAATATTTTTTCTATTTATTTAAGTATGTACTCAATGTCCCAGTAATTATACTTATAGTTAAAAACATTGGAGCCCTAGCCGGTTTAGCTCAGTGGATAGAACATTACCTACAGACTGAAAGGTCCCGGGTTTGATTGCAGTCAAGGGTACTTGCCCAGGTTGCGGGCTCGATCCCAAGTGGGGGGTGCAGGAGGCAGCCAATCAGTAATTCTTTCTCATCATTGATGTTTCTCTCTCCCTCTTCCTTCCTTTCTGAAAGCAATAAAACATATTAAATTTTAAAAAAACACATTGAAGTGATCTTGCATAGAGGCACATATAAGGATGTTCATTATATCAATATTTATAATTATGAAAAAACTGGAAACACCCAAAATATTAGTAGATATAACTGTATAGCTAGAAGTTCTAAGAACTTCCTTTTTTACAAAGCTATTATAATTAGTAGAATATTTTAGCTTATACCATACAAAAAATTAAATCCTAAATGGACTGCTGACCTAAATGTGAAGGTTTAAATAATTTAGCTTTCTTAGGGATACATAGGAGAACATCTTTTTGACTTTATAGTAAGCCAAGGTTTCTTAAACCAATTTTAACAGGATTAAATATAAACAAAAAATTAATGAACTGGACTATATTAAAATAAAAAAAACTTATGTTCAGTGAAAGATAGTACTAAATGAATTAAAAGGCAAGTTTCAGAGTAAAAAGAGTATTTGCAGTGTATAGGTCCAGCAAAGGACTAGCATCCAGAATATATGAAGACTTCCTGTTAGCACAGGCTTAGGATATCCTTTACTGAGGCTTGCTTATCCCTACTCATTAGAATGACCCTATGGGGTTCTTTCCTGAATGCCTTTTGCTTTCAACAGAGATTCTCATCTTTAGTTCACAATTTAAATGTCTCCAGTGCTATGAACTGTTTTTCTAGTTGTTATCTGCCTGCCTTATTTAGCTTCATACTATGCATATGCAACAAAATATTAGCCATAGACTGAAAAGAATTCTTATGTAGATTTCTGTAGCTCTTTCTCTTTGTAGCTTCCTCCTCTCTGGGTACTGTACTTCACAAATTCTAGCCATTTCAACCTTCCAAAACTCTAATCTCTTTTCTTTTTAAAAATATGTTTTAATTTATGAGAGAGAGAGAGAGAGAGCGAGAGCAAGAGAAAGAGAGAGAGAGAGAGAGAGAGAGAGAGAGAGAGAGAAACGTGTGAGAGAGAAACATCAACCAGTTGTCTTCTTTATGCACCCTAACCAAGGATGGAACCACAAGCTGGTTATGTGCTCTGACCAGGGGAATTGAACCAGTGACTTTCTGTGCACAGGACAGTGATCAAACAACTGAGCCATACTGGCCAGGGCTCCAATCTCCTTTCTTTCAACTTATCATAGTGTGGCCCCTTTCTCCCTGCATCATAGTATGAAGATTGTCTCCTGGCAGAAGTATGAGCTGACATTTTAGGGTTCTCTTGTTAATGGAACCCCAATGCTTTCCCTTGGTTCTGTCTCCTTTGATGTGCTGTCCCAAAGAAATGCACAAACAGGAGTTTGCAGTATACGAAGAAAAAAAGTAGTTTAATATTGAATTGGTCAATATGGAGATGGAGAGCTAGTACTCTAACTAACCCAACTCCCCAGTGGCATGTAGAATACATGTTATATGGGCAAAAATCATGAGACAGTGGGTTGGATTTGTGTAATAGATCATTTCTTCAGGTCTTTGCCAGCATCACTCTGTCCAATTGTTACTGGGACAAATAGGAAATGCATTTCAAAGATACATGCAGAAGAGGATGAGGTATAGTGGCAAGATTTATTAGAGCAAAAACAGTGTACTGCCCCCAGGTTCCTGATGTCTCATCCATGGCCAGGTGGCTCAGCTCACTCTTGCTGCAGAAGAAGTCCAGCCTCTGGGGCTGCACCAAAACCAGGAAGGGGCCAGAAGCCAGAGCTGCCTTGCTATTAGCCTCACTTCCTATCTCTAGTAGTTAAGCCCAGTCTCTGTTCCCATCTCTCCAGCTTTCGGTACTGTGCATCCTCCTACTTGGCTGCCATACCCAGGCCCCTGTGGCTGCTATGGCGAGAAATGGAGAGTCCCTCGAGCCTTTGTTAAGCTTTGATTATATTACATTGGCCTTAGGAGAGAGTAGGTTTTCCTTCAAACTATCTAATCTCTTTCCTTTTTCTTCCCAGGCTTGTGCTGGGCCCTCCCCCTTATCTAGTCTCTTTCCTGAATCTTCTGGGGTTCTATGCCCTCATCCTATCTGACCTTTTTTTTCAGGCTAACCTCCTCCCCTTTTTGATTCCTATGTTGGCTTCTACTGTGCATGCCTCAAAGCTCTGTTTGTCATCTGACTTGTACTGCCCATAAACTTAGTGGAAGGCCTCTCCCTGCCCATCTTGACTTCTACTGTGCATATGCCCAGAAAAGGAATTTCCCCCCTGGCTGGTTCCACTCCCCCGCTCCTGGTTTGCAGGACCAGATTGGTTGTTTCCTGGGGAGATTGGAAAGCTGTTTACTCCTGCCTGCTTCTGCATACTCAGGGATTAGTCCCTTTGGCAGAGGATGTGACTGTCCCCTGGGGTGTCTGTGAAGCTGTAGCTTCCTAGTTAATCCCATTAATTAGATGTCTAGCTCCGTTCTCTTTTGTTAATACCTAGCTAGCTACCTATGCTAAATAGTCTTACGGGAAAGTGGCCAGGGGGGTTTTCCACCTTAGGGCTCAGGAACTGAGACATAATTTATGATGTTCATTCTAGCCTGCTAGAGGTCTGGACCATGTGACCCTTAGTCATGCCCGGGCCTACTCTCTTCTGCTGCCTCAGGAGTTGCTGATTATCTGGGCAAACGTCTGGGTGGGTGGGGGATAATTGCTAGAGCTAGGATTTAAAATTTCATCAGTTATAAGGATCCTCAGTTGCAGTCTTTGTTGATTTTGTATCCCGCAGAGATCATAGTTCTTTGCTGCTTATTGTCCAGCATTTAAAAATAGTCATTTCATATAATTTGTCCAGTAGGTAGTAGATTCTGAATTGTGGTCCTCAGACTCAACAGAGTAGTAGAATAATTTGAAACCTCAGATTAGTGGGTTGTTTGTAGATAGGCAGTATTCATCTGGCTCAGGAGTGCCTGGGCATTGACTCTGTCAGCCCCTCCTCCAAACACCCAGTAAGATGTGGTTTCTTGAAACTTAGTTTGACTTAAGAATAAGTGGCCCCTAGTGTTTATAAATACTTTTTATTAGAAGTAGGGATTGTGTGAGTTCTTCCTAAAAAAAGAATAAGCTGTAAGTATAAAATAAAGAAGCAAGAAATAACATTACCCAACAACTGTAGCCCTTTGTTCTGCTGGGTTAGTGATTTGAGAGCCAGGAAAACTAAATTGAGATGAGCTACATCTGCTTTTTCTTTGGGGGGCCATCTTGCTTCGGTTTGTTCCATGTTCTTAGCTAAACAAAGTAGGAACCTAATCCAAACTCAATTTGATTGTATTTTCTGTATTTCTCTTTTTTACCTCCTCTCATTTGAAAATTTTATATTTGTTTTTCATTCTTTAAGTGCTTTTTCTTGAAATTATAGCATACACCATTTATTTGACAAAGTCTGAAGTTCATAACTTCCTCTATCCTGGTACAACAATGAATGCAAAGATTTTGAAATGCTTTAACTCTGATCCTTTCCACGTTCTTATATTATTTTGTTGTTCAGAACTTCAGTTCCACCTTATTTTATCTCTACCTTCACTTCAATGTTGTTATGATTGCTTTGAATAATAATGTTTGTTTAGTTACATGTATACATTTACAAACCTATTTCATCATCATTGCCTATTTTGTTTCATTCATTGCTTTCGAGTTTTTTTTCTTAAATTATATTTTTAATAGCTCTTTCATCTATGATGCATGAATAGTAACCCTTGGAATGTGGAAAATATTACTTATTTTCCTTATAGCTTTTCTTGTTTGTGTGAAGTCTGTTGTCATTCCAAAATTCTTTAGTTGTTAATTGATTTTTGTTTGCAATTCAGTGGGTTTTAAAATTGTCTCTTTTTCAGTTTCACTGTTTCTAAGTGTCATTAGTTTTATTTATTCTGTTTGCATTTTTTTATATTTTCTTCATCTGTTTATTCATACTTTTACTCAGTTCTCAATTTTTAGTTATAATATTTTCAAATATTGTCTCCCTATCCCCAGATCTTCTCAGATATCTCAGAAATTAGGTGTTTTCTGGACTTCTCATTCCAACATACTTTATATTGTTACTGTTTTTCTCTTCTTTGTTTCTTTGTGTGGTCTTTGATTTTACCAGTTTTCGTTAGCTTTATCTCTGTGCTATTTAACTCATCCACTGAGTTTTAAATTTCAATTGTGTTGTTATTATTAATAAATTTACTTTATTTAGCATTTCTATATATACAGGTATGTAGATTTATTTTTTTATTTGTCTTCTTTTGTTCCATAAATCCCTGTTCTTTTTAATATGCTTGTCACCTCTTTTTCTTTTTTTCAACATTTTAAAAACTCTAATATAAATAATAAGTCATTTCTAATTGCTCTATTATATCTATTCTCTTGTGTGTTTGCCGATTTTAGCAGTGGTGATATGTAGACTGTCATTCATGGCTTTGAAGTTATTTATATGTTTATTCTTATCTGTAAACTTGACTTGTTTGAGAATTTTTGTGGTGGTGTTTCTTCTATCCTTTCTTTAAGTTGTGTAAGCCTGTCTGTATTAGATGATTGTGAACTCTCCAGTGTACATTGGCCATAAACCTGTTTTTACATTATTATTGATTTGTCAGGTCTCTGCAAATATATATATGACCCAAATTTGAGACTTAAGATTCTGATCTCATATAGTTCACTCTGTCCTGCCCTCATACTGGAACAGGAAGCCTCTTTTCAATAGCACTCTAACCAGACAAGCTCTGGTATTCAGGATTTTATTCAGCAATATTTTGTCTCCCAGCTTTCTACAGTTAGCCAATGTTTATCTATCAGTCATGAAGGGCCTTGTGCATAAGCTTCCATTCCCACTGAGGTCTCAAGGTCTGAGGCCTCCATGGGCAGTACTTGATCCAGCTCTCTCATAATGGAACGTCAATTCCACTTTACTGGTAAGGGTTCTTTATCTTGGCATTTAGAGATTTACTATCTTTGCTTTAAGAGGCATAAATTAACATTTTTATAATGTTATACATAGCATATTGAGTGTTGGAAGTGGTCAGATAACTCAGTATATGATTTTTAAAAATCATATAGTCTATTTTTTAAGTATTTAACATTTTTAAAAATTTCAGGTCCTCATTAAATACTATTTTAATTGTTAAGATTTGTTAATGTTAATATATTTTTGCTTTTATTTTACTTCAGTTTAGTTCATATATTTTTAAATAGCCTGCTGCCTTTGTTTGTTACATTATTCACTTAAATAATTACTTATGTTAATTTTCATAGGATGAATCTTCAGGAAGAATTGGATAAACTTAAAGTGCAAATGTCTATTGACAAAGCAACAATACAAGAATTGAATACATGGGTAGCAGAGAAAAAAGAAGGTAAATTTTTTGTGAGAATAAATACTTAATGTAGGCATTTTAAAATTTCTAGTTTGTGATGTTTTATTTTCAATTTCGTCTAAGATTCTTACATTTTCCCCCTTTTCCCATGGTTTTACTGGTTGGTATCTCATTAACATCACTTCTCATTAGAAAATGAAATAGAACACCTAAAAGTCAGTAAGCTTTTAATTTATTAAAAGTTCAAGTAAGATGTTTTATAAGGAGAAAACATAATTTGTTTTTATTAGTCATTGATAAAGTTCTATTTTATGTCTTGTTTAAAGTTTTATAGATAATACAGTTACTCTACTCAATATCATTATTTTTGTTTGACATACTTTTTTTTGGAAATTGTTTAGTTCTTATTATTGTCTAGAATCAAAATTTTAGAGTTGGAATGAAACTGGGGTATCTGCAATTCTGCAACCAGCCTTCCTAATAGCCTAAATGTGTTTTGTAAGAAGGAATGTATCCTTTCCGATGCAAATTTATTCCTTTGTTAAAATCAAGATAAGGATATTTACTAAAGACTTCAATCCATGTTTTAGTACCTTATTAGAAAAAAAGTAAATAAGGTTGATTTTACAAAATTTCTTCTTATTTAAGCTTGTTACAGCTTAATTGTTACCAGTATATGTTTTAGGATTGACAATGTGTACTCACTAATTTATACTTAATAATTAAATTTTCATGTACCATTTATCAGGCTATTGCACCAATTATTGTTGTTCCAATTGCTCTCACCAGTGACTTGTCAGGCTCAATATTTGAACCCCATTATTTTACACCATTGATTTATATCATGTTTCAAGCTTACTTTTTTACTGATTACTGAAAACATTGGTTTTCCCCTGTTTTACCTTCTACTTTTCTTTCCTGTATCTTTTCAGTCTTCTACTAGAACTTATTTATGTTTTTTCCCTTTAACTATTGGTGTTCTCTAATACTTTAACTTTGACTTACTTCCTAAAAATAATACCTCTGTTGTTTTTGGAAAAATTACACATTTTTTTAAAAAAATTATACATATTTAAAAGCATTCAAGCAATGAGAAAGTATAAAAAGAAAAAAGACAAAGAAAAAAACTAATTCACAAACACTTAAAAATCAGAATTTCAGTATTAAATAACTTAGAGGCCCAGTACACAAATTTGGGCATGGGTGGGGTCCGGCCCACCACCCTGATGGGGACCCAGATCAGGCTGGTTAGCTGCTGCAGTGCACATCATAGCCATTAGTCATTCTGGTCGTTCTGGTTGTTCTGCCGTTCTGGTCACTGGGTTTTAGATATAGAGATTATCAAATCAAAAAATCTCTTCATACTAATATAGAAATAAGTTTAGATAGAGAAAATTACATAAAATGAATCATAATATATGCTCTTTTTAAGAAAAGATATCTGCATATATTTTATTTTGGATCAATCAAATAAAAGCAAACATAAAAGTAAAGGAACTGTTGTTGAACTTTAGATAAATGTTTGAAAAACATGTAAAAATAATAATTAAAATGTAATAAAACACTTGAATATGGAAAATACATTATTTAAAACTAGAGGCCTAGTGCACAGATTCGTGCACTGGTGAGGTCCCTCAGCCTGGCCTGCACTCTCTTGCAATCCGGGACCCCTCAGGGGATGTCAGACTGCCTGTTTTGGCCTGATCCCCGCAGGCCAGGCCAAATGTTACTTCAAATGAAATGGATTAAATGTTCCAATCAAGAGACACGCAGGGACTGAATGGATAATATAAAAAGACCCTTACATATGCTGTCTGCAAGAGACTCATTTCAGATCAAAAGACACACACAGATTGAAAGGAATTGGAAAAATATATTTCATGGGTTTCTGCTAACTCTGGGCAGTTAGTAACAGTATTGAATTGAATTAAAATGTAGGATATTGCAATACATTTCTTTAACATTTCTTGCAATACCAGTTTGGTAGTGATCAACTCCTTTAGCTATTTTTTGTCTGGGAAGCTCTTTAATCTGTCCTTCAATTCAAAATTATGGCCTTGTTGGATAGAGTAGTCTTGGTTTTAGGTGCTTGCTTTTTATCACTTTGAATATTTCATGCCAATTTCTTCTGGCCTGCAAAGTTTCTACTGATAATTTATCAGACAGTCTTATGGGAGTTCCCTTGTAGGTAACTAACATTTTTTTCTCTTGCTGTTTTTAAGATTCTCTCTTTATCTTTAACCTTTGACATTTTAATTACAATGTGCTTTTGTGTGGGATCATCTTTTATAGGATTCTCTGAGCTTCTTGAATTTATATGTCTATTTCTTTCACCAGGCTAGGGAAGTTTTCCATCATTATTTTTTCAAATAGGCTTTCAATCCCTTGGTCTCTCTTTTCTCTTCTGGTACCCCCTGGTGTGAATGTTAGTACACTTGAAGTTGTCCCAGCAGGTACTGTCCTCATTTTTTTGGATTCTTCTTTTCTTTTGCTGGCCTGAGTGGATGTTTTTTGCTTCCTTACTTCCATATCACAGATTTGATTTTCTGCTTCATCTACTATTGATTCTCGGTAATGTATTCTTCATTTCATTTATTGTATTCTTGATTTGTGATGGTTCTTTTTTATGTTTTCTATGTTCATTTTATGTTTTCTATCTTTTTGTTGAAGTTCTTACTTAGTTTCTCTATACTTCCACTAAGTTTATTAAAGTATCTTTGTAACCAGTGATTTGAATTCTGCATCTGGTAGATTGCCTGTCTCTATTTTATTTAGTTCTTTGTCTGGAATTTTGTCCTGTTCTTTTTTCTTTTTTCTTTTTTTAATATATTTTATTGATTTTTTACTGAGAGGAAGGGAAGAGGGATAGAGAGTTAGAAACATCAATGAGCGAGAAACATCGATCAGCTGCCTCCTGCACACCCCCTACTGGGGATGTGCCCGCAACCAAGGTACATGCCCTTGACTGGAATCGAACCTGGAACCCTTCAGTCCGCAGGCCGATGCTCTATCCACTGAGCCAAACCGGTTAGGGCAGCCTGTTCTTTATTTGGGACATGCTTCTTTGTCTCCTCTCTTTGGCTGCCTCCCTGTATTTGTTGCTATGTACTGAGTAGAGCTGTTATGTCTCCCAGCCTTGGTAGAGTGGCCTTATGTAGTAGGTGTTCTGAAGGGCCTCCTTGGTAACCTGAGCTGAGTGTTCCAGTTGTGCCCCTTGTGTGGGCTGTGTACATCTTCCTTTTGTAGTTAGCCTTGATTGCTGTTGACACATCAATGGGAGGGATTTACCCCAATCTGATGGACTATGAGGACACTCTTGACTACAGTGGAGGAGCTGCTTTGCAGGGGTCAACTCCACACCGTAGGACTCGCTTCAGTGGGGTTCTGGTGCCTGATGAGTTTGCCCCTTGAGTGTGTCGCTTGTGGAAGTAGTTGTGGAAGTACTTTGATGTGATCTGAAACTAATCACCAGGTTCACTAGCTCTGAGGCCTTTAAGGAGGTGCAGGTAAATGTCAGCTGCCACTGGTGCCCTGCCCAGGACCAGCCAGCATGAGCTACAGAGCTATCTGCAGAGGGCTGCTACTTGGGCTAAGCTTGCAAAGACCAACCTATAAATCAAAGATGGTTGCCACTAATGCTGCTCCTTGACCACTTAGCATGAGGTATGGGGCATGTCAAGGCCAGATGTTGCTTGTTTGGGGCTTGTGAACCTTTCAGAAATTTTAGGACAGATGCAGCATGAGCCAAGACAGGCCATTGATATGGAAAAGCCACTGGAAACAGGCTGGGTGGGCCTGGCATGAAGGTTGGGGAGGAGACAGGTATTCAGGAAATCACCAGGGCAGAGCAAACAATGTTAGCCTGGTTGTTAGAAACTCAGATATAGTGCTCTTTAGCCAGCTCTGTGGGTGGAGGGCTTAGAGAAGAACAATCGCCTCTGCCAGCACTTCTGTCTGGGAGAAAGCTGCCCCTTCAGCTGTGGCCCCAAAGCCAGACAGCTCAGTTCCTGGAACTCAGTATATCCCTGGTACCTTTCGAGCTGCTGCCCCAGCGCAGGAGCTCAGAGCAGTGAGTCCCAGTATGTGTGTACGTGGGCGCTTTAGGAGCAAGTCCTTGCACTCAGCCACAGTCCCCACTGATTTCACAGCCAGAGGTTGTGGGGACTTCTCTTCCTGGCACTGGAACCCTGGTGTTAGGGGTTTGGTGTGGGCTCTGACCCCTTGCTCCTCAGGAGAACCTCTGCAGCTGAGATATCCCTCCTCATTTTAATCACCACACAGGGTGTGGGACCAGCCCATTCTGAGTCTCTGAGCCCCTCCTATGAGTCTCGATGTAGCTTTTTCTTTATATATTTAGTTTAGGACTTCTGTGTAGCTAGATTGAGGCAGTTCTGAATGATGGTTGGTCTGTAGTTTAGTTGTAATTTTGATGTGGTTGTAGGAGGATGCAAGTAACACATTTACCACCATCTTGACCAGATCAATTTAAATTAATTTTTAATGTAATCCAAAAGAATTAAGAGAAAAGAAAAAAGAACACATAGAAGCTAGAATAAAATAAATTTAAACAACTCTGAGTAAGCAAATCTAAAAGTTAAAAACAAAGAAAGTGGAGCAAGATGCATCTCCTTAAAAATTCTTTTCAATCAGAATGTGTTTTTATAGTAGTAGTAATAAAAGGAAAACATATAGACTGAAATTTTAAAAATAAGCCTCCAGTAAGGTGAAAGAATTGAAGTATATATGTCTAACTATTCCTCTTTGTTCATTTTCCAAATCATGAGATCCTTGACAGGAAAAAGAATAAAGGGGCAAAGTGTTGGTTTCTTGCTTTTCTCCATGCCTTGGGTTTAGCTACTTGAGTATTCTTTATAAAACCTATGAATGTGAGAAATAAACTTTTTAGCAGACAACAATAAGTGAACATGGTCAACCAGACCACTAGTGGGCTTGCTCATACCCAGGAGCACATAGGAGCAACCAAATTTATTTTTAAGTCCATCATCAGCCTTGATTTTAATGGAGTTATTTAATCATTGTTAGTACGCTATGCTCTTTGAGTATGGAACTATTTTATTTATATTCTTGAGAGTAAATATCACACTTAGAACTCTAGCAGATATTTAAATGACTAGAACAGATGAATAGTATTTGCATATTATTTTTATATTCCTGAAAGAGTATTGTAAATGAATTCAGCACCATGGTGTTAGGGGACTAGAAAAAGAAACTTGGGAACTAATAGATTATTATCAAGGTAAAGGTACATATTCCCCAGATGGAAAATTCTACCTATTCTAGCTTTTATTTTCCTTAGGATAGTGTTCTATTTATTTCATAAGTACAGAAGTTTTAATTGGATATGTCATGTTTCAAAGACAAAAGAAATGCCTAATTCACTCTAACAAACTTGTTAGTCACTGTTTATACCAAGAGGATTTCTACTCTATAGAGAATAATATTGTTTTCTTTTTCCTTTGTTGATAAATCAAAGTTTTACACTGACCTGCAGCAGCCATGCAGACTTTAAAGCAAAATCATTTCAGTCTAACACAGATATGTATATCCTTTTAGTTTTATGTATTCTTTTTCTGTCCCCTTTTTTATTCTTTTTGAAATATTTCATCCTTCTAAAAATAGTTCAGTAAGAAAATATTAGTTAAATTTGTTATAGTCATTTATCAGATAACAAAAATTTATTTATAGGTTTTAATGCATTTCAATTTTAATAATATTAACTGAAGTTTTATGATTTTTATTAAAGTTACCATGTTACTTATGTATTTTTGTTGATTGAAATGGTTTCACAGTCAAATGCATGGTGAGTATAGGAATGATTTCTAGAAATAACTTAATCGATTACCTGGATTTTTATTTGTTACAAAGTCATAGTTTTTCTGTAAATGTGATATTTATAATTTACTCTGCCCAATGCATGATCTTTTACTTGGAAAAAAGGGGGTGATAGAGCATGTTACAGTTTTAGTATACCCTAATTCTGTTACTATTTGCTTTGTTCAGCAATCACTCTGATCCTCCTGGCAGGGAACAAGATCCAGAGAACAAAACAGTAGTGACTTGTGTAGATAAAAAGACCATGGATTCCGCTTTTAAGGCAAAGGGGGAATAGTCTACAATAGAATGAAAATAGGAATAAAAGTACAGCATTGTTAACCTGCAGATCTGTTGTACCTTTGAAAATCTTATACTGCAAAAAAAAAAAAATTGACACTAGAAAGATACATAATTATGTTACTGAAAATCTTAAGATCAGCATTTATTTATTGGCCATATACTTGACAATAAACTAGACTATTCCTAATTGAAAAACTGTAGAACTCTTTTCCTTAAAATTACAGGACAGTGTTTTAGTAGTGAATAAGGTGCCATAATGTATTATTTATTCTCTACCAGAACAACTCTTTAGACATGGTGAAGATGATGGGGTCAAGAAGAGTACTCCAGAGAAGAATGGGAAAGAAATGTCGGAGCTGACATTACAGAAGGTAGACTAATCTTTAAGATATTGAACTGAGCAAGTTAAATCTGAATTTTAACATAAAGGATTATATTTTAAAATGTGGGTGCATGAACTTAAACCTTGTGTGAATCCTTAATTTAAATTCATAATTCAAAATTATTGACTTGCCAAAATGGGGTAAAAAAAATCAATGTTAGTGAAATAAATGTGTAAACACTTATGCTTCTGTTGACATAGATTAAAAATATTTGTGAAGGTGAAATGAGAATGAAAACAATAGAAATTTTAAAAATTTTCACTATGTGTTTATTAGTTATAACTGAGCAGTTTTACTTTAAAATGGGACTATGAGACTCTGTTATTCACTTCAGCAAGCATAGAGACTTACAATAATTGTACTAAAAATATGAGACACTTAGCTTCAGCACAGTAAAATGATAATATATTTATAAACTTGGAAATATAATGACTCAGCTCATTTTGGATGAAAATTTATATCCATATCATTTAGTATAGTTATTCCTATTTTAGTAGAACCATCTGTGTAAATAAACCCTGTAGTTACTTTACATAGTACCTATCATTAATAGTAAAATGTTATTTAAACATCTTAACATTTATCTTTACAGTTTTACACTTAATGTATATGTTTGTGTATAAATACATTTTTATCAAGTTAAATTAAGTGGGATTGGTTGCATTTTAGCAGTTTTATTATTGTTACAAAGAAAATGTTCTTTAGATAGGTTTATTCTTCTAACTGATTGTCACTTAGCTACATAATACTTAGGTAAAACTGACATCAACAAAAATATTAATGTGGCTACCTACATTTCTTACATCTGTGAATTGACTTGTAGGAAACTTAGTAATTTACAGCAGATGATGGATTTATTATATTGTACTTCTAATACTTGCCATATGATGAGGTAATAAAGGCTGTAATTTCACTATTACTGAATGACCATTACCAGGTTAACATAATAATAAAGAACAGGACGTGCTCACATTTATTTAACTTAAGGTAAAATGAATAATTGAAATAATGTATACACTACCAGTTAGAATGCTATACACTTTATCCTAGCTTACCTTCTTTCTTTCAAAAAAATATTTTTTGTTTTCCAGGTTTTGTATAATTTTTATCTCTATGGATATATAATATTATGCTACTATTTACTGCTTTGGGGTAGAAACCCTAAAGAAATCCATAATTTCATTCCAACTGTTATAAATAACTACTAATGTTGTGGATTCAGAAATCTATTTAAGTACTAAAATGCCAACAGGAATTATTTTCATTGGACCATATGTCAAATTAACATATGAATTTGTCACTTTTTTCTATATTAACCTAATGCAATTGTCTAAGTCATGATTTATCCCCTTTTAGTTGAGTTACCTTATTTTAAAAGGATGTACTTTGTAGGTGGTCTCAAATTATTTCAGACTGAAATCAATTAAAGCCCAACAAACTCAGGAAGTGTTTTTGTTTGTTTGTTTTGTTTTTCTTTTAACTCCCTCTTTTCTTCTTAGAGATTCAGATAGAAAAAACCTGCTTCAGGAAGGGATCCCTAGCATAATCACTTGAGCATATTCACTTTAGCACATATGAATTATGATAGTCAGGAGGGAACCATGCAAATACCTGTTCACTAAATTTCCCTGTCCCATTTTTTCTGAGTGCCTATCAATAATTTTTTTGTCATTATCTCAGCTACCTATGAGTTTGCCTATTTCTCCTTTGAAATATCAAGCTCTTCCCCTTTCTCCTTTGTCCAAAATGACACATATACCTCATTTTGCCACAGTCTTCATAATTTTCACATATGAGTTCCGCATGCACATGTATTAAAATTTTATTTTCTCCTGTTGATATGTGTCTGTTAGTTTGATTATTAGCCCAGCTAGAAGCACTTAGAAAGTGGGAGGAAAATTATTTCTTAATGCCCCACAATCCATATGAAACTTATTCAAAATGGATTTAAAAGATTGTAACAACATGAAAACAATATTTGTGCACAATAGAAATGAAACTATAACTAGATTATTTTAAAATAATATATTAACATCACACACTGTTATGGAATGAAATGTGCCTCTACCCGCCCGACCCCCCACATCTTTATGTCAAAGTCCTAATTCCTAGTATCTCAGAATATGACTGAATTTGGAGATGGGGGTCTTCAATGAGTTAAGTCAAAAGGAGATTATTAGGATTTAAACTACCCAGTCTGTAGTACTTTGTCATGGCACTCCTAGTAAGTATGTAATACATACACATTACAAAGTGATGCGTTTTATTTGTTTTGAAAGGAGCCATCTTTTTGGTAAATTTTAAAAAATTTTCAGTATTGGAGGAAAAGTATGGAGTTGGTTGATTTATAGCACACAAACCAAATGCCTTTAACAATTCCTCAGACTTCCATTCTCAAAAATTATTGAAATTTTGCTTTTCCATTTTTGGAGGTCTTAAAATAAGTTGAAGAACAATTTTTGAGAGTATACCTTGAATAACATAAGCATGCTATGGACTTTCCCCTTCAAAGTCTTTGGTAGTAGTTTCTTGTGTTTTGTTATTTGGCCTCCATTTTAAACGTAAATGCAAATAAATTTGGCCAGTTCTTGTGATTAGACATTGAGAATCAACACACTTTAAATATAATAGACTTTGACAGACATTTTCCCATCAGTATATAAAATTTTTATGAGTTGTACTCACACTTAAATGGATTTTAGTTAAAAGAAAAAAATCATGCTAATCTTCAGAATTGCAACCTCAAATTTAATGTTTATTTGTTACATTATATTTTAATCAAAAGTATAAAGTTTATTTAATGCCTAATTCAGCAATATTCGGTATAAATAATTTTATTTCAGCTCAAGTAATTTTCTAAAATAACTGTAAGAATGAATAATTGAGATAATGACAATGATGATGATGTGATAAACTATAAAACTTACTGTCTGGCAAAAATTGTGGTATATGGTCATACAATAACTAGTGGCCCAATTCACAAATTTGCACACCAGTAGGGTCCCTGACTCCAGTTCTTTGTTCATTTTCCATATATAGGGTGGGACAAAAGCATGGAAAATAATACAATAGTTAATAATAATATAAGAATACACTCTGTTTCACATACAACTATAAACTGTATAGTTGACCCACCCCATATATATGTAACTCTTCTTCCCCTATATGGTTTGTATAACAGTGGGAGAGGCAAAAATCCTGAATTTGAAATCCAGATTAAACTAGGAAATATTTACCTTTATGTGGTACTTCACTTTTCAGAGCCTCCATTTCCTCTTCTGGGAAGATAATTGTTGGTTCTCTTTATCTCACATGGGGAGATAATCAGAAGAGGTCTTTTATAAATGATAAAAATTTACTTTCCAAACAATAGTGATTGTTTTTCAAGATTTAAATTGAAATCAATTCCTCATTGGAACTCATTGCTTAGAATTAATTCCTTTGTTTTTACTCAAACTTATGGCACTTAGATCCTATCCTTTATTAGCTTTATTTATGCAAGTGTCTTTCCAAATAGGTTTTGAAATTTTTTGTCAGGATGTTGTCATTTTTGTGTCCTTCAATGAACACTGTCTATTGAAATAAATGAAAAAATTTGATTCATATGCAGCCTTTAAATAATCATACTTTAAAGTTGCAGGCTTTTTTTTGGTAAAATGTTCTTTTATGTGTAAACTAAGGACCTTAGACTATGAAAATTATATTTTTATAATTTAGCAATAAGCATCTTTCATAATTATTTCATAAATAGGCCATCAGTTTTTCATATGATTGTTAAATATTAAAGAATGTTATTTTATTAATAAAGTTTCTCTATGTGCCTGTTTTGTATAAATTGTTTTGTTCTGAAAAAAATTTTATTCACAATGAGTAGATTATATTGCTAAAGCACTTAGGATCTCAGAAAACTCAGCTAAGTTTATTAGCACACATTTTTGTGTCACTTTGTATAAAATTGTAACTTCTTTTACCATCTGTCCTTTGTATTACTACATTTTAGACTGTATTACATTTTAGAATGTACCTGAGAAATTAAGTAGTTTGGATTTATATTGTCCTTGTCCTTAATGTAATTTTATTTACTTAACTAAGACATGGTAATAAAATATAATAGATTATGGGTTTTGACTTTGAAACGAATAAATTAAACTCTTCTGTTTAGGTCATTGAGTTGGAAAATCGGCTAAAATCTTTTGAGAAAAGGTCAAGAAAATTAAAAGAAGGGAATAAAAAATTAATAAAAGAAAATGATTTCCTGAAATCCCTCTTAAAACAGCAGCAAGAAGAGGCAGAGACCAGAGAAAAAGAGCTAGAACAACTACAAAAAGGGAGTAAAGATGCAGTAAAAAACAAAGCTGAACTTCAAGTAAAAATCAGTGAGCTCAAGAGAGAAGTCACTTCCCTAAGGAGACAAGTGGCAGAAACTAATGTGTTGAAAAATAAAAAAGAAGAGCCGATGAATTCAATGGAGAAATTGCAGCACTCAGTAGACGAAGCTAAATCTGAGATGGACACCACAGAAGTAGGATCTGGGCAGTCTGATTGTAAAACAACCACTACCAAGGTTAAATTTAAAGCCGCCAAGAAGAAGTGCTCTGTGGGTCGTTACCACACTGTTCTCAATCACTCCATCAAGGTTATGAGCAATGTGTTTGAGAACCTCAGCAAGGACAAGGACTGGGAGGATGTGAGTGAAAGCAGGTAAGACTCTCATTAACTTAGCTCTGTGGTGGGGACTCTGTGCATATGTAAAGCACCAGCAAATGGAGATTGAATTTAAACTACTGTCGATTTGGTATTCAGAAAAAATACTGTCAGATCCTTTGAAATATCTTGGGAGGTCTTGTTCTGAGCTTATTGACTAAAATTTGCATGCAAAATTAGCCACAACTGCATGAGTATTTGAATAGGTGCCAGGAAACCCAAAAGAAGGCAATGCTTGATTTCTTCCAGTGATGCTATTTTCATGCAGTCATGAGGCTTGAAATTGACAGTTTGGCAGGTTGATTTAATTTGCTGGCCCTTTGCATATTCACACTGACAGCTAAGGATTCCCAGGCAGGCCTACTAAGTCGGTTTAGTTATCTTGTGACATGCCAACCTGGGAGGAGAAACATTTTCCCCCTTAATTTAGTTAGATAAATTTTGAATGACCCATTTCAGCTTGTTACCAGATGTCTACAAGCTGTTTAACATCCTTTAAATTAAGAACCATCTTCACTAATTATTTCATGTATGTATTATGCAAAGTCATTGTACTAACTTTAATTGAGTGATGGTTAAAATTTAGTTCTTTAAAGTTATAGCTCTGCAGATTCCTAGTCTTAAATTATACAACTCCTAGTGAGTAGCAACAGGAGAATACTAAAAATCTATAATATTTTCCCTTATCTTTGGCTATACATTCATATGTGCACTTGAAGCACATCAGTAACCACAAAGATAAATGGATAATAGACACCTCTTTGAGACTTACATAGAAGTTAATGTTGTCAGAATTGTTAATAGACAAATTAAACAATTTTCTATAATTCTGATTCCAGATGAAGTGGGGTCCTCTTCCCCACTGGGTGTTGCTGGGGGTGAAGTTCTTATGATATCCAGAGAAAAAGAATTTTCTGAAATTCATATGGGAGAATGAGTGATTTTTAATTAATTAATTCCATGGGCTTCTAAAGTCCCATTTCCCTTCCTTTGTCCAGTCATAGAAGTATAGCTGGGGTTTCAGTTAAGCTAAAATCAAAGCCAGCATCCAGAGTTTCCTTCCCAGTTTAGCATCAGACCAGTTGCAATCCGTTGGTCCATTATGTATGGGGTCCATATGGCCGTCGGTGAATGGAAGGAAGCAGGAACAAAAGAGCCCCTTAAGGCCAAAGTCATACAAGGCCCAAGTGTGACTGAGAGCAGGCACCTTCCCTGGTCATCCCAGCTTTACTGGGCATGTGTCAGTCATCCCTTTGTTGGACCCCTGCAGAATGTAAAGTTGTAGCTTCTGATGAAACTGTCTGAATGACATGTTTGTAATATCTGGCCTTCCCTTTGCTCCTTTCTTGTTATTAATAACTAGCTAATTACAATGGTTCAATTTTGTCTTGTTTTATAATGGCATATATTTCCTTTTATTTTCCTAAGTATTTTTTTTAAAATCCTGAATACTGGTATGTTTTAGATTTAGGATTGGGGGAAGGGAGGATACAAAAAATATAACTTTATTTCTACCTTATAAGTTCTTCTATCTGGGCTAACAATCAAATTAATATAGACAGGTTAAAAGGAGAAAATATCCAAGATTTATTACTATGGTTGTACACGCGGGGCATATCATAAGATATAAGACCTAAAAGGCATTGAACAAGTGAAGCTTATGTGCTATTTTGGACAAAGGAGAAGTGGGGCAGGAGTCTGTGATTCCAAGGAAGTAGGTGATTAACAGGAATGAGAAAGAACAAACATATGGTCAGCAAATTCTTGCTGGGCCATCCAGAAATAGTGGGACACAGAAGGAAACAGACTTTGCTAGATTTCTTCCTGTCTCTCACATATGTGGTAATTCATATGTTCTAAGGTGAATATGCTAAGGTGAATATGCTAAGATTCTCTTCCTGAAGCAGGTTTTTCTATCTGAATTCCTTTAGGCATAACGGTGGAGGATCACAGGTTCTTTCTGAATCTTGTTTCTTAACAACCAGCTTAAAATCAATATCACAAAAGTCACATTTAGGGATGACAAAACTTTGGTCCCCTCAGGATGTCTCTAGGTAGTTTTCTTAAGCATAGACATAGAACTGAAACTTATCTTAAAATGTAGTTCTCAAACTTGTGTGCATATTAGAATCACTTGGGGATCTCATAAAAATTCCAAAATTACAATTCATTCTTAACTTTTGGAGTGGGATACAAGCTTCAGTATTTTTGAAACTCTCTAGCCCAGTGGTTGGCAAACTCATTAGACAACAGAGCCAAATATCAACAGTACAACTATTGAAATTTCTTTTGAGAGCCAAATTTTTTAAACTTAAACTATTTAGGTAGGTACATTGTTATTAACTTAATTAGGGCACTCCTAAGGCTTAGGAAGAGCCACACTCAAGGGGCCAAAGAGCCGCATGTGACTCGTGAGCCGCAGTTTGCCGACCATGGCAGCCGATTCCAATATGCAGAGAAGTTTTGAAACCACTCTTTTAAAATGATCATTGGGTCAAACCCTTTGTCATCAGGCAGATTATGAACGTATGGAAGAAGGACCAAATCTGCATTTCTATTCTTTGTGACCTCTTCTAAGGTTTTCCCCCTTGTTCTCAAAAAGCAGTTAGAGAAAAAATACTATTTATCTTAAAACCCACTAAACACTTATTTATGTCTTCAAGGAAATTCTAGTTTCAGCTACGAATTATATCTCATCCAGTTGGTATTACCACACTCTTCATAATATTGCAGTCTACTTTACTCATGTGTGAGTATGTATGTATGAATACGTATATGAAAGTTACATAATACACTCAATTCTAATTTTATGATATTAATGCATGTGCAGAAGGTCACATTTGGGGAGATATATCACACACTGTCTCTTAAAACATAGTGTTGTCATTTAAGTTATTGAGCAGTGAAACTCAATTTTATACTGTGAGGATTAGTGTTCCATTTCTTGCCTGACAGAAAATCCTTAGGAATCATTCAGCTGCAAAGAATTCTTCAACAATTAGAAATCCCACAGTGGAGCCTAAGGACTTCAGAATATTCTATTTATTTTAGCTTTTCATAATCTGGAATGTAAGAAATTTACTTGGATACTTAGAAAAATAGAACTTTATCCTTTATATATAAATGTATTGTATAATTAGTACCTTATTAGTATTTATTTCCTATAGCTGCTTAGTATTATAAGTGTATGCTGTCAAATGACAAAAATAATACAATTTAGTAATGAGTTAAAGTCCTTTATTCAGGGGACAACACCCGTGAATTAGTGGGTTACTGAGCCTAACAATCAGTGGAGCACTATTCCTGAGGGAATTTTGACAAGAGAGAGTTTTATAGAGCATTAGAAGAGGCAAGGAAGGAACAGGGAATGATTGGCTAGGAGGTTGAGTATTTCCTAATAAGGCTAGCACATCTTATTTTCCAAGGTAAGTTAAAGCTGAGTTGAAGGATTGTGATTGGGGTAGGTTAGATTTCCTTGACAGTGAAGTGTGGGGTGGAAAAATTAATTTTCCTTTTACCATTCTAAATTCTCCCAGCTGGACTAGTAATCAGATTGAGATGAGACAGATTAACAGGAGAAAATGTCTAAATATGTTACATATGTACATATGAGGGTTCCATATGAATATGGATGTTGCAGTTTGGGACTTCAAAGGGAATAAAGGTAGTTCACATGGAGATTGAAAAGCAAATGTTTGGTAAATAAATGTTTGCTGGGCCATCTGTAACAATGGGACACAGTGAGGGCTTTAATCAAACAGGCCTTGCGAGGTTCTTCCCTGTGTATCACACACTAATTCATATTAAACTACAGTTATCTATGATCATATCTTCCTTACTGGAGGAGGTTCTCTATGTACATTCTTTCAGGCAGAAAGAGGGAAGTTCTAACTTTTTCCTGATTTTTTTTCTTTCTTGAAAATGACCAGCTTAAAATAATCAATATTCCAAAAGGCATATTTTGGGATGGAAAACTCTGTTTTCCCTTGGAGGCATTGCCCATAAGTGTGGCTAACTTAGGTTTAGAGATCTGACATGGGCCCTGCCACTGGGGCATCCTTCATCTTGTGGGTCCCAATATACAAATTACCTTTATCAATGTCCATTCAGTAATGGGTGATAATCAGGAGTTGTTAATACCTTAAATAAGAAAAACAAGTTTAGCAAATATATTAATCTAATTTGTGGATAATATGATATTGAAAGGGTTGAAAACTATTTTATAAAAGTGAATCAAAATCTCCAATATCTCAATAGACTAGGAAGATACAATTATACACAAGACTACAGGGTACTTTACTTAGCTATAAAATGCTATTTGCTCAACTATACATTGGGGAAAATATGGGAGTTGGCAGCAGTGTTCATAAAAATATTTTATGAGGCTTTGTTAAATCCTGTATGAGTCTACAGTACAATATACATGCCAGAGAAGCTTACACAATTTTAGTCTGCACCTACCAGGAGTTTACTAAGTACTTCTCATAGTACACTTTGATTATGAAATTAATTCTGCACATAAAGCTTCATCAAAATAAGTTGGAACACATTCAAGAGTGACCAGGGTGAGAAAGAATCTCAGAAGCATTCATATTGGAAAAATATGAAAAAGCTAGAGATGTCTCAAGCATCATATAAGTGTGTTTAAATAGTTAGAAGATTATCCATGTAGAAAAGGGATTGGATTTACTTGTATGTTCTGCTCAACCTCAGCACTTCTAAATCTTCTTTCCTTGCTTTATGTTTTCTCTTTAACACACTCTATTAACATACTATTTATTTTACTTATTTTTATTTATTACCTGCCTGCCCCTTGCCCCCCATCCACTAGGATAAGAGTAGGATATTCATCTACTTTATTCACTTACTAATACCCAGAAAAGTACCTGGCATATAGTTGATGCTTAACAAGTATTTTATTGAATGATGAATGGCCCTAAGAAATGAAACTGGGATAAATGGGAGAAAGCCTCAGGAATTCACATTTTGTTCTAGAGTAAGGGGAAACATTGTTAGGAATGTTAAAACTTTCTGCCCTGGCTCAGAAAGCAGTGAGTATACCAATTCTGGAAGTGGTCAAACTGCTGCTGCCTAAGAAGCAATAGAAATACTATAGTAATGATGCTAGTTTGTATTTGATCCTAGATAATCGAATTTCTTGATGAGATTTTATAATTTTCTAAAATATATTTAGACTAATTTTCTTTCTTACCACTGAAAACCAGTAAGTCCTCAAATTAAACTTCCAGGTTAAATGCAGTTTGTGCTATAGTATTATTTGGTCTTGAACTTAAAAGAGATACATTTAACAACTCTTCTTGATTTTATGTTCCCCTGTTATTCCCAAAAGCAGTGATTCTGAAATACAGACCTCTCAAAATTTAGGAACAATTATTGTAGAAACATCCCAGAAAATAAGTCCTATAGAAGATGGAAGAGACCAGAAAGAAAGTGATCAAATAGAAGACAGCCACATGCAAGGAAAAAGAATAGTACAAACATATTCAAATACAGATGGCAAGACCCAAAAGGTATATACACATATTTCTTAATTATAAGCTATGTTTTTAATTTTATATTATGCTTCATTACTTAAATCAAATTTTGTTGCCACTGATTTAATGTGAATCCTTAAAAATGAACTTGTCTTGGAAATATGTAGTGCAGATACACACTTATTAATAATTTCAACTCCAATTTGTTACTATTTTTTGTATAGATAAACTGGAAATAGGTATTATCCTCCTAAATACAAATCTTAAGGTATTTATATCTCAGCCCAAAATTAAAAGTGGTATTATTTTCAGGTATATACCACACATAGAAATTTATGTATTTTATTAGCCTTTGTGATGATAAAGTTATTTAGTTTAACTAAATGTATTAATTTCTAGAATTTACCTAATTTTCCAAAGTGTTTTAAATCTTAAAATATTAATGTTCCAAAAAATTAGTATTTCAAACAACTTATTAGTTCTTACTATGGATACATCATGTCACCAAAAGGTTTATGTATTCAGCATAAATCAGTGAAAAACAGGAAAAATAATTTTGCTGTAAAAATATCATCTTTTAATTAACCTATAGGGTTCTTTTAAAATTAGATTCAAAAGTGTTTATTTTTTGAGGTCTCATAAGAACTTTGGAAGAAAAAGTTCAAGGATAACAAAAGTTTCTTTTAGTTACCACCAGAATAAAGTTCAGATGAAGCATTATATGCTGTGTCTGCTGATTCATTGATTGATTGGTAAATAGATAAATTTTATAGATATCTCTGTAAAATCTATTTTGCCACATATTATTCAGGTGGGAATTTTGTTTAGTTGCAGTCATTTATGTATAGCACAATGAGTTTGTAAATAAAAGTAACTCATAGTCAATTCATATAATAATATAGTATGAACTACTCTGAATAAATTTGTATACATTGTTTGTAGTCAGAAAACAAATGTTGACCAAATTGTAGCAATTGTGATTTGAAAATCTTAGAACTTCTCTATAACCCCAAAGATAACCATTATTTTAACTTTAATTTAATCCCCAACTACTTTATTTTATCGTTATATTATGCTTAATTTTATCTATTTTTTAATTTTATAGATTCTGTATAATATATCTTCTTTTATGCCTGGCTTCTTTTGTTCAGTATTGGGTAGAGTTCATTAACTTTTATTGTTGTATATTATACTTCATTGTCTGACTATACTTCATTTTATCCATTCTGCTGAATTTAGGGTTGCTTCAGTTTGGCTTTCTTGCAAATAATATTCCAATGAATATTCTTGTACATGTATTCTATTGCATAAGTGTGGGCATTTCTGTAATGAAATACTAGGCGTGAAATTACTATACCATAGGTTATGTTTTTCTAAGATTTTAATTGATAATTAAAAGTCTTGCACCAATTTGTTATATCTACTAGCAGAATCTGAAAAATTTACTGCTCCTCATCAACACTTGGTATGTTGGTATTTCTCATCTTAGGCACTTTTATATGTACGTTAAGGTATATCATTGTGGGTTTATGTTTTCGTAATTACTGATGAGATGTTAAATACTTTCTCATAATTATTGACCATAAGGTTTTTTTTTAGTAAATTGCCTCTTCAATTCTCTGCCCATTTTAAAAATGAGTTGTCTGTTTTTTTTCTTATTTATTTGTAGAAGTTCTTATATCTGCTATATTGGAGCCTTTGGTTGGTTATACATATTGAAAATGTCTTGCTGTAGTTTTTAAGGAACAG
The DNA here is from genome assembly GCF_000327345.1 of Myotis davidii. Classification (NCBI taxonomy): domain Eukaryota; kingdom Metazoa; phylum Chordata; class Mammalia; order Chiroptera; family Vespertilionidae; genus Myotis; species Myotis davidii. The sequence continues at coordinate 1,755,047 of NW_006291549.1, forward strand.
AACATTTTTCTAAATTTAATTTAATTTAATTCATCACCATTTATTCCCTCTATGCCCTCTTCCACCTTCCCCACCCCCCACAGTCACCACACTGTTGTCCATGTCTGTGAGTTCGCTCTCTCTTTTTTTTCTTTTTTGCTCAATACCTCCCCCCACTCCCCAACAATTCCCCTTCCCACCAGACCTGTCTGCTTGGTCTCTATGAGTCAAGGAAGAAAACATCTTAATTCTAATGTCATCAGTATTAGAAAATAAAATAATCCAGTTAGAAAATGGGCAAACAATAAGAACAGACATTTCACCAAAAAAGAAAAATGGATGACAAGCATATATATATGTATACATATGTACTTGTGTGTGTGTGTGTGTGTGTGTGTGTGTGTATAGATGTTCAACATTATTAACAATTAGGGGAATGTACTTGTGTGTGTGTGTGTGTGTTTGTGTGTGTGTGTGTATAGATGTTCAACATTATTAACAATTAGGGGAATGCAGATTAAGACCCTGATGAATCCTCGCTGTGTGGCTTAGTTGGTTGGAGCATTATCCCATACACCAAAAAGTTGTGGGTTTGATTCCTGGCAGGTCATATACCTAGGTTATAGGTTGGCTCTCAGGACATGGCTGGTACTGGAGGAAACCAGTCTCAATGTTTCCCTCTCATCTCTCTCTCTCTCTCTCTCTCTCTCTCTCTCTCTCTCTCTCTCTCTCTATAAAACAAGTACCAACAAGTACCCATCAGTATATGAGTGATAAAAAAAAAAAGCTGTGGTACATTTACACCATAGAATACTATGCAGCAGTAAAAAAGAATTATCTCTTACCCTTTGAGACAGCATGAAGGTACCTGGAGAATATTATGCTAAGTGGGTACGGGCTAGAAGGGGTTCATGGGAAAAAATGGGCGACATCTGTAATACTTTCAACAATAAAGATTTTTTAAAAATAAAATCAATAAAGCATGTTCTCAGGTGAGGATACACATCTACTAGAATAGCTAAAATAAAAAACAGTGAATATACCAAATACTGACAAGGATGTAGTGAAACTGGATCTCTCATACATTTCTGTGTGACTATAAAGTGGTACAGCACTCTGAGAAATAGTGGGCAGTTTCTTCAAAAAAGTAATCATATACTTTCATACAAACCAGCCATCTCACACTTGAGACTTATTCCACAAAAATGAAAGTTTATGTTTACAAAAAAAAAACCTATACATGAATGATCATAACAGTTTTATTTGTAAAAAGCAAAAACTGGCAACCACTAAAACTTTCTTCATTAGCTGAATTGTTAAACTGTGATACATCCATTCCGTGGAATACTGCTCAGCATTAAAAAGTACAATTGTTGTTACACAATGTCTTAGCTTTGTTACCTCAAAGTTATCAGTTTGAGTTTGGACCTAGGCTTTTTTTCCCGTCTGTGTTGCTATTTAAATAGAATTTCAAGGTCACAAGGGGTTATCAGTTGTTCTGTATTTTGTTGTTTCTTGATTCCTGCTTTACTTCATTTTTGGCCTTAGAATTTCTCTTATTATTTACCATATTACAAACATACTTTAACTGTCTTTGTTTCAAAGTATGAAATTTTTTCTGAAGTCCTTATTATTTTAGTTCTAGTTAATTTGATAATAAGTCTAGTGACTAATATTTAAATTTGATAATCATGTTTTGGATCTTTTTACAATGCTTAATAATAGCACTTAAATATTAATTGAATCTTAGTAAAGCAATGAAACTTTTAAAAAATACATTTTATATACTGTTTATGAGGACAAGTTCAAAAGACATTTCAAAAATATTTTGAGAGATGACATATAGTTTAAAGGAAAATAATTACTTCAAAGGAAAATAACCCTTAGATAGGGGTTTTTGGTATTTGTGTTAACAAATCAGTTTAATTACTTTAGAACCATTCCTTGTATATAATATAATATTATTTATGTATTCATCAATATAGGGCTCATTGTCAAAGTAACATTGGGCCAAATTTACTTTTTCTTTTAATTTTTACTATAATTATTTATTTGTTCCTGAGTTGGGATCTTTGAAAAATAATATTTTTTAAAGAAGTAGTTTAGATTAGTCTAGATCCGTGGTCGGCAAACTGGCTCGCGAGCCACATGCAGCTCTTTGGTCCCTTGAGTGTGGCTCTTCCTAAGCCTTAGGAGTACCCTAATTAAGTTAATAACAATGTACCTACCTATATAGTTTAAGTTCAAAAAATTTGGCTCTCAAAAGAAATTTCAATCGTTGTACTGTTGATATTTGGCTCTGTTGACTAATGAGTTTGCCGACCACTGGTCTAGATTAATATTGCTCCTTTCCCCAGCCAAGAAAGTCTTAAACAAGATCACATATTTTATTATTAGGATTTAAAATATTTGAAACAGTCTATTTAAAATTTTGCTTTGGGGAAGCTTTTTTAAACTGATGAGATATTTTGGAACAAAAGTCAACATAGCTTTATTTTATTTAACTTTAGTGTATTGAAATGTCATGAGGAAAACATGCAGCTTCAAGAAAACTTGCTTTATGATCATCAACATTATTTTAGCTTCATTTGCCAGAAGGAGTTCATCAGTCAGAAAACAGTATTTGAGAAAAGAAACCTAGATTCCCAGAGAATAAGTTATTAAATATTTTATTTTTGTTGCTTTTTCTGTATTTCCCCCTAGGTTTACAAATGGTCCTTAGGTTAAATTACTAGTACTGCTTTGTGGTTGACTTTTGTATTTGTATCTTCTGCCCCCTAGGGCAGTTTTAGTGTACGCATTATGTTCATTTATGAGTTCTGTTATCAATTATAGAATTTTATTGTCTAGGCCTTTAACTGCATAAACAAATATATTTTCAAGTGAAGAAGTAATATTTATCATGTTAGCTTACTTGATATTTTTGAGTAACAATCTAATTTCTATGAAACCTTCACATTTAGGATTATTTTCATTACAAGAATGCCAAAAGGCCAGCTTTTCCAAAGAAGAATGGTAATATTCAAAAGAGTTCACATACAACAGGTCCTACCAGAGGTAAGAATGCATATGTAATTAATAGTGTCTTTGTGATTTAATGTGATTTAAAAATATTATGAACAACATTATTTATATAACAGTTATATTTTCTCAGTTAACAGAGAAAAATTAAAAAATATATCTGCCCAGAAATCAAGTAGCAATGTTATTTTATTACGAGAAAGAATTATATCCTTGCAGCAACAAAACAGTGTACTTCAGAATGCCAAAAAAACAGCAGAATTGTCTATTAAAGAATATAAAGAAGTCAATGAAAAGCTCCTTCATCAGCAGCAAGTATCTGATCAACGATTTCAGACAAGCAGACAGACAATAAAGGTAAAAGGAAATAAATTATAATCTATATTATAAAAGTATATATTTCCTTTTACATGTTTTGTTTGGTTCATATTTGTGTTAGACATATCTATGAGTTAAAAAATTTTCTAGGCACTACTAACTAATATAATTAGTTTAATATCTAGATTTCTTGAATAAATTCATATTAAGGAACAACCTTTATCAGGAAGATAACTCCAAATAAAAAAGACAAATATTTTACTAGCATTCCTTTTGACATCTATCATTTTTATATATTCTTTGCATTATATTTTAGATTTTAAATGCAGGCTATATAAATGCATATAGCTTGCCCATTTGCCCATGTATAAAAGTTTGAATTTATCATTATAAATTACATTGTTAACTGGCAATTGCCTCAGTTCCTATTTTCAAATACTAGTTTAAACATATATTAATATGTTCTTATAACTTATTTGTGATTCTTTTATTTAGGTGAATTGAGTTTTCGGTAACAATTTTTAGATATATTATACATTATTGCTGGTTATCATATTTAATCTTAGAGCAAATGAAAAAGAAAAGATTGTTTCTTAAGTCTCCATTCCTAAAGGCATTTGTTTGTATAAGGAATGAATTTTGGAAATTTGTTGTTAGACAGAAGGATTCTTTCACACATTTTAGAAAATAATTTTTAAATCACAATCACAAAATGTTTAAATTATACATAGATTCTCTACTTCTAACATCTAATGCTTTAATTCAAGCAATACTCAGAAATGTTTTAATTATAAAGGACTTAATATTATACTTGTATACTAATAACAGGTGTTTTGGCTTTATTTCAAAGTAGCCGTATATCCTAACTTGATCTATGTTCTTTATATATATGTTGGTTAATAATGACATTCAGTTATTCCATATCCTTGCTGATTTTCTATCATCTATTATTGAAAGTGAAGTATTGAAATCACCCATTATTTCTTGTAATAACTTCAGTGAGACATAGTTTACATACCATACAATTCTCTCAGTTAATTCGGTGGTTATTACAATATTGAAAAATGTGTGTGACAATCACCAAAATCAATTTTGAACATTTTTATAACTTCAAATATAGACCCTCTACCCATTAGCTATCATTCTTCCATTTCACCATCTCTCCTAGCCCTGAGCAACCACTAATCTATATTCTGTCTGTGTGGTTTTACCTAGTCTAGATATTTCATGTACATGGAGTCATGCAATACGTGACTTTTGTGTCTGGCTTCATTCATTTAGCATTATATTTTCAAAGTTTTCCATGTTGTAGAATGTAGGAATTTGAAAATGTACTCCTCCATAAAAGCAATAAAAACAGGCAAAAATAGAGTCAACATTTTCATAGCATTGGGTATAGAATCTAGTCTTCTAAGTTTTGATGTAATATTTAAGGCAATTAATTGATGACTCGAAGCTACAAGTTTTTAAGACATGGATTTCTTATAAAATGATTGAAGATCAAATAAAAGTATTTTACATGAAAACGATAAAGCATTTTATTGAGACTTTGTGAACGTTGAGGAACACTTACATTCCTCTCTGAAACTAGAAATTATCCAGGAACTTGCAACAATCTGGGGAGAGTTTATTAAAAACAAACAAATAAACAAACAAACAAAAACTCAACTACAAACAGGAAACTTTGTGGCATTTTAATTTGCCTTAGTTCCATCCCCACTCTCCCAGCTCAGCAGCAACCTGGCAACTTCTAAAAGAAACCTAATGGAGCTGGAGCACTTTCAAAGCTCTGTTCCCAAATAATTGTCATCATTTGGCCTGTCTGATGGTTCCTTGATAGCCCGCTGTAAAGAGATGACTGGGATTGCTTTCAGTGTGAACCGTCTTTTTCCTGGGGGAGAAGAGGGAGCAGTGGGGAGGACATGGTGTTACCAAAAACTATTACAGGCAATTGTTTAAACTTTAGTTGGCCTGAGAGGATGGATTCTAGTTTAGGTCAAGCAATATATTAACTAAATAGCTTAAAAGGAAAAGCTGTGGAATGAGATATTCATAAGAGTTTTGAATGGCTCTGACACGTTCCTAGGAATCTGGAGGACACATGCCCATTAGTTAAGGAATGGGTAGATAAATTCTGATATATGCATACAAGGGAATATTGTGAAAACACAAGAGAATAATGAAGTATTGATATATGTTACAATATGGATGAACATTAAAAACATTAAATCTAGTGAAAGAAGCAAGTCACAGAAGAGTACATATTATGTGATTCTATTTATGTGAAATACCCAGAATAGACACAGAAAGAGAGAGAAAGTAGATTACTAAATGCTATGAACTGGGAAGGATAGAGGAGTATAGGAGTTACTGCTAAAGTGTAAGGTTTCTTTTTAAAGTGATGAAAATGTTCTGAAATTGACTATGGTCATATTTGAATATATTTGTGAATATACTAAAAACATTGACTTGTACACGTTAAATGAGTGAATAGTGTGGAATGTGAATTTATATCTCAGTAAAACATTTTTTAAATATTGGTTTTAAGTAGGAAAATAAAAGACAAGTAGTAGTACTATATGAATTTTGCTGATAATTCATCAGTATTTTGCTGATAATTCATCAGTAACAATAATGTAATAAAAATTATTATTCAAATTAATAAAGCCTACTGCTGAGATAAAAGTTATTAGGTAAATGTTATGGTGAATTGTAAGAGCCATGTAACATTTTTAGGTATGTAAGTAATATACGATTACATGAAACATTTCAATTATTATTAAACTTGACAAAGTAAATATGTTTAAGGTTAATGGCATTAAAGTTAGTTTCTAATTAAAACAATGTATGTTCTTTTCCTTACATATTCAGTTCTCTATTGCAAAAATGAATAGGGAATATATTAAAGCTAAGAGTATTGACTACCTTTTCTACTTTGAATGCTCATTTCTTTGACTTAAGAGAGTTACTCATATTTCACCTGAAACATTTGGAAAATGAGTCCTAATCTTAAGAATAGCAAGATGAAATGTCAACCTTTTTTGTTCCAATAATACTACTTAAGTGTATTATGACCATGGAAACTCCTTTATAGTCACATCTGTGTCACCATACAGATGTAAACAGCATTGACTCACAGAGGCAAACTACCAGAATCCATATTAAAAAGGAAAATGAAGTTTGCCCATAAGTGCACCTTTTAGAATTTCTTTTGAATGTTTTATTTTAAGTAGCAAGTAATTATATACATATATCAACTGATAGATAACAAATGTAAATATTTGTGAAATTTTACATACTGTAATACTTCTTCTCTAAAAAGCTCTCTCCTGAAATACTGTGTTTAGAAAAACAGAATAATCCTTATGATTCATTTGTATGAGCTGTGTTATTCTCTGTGTTTATTTAATAACAAAATGCATTTCAAGGGATGTATTATCGTTATGGATTGAATTATCCCCACCCCAATCATATATTGAAGTCTTAGTCCCCAGTGTTATAGCATTTGGAGAGGGATTTGGGGGGAAGTGGTTAGTTTTAGGTGAGGTTATAAGGAAGGGGGTCCTCATGATGGACTTTGTGCCCTTACAGCGGTTCTCAACCTGTGGGTCGCGAAAAATGAAAATACATCCTGCATATCAGATATTTACATTATGATTCATAACAGTAGCAACATTACAGTTATGAAGTAGCAACGAAAATAATTTTGTGGTTGGGGGTCACCACAACATAAGGAACTGTATTAATGGGTCGCGGCATTAGGAAGGTTGAGAACCACTGAATAAGATGAGAAGAGACACCAGAGCTCCCTCTCTCTCCACCGTGGGGGGACAGAGTGAGAAAGTAACTGTCTACAAGCCAGAAAGAGAACTCTCATCAGAACTGGACCATGCTGGCATTGTGAGCTCATAGTTCCTGTCTCCAGAATTGTAAGAAATTATTGTGTTTTTTTAAAGCACCCCGGCACATGAAATTCGTGCACGGGTGCAGTCCCTAGACCTAGCCTGCAATCAGGGCCATCTTCCCTGGCTACAGGCAGCTTGCCCCACCCTCACCCCCACCACCCACCCGGGTTCCCAGTTTGCCATCAGGCAATTGGAGCCTGATGGCCAGGGTGAGGGACCAAGAGGTCGGTCATTCCACCCACTCGCCAGCCCCAGCCCTGCCGTGGGTCACCCTCTGTGTGTGAGGTGACCGGCGGGGTGGGAGCTTTGGTCTAGCACCGCCTGCATCCCCTGCCATCCACCCCTGGGTCCCCATTCACCATCGGGTGATCAGAGCCTGCCAGCTAGGGCAAGGGACCAAGAGGTCAGCATTCTGCCCGCTTGCCAGTCCCAACCCCTGTCACTACCTACCCCGGTTCCCAGTTTGCCATCAGGAGATCGGAGCCTGATGGCCAGGGAAAGGGACCAAGAGATGGTCAGTGCACCTCCTAGTGACTGGTTGAGTGGTCGTTCTGCTGTTTTGGTCTCTGGGCTTTTTATTATATAGGACTAGAGGCCCGGTGTACGAAATTCCTTCACGGGGTGGCGGGGGTCCCTCAGCCCGGCCTGCACCCTCTCCAATCCGGGACCCTTTGGAGGATGTCTGACTGCCAGTTTAGGCCCAATCACTGTGAGCAATCCAGGAACACTGGCTCCTAACTGCTCACCTGTCTGCCTGCCTGATTGCCCCTAACCCCTCTGCCTGCCTACCTGATTGTCCCTAACCACTCTGCCTGCTGGCCTGATCGCCCCTAACTGCTCTCCCCTGCTGGCCTGATCGCCCCTAACTGCCTCTGCCATGGGCCCCGCCACCATGGCTTTGTCTGGAAGGACATCGGAAGATGTCCTGTCTAATTAGCATATTACCCTTTTATTAGTATAGATTATAGCAATCTGAGTAGATTAATACAGATTTTAGTACTGGGAGTTGGGTGGCATTTTAACAGACCTAAAATTTGGAAGCAACTTTGGATAATGGGTAGATTCTGGAAGAGTTTTGAATTGCATACTGGAGTTTTGGACATTAAGGGCATTCTGGAGAGGTCTCAGATGGAAATGAGGAACATGTTATTAAAAGAACAGAAGAAAGGGAATGATTTCCTTGGCTGGACTGTGTTCTAGTGTTCTGGACTGTGTTCTAGTGTTTTTCAGAAGGTAGAACTTGTAAACAGTGAATTTGTATATTTTTATTAAGACTTTAATTTGTTGGAGCTGCTCTAGGTTTACAGCAAAATTAAGGGGAAGCTACCAGGGTTTCCCATATATCTCCTGCCCCTAAACATGCATACATTCCTCCATTATCAATATCCCTCCCAGAGAGGTACATGTATTATAATTGACAAATCTACATTGATACATCATCATCACACAAAGTCCATATTTTGCCTTAAGGTGCTGTACATTCTTTGGGTTTGGACAAATGTATAATGACATGTATCCATTTCACTGCCCAAAAATCCTCTGTGCTATGCTTATTTATCCCCCTCTCCAATCCCTGGCAACTGTCTCCATAGTTTTGCCTTTTCAAGAATGTTATATACAGGCATACTTTACAAATATTAGGGTTGGGTTCCAGACCACCATGATAAAACAAATAATACAATAAAGCAAATCATAATTTTCTAGCTGGTGAAGGGTCTTCCTTCAATTTGTAAAAAATTCAACATCTGAGAAGCACAATAAAGCAAAGTGCAATAAAATGAGATATTGCTATCGTTGGAATCATACAATATGGATGCTTTTCAGATTGGCTTTCTTCTCTTAGTAAGCACTTTAGGTTAAGTGCTTATGTCTTTTCATAGCTCAGAAGTTCATTTCTTGAAAAAAAATTTTTTATTGATTTGAGAGAGAGGAAGGGATAGAAATATCATCATTGATCAGCTGCCTCCTACATACCCCTTACTGGGGATCGATACTCCAGCCTGGGTGTGTGCCCTGACCAGGAATCAAACTGTGACTACCCGGTTCATGGGTCGATGCTTGACTACTGAGCCACACCAGCTGGACAGTAGTTCATTTCTTTTAATGCTGAATAATAGTCCATTGTTTGGATGTTCAGAGTTTATTTATTCTCCTAGTGAAGGTGATCTTGATTGCTTCCATGCTTTGGAAATTAAGAATATAAACATCTCTCTGCAGGTTTTTGTGTACGCATAGGTTTTCAGTGCTTTGGGGTAAATACTAAAAAATGTAATTGCTGGATCATATTGTAAGATCTGTTTAGTTTATTAAGAAACCACCAACTGTCTTCTAAAGTCTGTACCATTTTGAATTCTCACCTGCTATGAGTGAGAATCCTATTGTTCTACATTCTCACCAGCATTTGGTGTGGTCAGTATTCTGGATTTTTGCCATTCTAATAGGTGTGTAGTGATATCCTATTGTTTTACTTTACATGTCTCTGATGACATGATATTTCACATCATTTTTGATGCTTATTTGTCATCTGCTTATCTTCTTTGGTAAGGTATTTGCTTGGAGCTCTCACCCATTTTTTAAATTGGATTGCTTGTTTCCTTACTGCTGAGTTTTAAGTGTTCTTTGTATATTTTGGATAATAGTCCTTTATCAGGTATGTCTTTTGCAAATATTTTCTCCCAGTCTGTGGCAGAACGAGTCTTCTCTTTCTCTCAACATTATCTTTCGCAGAGCATAGCACATTCTCAATAAAAGGATGGAGTTTTACCAAGTCACTTATATTATAATGCATATTTTTTAAGCCTGGTTCATGTATCATTTCCTATATGCAACATTTCCCAGAGCCTTTTCTTTTTCTAAGATTAGCATAAAATAAAGGAAGAATTCTGTTGTAATCTAGTAAGTCTGATGTAGTAATTTGACGTGTAAATGAAGTATACTATAGGCTTTTGTGATTAGGAACTGGATAGTGAATCTGAAGGTTAGAAGTGGAAGAGCCAGATATACATATGTCAAGAATGAATATCCATTCACATTAAGGAAGTGAAGGCATTGATGATATTGAAGGAGCTGACTAAAAAGTGGACAAACCAGCTAATAGATTAATAGTGTCATGAAAGTGCTGGAAGGTATGATTTTGATATGAAAGTTAGTAATGTAGTGGTATGGTGCTTTCAGTGAGAATGGGGTGTACCATCTCCTGTTTGTGGCAAATCCTACTAGACCCATAAAACTTACGTTACCTTTCTAGTTACATAGGTATTTAATCTTCTGAACCCTGACTTGCACAATGGCCCTATATGTTTTCTAAAAGAAGAGGATGCTCATTTTATCCCCCAAGGCTATTTCTCCCTCTTTATATAATTCCCATTGTTTTGTGTAACAAAAGGAGGCATGACAGTATTTCCAAAAGTTAGGGAAGGGTGCTTTACAAAATATGGCCTAGAGAACTCTTTTGAGACTTTTCTTTTATTCTACCCCAATAGCTTATATAGTATACATTTCTTGTAGGATATTCAGTTTATATATATCAGATTCTCCAGGGCCATGGCTTTTGCCAGATGAAGCACTTTTGATTTTGAGGCTGATGAAACACAGTGCTATTATTGATCTGTGCATGGCATAGCCTGTCTCTCTCCTAGCAGAGTGTAGCAACATTTATCCAGGAATTTGTGAAATGTCACTTGGATCATGTTCGTAAGGTAAACTGTGCAAAAACCAGGATCTGTGCTGAGAATCCAGGTGGAATTGGACGTGACTGTCTTATTCCTACATCTTCTAGATGAAAAAAGTGATATTTATTAACAGAATATATGTGTCCTATATTAGACTTTGTAAGGAACTATTATCATTTAAAATACTCTGTGCTATATAATCATACTTATATTCTGTTTTCAGATGCACTTGCAATCTTATCACAGAGAATATTAAGAAAATGTATCCTGAACAACTGTTTATAATGAACAGTGTTATAATATATTGTGCAGTAGCGTTTTCCTATATTCCTATGTAATATATTCTTAGTAGTGTTTTCATTCTTTGCATCAATATACTTTCAGGTAAGTATGTCTCATTAAAAAGCAACATGAGTAGCCCTAACCGGTTTGGCTCAGTGGATAGAGCATCGGCCTGAGGACTCAAGGGTCCCAGGTTTGATTCCGGTCAAGGGCATGTACCTTGGTTGTGGGCACATGCCCAGTGGGGTTGTGCAGGAGGCAGCTGATCGATGTTTCTCTCTCATTGATGTTTCTAGCTCTCTATCCCTCTCCCTTCCTCTCTGTAAAAAAATCAATAAAAAACAAACAAAAAAAGCAACATGCCTAGAAATGACAAATTATAACATTTTTCTCACTGTGGGATTATTATATTTAAATATGCATATATTGTAGAGTTTGGTTTGCACATTGATAGATATATGTGGTTTGCTACAATTCAGTTTAATGCACCTAACATATGGAAAGCACTGGAATAATGGGATGTATAACTACAAATTAAACATGGTCCTTGTCTTATAAAAGGTACAAATAGGGGAGTTGGACATGAGTATCACAATATAAATAAATCGTGATATATGTAGCATGGTTGGAGTGTGTGAGTGTGTGTGGGGGTGTGCATGCATCTATGTGTGTATAATATATGTACATGTAGTAGATGGAATATACAGTCATTTATTGCTGTCATTATTTAGTAAAAATATCATTTGGCCTTACACTTAAAATTTGGTTGATTTTGAAAGTTGTGTGTGTGGAACAAAGCCATTAAAAGATGGAAAACTTTAAAAGGCAAAAGTTGAGATGCAGTTTGTTGAGAATAGTCAGTAATCTGGTAGAGTTGTGGTTCTCAACCCTAACTGCATGCTACCTCACTTGCTTTAAAAAAAAAAAAAAGTATGCCCAATGCCCTACCCTAGAGCAATTAAATCTACCAGGATTCTAATTAAAGCAACTGGAAAGTAGATGATATAGTATATTTGTGAAAATATAATATACTAAATATTGTGTGGGGGAAACTCATATGAAAGCATACCAAGAAAGTTGGATAAAACATAGCAAATATCCTTATAAATGAACATTAGAACTTGCCAAAAAATGTAAATACCTAGGGGCTGAAATAAATGAAAACTTATCATTGTAACCAAGTGGTAATTTGTCACGGAAGTGAAGGTATCAAGTGAACAGTAGGATATTTGAGTATAAAATTTAGAGATGTGAAAATGTGAAAAAAGGAATGTTTTAAAATTGCAGAGTGCTTTTTGCAAATAAGTATTTTGAGTAAAGAAACGTAAAGGAATTATAAACATCAAAGGTATTCAGGATAATGATTATTTCTGGTGAGTCAGATGAGAAAGATACATGGCCTTCAAATGTATTTGGTAATTCATTGTCTTTGCTGAGTGGTTGATTTATAGACATTCATTATATTTTCTTTAAATATCTATTACATATTTGAAATATTTCCCCCCCCCCAAAAAAAATGAAGAAAGAAACATATTGATGTCATTATTCCAGAGAAAGAGTGCTGGAGGTGGAGCAAATCGTTGCAGCAAGTTAAGTTTGGGGTGGGGAGTATCTGATGTATGGGTAGAAGAGGAGTCAGAGAAGGAGAAGGTAGGAAAGTGCTGTAATACAGGAACAGGAAGGGAACATTTTTAACAAGAAAAAGAGAATAGCCCTAACTGGTTTGGCTCAGTGGATAGAGCATCGGCCTGTGGACTGAAGGGTCCCAGGTTCGATTCCGGTCAAGGGCATGTACCTTGGTTGTGGGCTCATCCCCAGTTGGGTGTGTGCAAGAGGCAGCTGATCGATGTTTCTCTCTCATCAATGTTTCTAACTCTTTTATCCCTCTTCCTTCCTCTCTGTAAAAAAAAAAAAAAATCAATAAAATATATTAAAAAAAGAAAGAAAGAAAAAGAGAATAGTTGGTCAACAGTGTCAGATGCCATAGAGGAATCGAAAAGAAAATGACTGAGAAAAGATTATTGGACTTCTCTCAGAACGCTTTATTAGCAGACCTCTCTTGATAGCAAGTAATAGAAACTGAACTCAAACTAACATAAGAAAAAGAAAGCTTACAAAAGTCAAATGATGAACTGAAGAGAATAGACTTGGGAAGAGTAGTGATAACCAGAACCAGACATTCTAATATCTTTGATGTTTCTCTTTATCTCACATATCTTCCTCTCAGACTAGCTTTCTCCATGGTTGTGGATACTGGCCATGTGATAACAGAGCCATAATTATCTTGTGCCTTATGGCCTAGACACCAGAGAAGAAAGGGATTTCTCTTTCTCATTTTTAGTCTTCCCTTAATTTATATACACATATTTTCATCTACATGAATAATTGGCAGGAAATTTAGAAGTCATGCAGGATACAGGGCAGTTTCTGTGCTACACATGCAGTACATCTAGTGTTCCTGGCTCTCATCCATTTCAGTGTCAATCATTGTCGTACTCAGAAGTGCCAAAATACATATCTAGGCAGTATGTATTCTTTGAGAATCTCTGATACAGGAGAAAAGCAGAGAAACAAGTTCCATTAATAAAAATAAAAAGAACTCTAGACTACTTTTTTCCTAAAGATCTATATGAATCACATAGTACAACTCACTGAGATTCAGATAGTTTACTGAGTGGCTACTCTATTATGTCAAACCTTGAAAGAATGTGATAAACAGAAGATATTAATTCAAAATAGAAAATGAAGTGAGGGACAATGGAAGAAGTTCCTATGTGAAATTTTTGTGTTATAAAAGGAACTTTTAAAAATGAAACATGAAAAATATCTTATAAATCTCTTATTTTTTAAAAGAATTTTTTACTCTATGCCATGAAAGGTAATTTTTTTAGTAATTTTCACATACTTTAGTTTTTTTGTTGTTTTTTGTGTTCCACCTATTTATTGAATATATTATAAAGAAAAGTATACAA
>NW_006291549.1:1769294-1773363 GCF_000327345.1 Myotis davidii
ACATACTTTAGTTTTTAATGACAAGAATCCCATTTTTAAACTTATTTTATCAGATTCAAACACTGCAAAAGCTATTCTTTTAAAGAAATTTTCATTTTTTATTCTCTTGAAATGAACACAGGAAATAGAAACAAATATTATTGAGTTTTTTCCCTTGAGAATTTTAGTAGGGTATATTTATAAATTTAATCAAAATCATATGAAGATTTAGTAATGCCGCTGTTAAATTTGTAATGAGTTGTAGGATTTTTAAAATCCCCCAACTGGGTTTCATCCAAGTAATTTGTTTGCAGAGCTTAGATGTATTACATCTGAGGAAAGACAGTTAACTATTGACCCTATCAGTAAAATATTTCAATTTCTAAATATTAACATGCTATTTATATTTAGAGCATACTTATCAATGTATGTCATTTTACTACTTTTAATATACTGGTATAAAGTTGGAGCTAGAAATTACAATCCTAAGCCTTTGGGTTTATTATCTCAAAAGTTGAATATTTTATATTAGCATGATATTACATTATCCTTATGAATTGATTCCAGTATAATTTAAATAAATTTAATGTTCACATACATGCTCTTTAGAGGCATATTTATTGAAAATGCTTTATCTTATAAAATATGAATTACAGAAATATATGATGGTCTCACATAAAGTTTTAGAAGTCAAAAATTATTTTAAAGAATATCAATATCTTTTGAAGTCTATATATGAATTAAGTATTATGACCAATTTTTAATTGTGTAGACTCTCACTTCCATTTAGTAGTAATACTGTATATGAGCATTAGTTTCCTCAGGGCAGTCCATAAAGACCTTTTTGTGCAATAAAATACAGTACAATAAGAAGCAGTATCATCCCAGGAGGATGGAAAAACAATCAAATAAAAGTATTGAAATCTGTTGCTTAGGAAAACCAAGTTTAAATAGAGGAGGATGAGACAGACTTCCTGAGACTTCTGCAGATATTCTATAGTTTGATAGTCTTTGTTCCTGATAACTCAATCATTCTCTATCACTTCACTTGAAATATTATGGCTTTTTTTTTTTTTACTTACAGAACTAACATCACACTGAAACACCAAGTAATATTTTTTGATGATTTGGCGAGTTTACTTACTTATTTTATTTATTTATTTATTTATGTATTTATTTTTCTTTTATCTTCATTGTTTGAGTATTTTAATTGGGGTGGAATTTTTCTTTCTGCTCCCACAAAACTAAAGTTACTGAGAAAAATATTGACAAAGGGATTGGGGAGAATAGAATTAAAAAGGATATGTGTATACAATACGTATGAGTAGTAGATATTTCTATATGATTAGCTGAGTTTATATAAAGTAAGGGAAGGAGAGTGAAAAAGAGGGCTTTAAAGAGACATTGCTCAATTTGTCCTTTGAGACATCAGATGTAACTGCTGTCCTCCGTCATTCCTATTTATGAAGGGACTCAGAATGGGAAGGCGTTGCAACTTGATAGTCATTAAGAAGAATGCCGCATGTAGATCAAATGTCTATGCGGGCAAAAATTGAACTGATACTATTACCATATAACATTGAGAAATTCTTATGCTAGTAATGATGATGAATTATTCTGAATATACTTTTGGTTCCGAATGTCTGTATCTATATATATATATATATATATATTTGGTATCTAAATTTCACAGAGACTTTTATTTTCGTTAACTAAAACAGAGAATTTGAAATAACAAACCTGCAACTCAGCTCTTGTTGCTATGAATATATCATATGTTTTTTCATGAATACTTGAAAGACAGTTGTATTAGTTAATTTTTCAAACTTCGCATATTTGTTTACTGATCCTTTTCCCATAGTTGTGTGGATAGAAGTTTAAGTGATGTGGTTTAATTTCAGTTCAGTTAATATTCATTAATTTAGTTATTCAGATTATTTAGAAGCACACTATATTGCTAGTATCACAGATTAATACTTATTATAAATGCCTATAACAGGGGTCCTCAAACTATGGCCCGCGGGCCACATGCAAATACAAATATTGTATTTGTTCCCGTTTTCTTTTTTTACTTCAAAATAAGATATGTGCAGTGTGCATAGGAATTTGTTCATAGTGTTTTTTAAAATTATAGTCTGGCCCTCCAACGGTCTGAGGGACAGTGAACTGGCCCCCTGTTTAAAAAGTTTGAGGACCCCTGGCCTATAATGTCAAAACTATTAAAACAAATAAAAAAATACATCTTAAATGTTTTCAGTATCTGGGTTGTTTTGAGAATTTAAAGTATTAGTAAACTTTAAAAAATAATTTGATCCTTGAAATAACAGTGATTTTCACTTTGAGAAATCATATTCAAACATATTGACAAAATAATTATTTAATAGGGCATTACCTAGAACTTACATGACAAAGTATAGGGGGATTGAATTAATTTTACTTCTTGTAAATGTTACTGAGAGTAACACTTCTCTCTCTTATCCAATGCAAATATCCATATTTCTCTGACAGAATCTAATTTGAACACATCAAGACAGATTGGCATCTTCAGTACCATAAAAAAAACTGCTTTGTTAATTGCTAACCATATTTAGTATGACCTTATAACAAACTAGCACGATAAGTGTCAAGCTTTGTCTTTAATGTGCACATTGGAGCTGGGTTCATCTGTACTAGACAACTGCACTTCATGAATAGAGGGTTTTTTTCTTGATAGGCAATTAGCAGTAATTAGGAGATTCACCTCAATAAGATGTCAACATGAGATTGTTTTAAAAAGTTGAATGTCAGTGACTTATAAAGAAAGTTCTTCTGACACATAGGTATGGCATATGAAACATGAAATGTTAATTTAACTTTTCTGCTTATTATTCATGCGCAATATTATTTTGTCATTCAGACACTATACTGACAGAGTGTAAAGGGTGTTAAAATAGTGCTGCTAGAATAAAAAGAGGATTAATCTACCAATGGCCAATTAGCCAAAGGGTACTTAATGGTCTCTAAAGGCTACTGAAGTCTAACTACTAGCAAAAGCATTGGTAAAAAGTCCTCTATCTTACCTTCATTTGCTTGACATTTTGTGAAACATCTTGTAGGCTTTTAATAACTCCATTTGTCAGAAAATGGTTTATAAATGGGTGATGTAGTAACTCAGTATATTTTTCATAAGAAATTTTGTTATATAAATAACCTCATCTCTGCCTAAGATCTTTGTTCTTTTTCCTCTTTTTGGTTGGTGGTTTAAAATTTTAATTTCTTTTCTGGAAGATCTCAAGTATCATAACAAAGGAAAACTCATGTTTTAAGTATAAAACACTTGTTACTAATTTGAAAGAGTTATTAATCTGAGCCATTTATTTTTGTAGATAAGTACTTGTATGGAAAATATTCTCCTAGCAACCTAGAAACCCATGTAATTTTCTTTTGTATCTCATATAATGTTTTAATTAAGTGACTATGCTTTTAGTCTTATATATGTACAATGCACAGAATTTTATTTCTTTTAGTTTTGTTCCTTTAAAAAGAATAATTTCCCAATGAAAGAATATTGATTCTATTCACAGAGGGAGAAAGATCATTAAGATTATGGTGACTTTCTAGGAGATTCTTGCCCATAGGATTTACATAAATATTGTTCAACCACAATTTTCTCTCAGTCTCTTTTGCTTTGATTCTGGTAACAAAATTATGATATTATAAATTTTTAAAATCACAATAATAAGATTTTTAAATTGCTGCTTCTAGCCGTAGCTGGTTTGGCTCAATAGATAAAGCATTGGCCTGTGGACTGAAGGGTGTCCCAGGTTGATCCCCAGTAGGGGGTGTGCAGGAGGCAGCCAATCAGTGATTCTCTTTCATCATTGATGTTTCTATCTTTCTTGTCCTCTTCCTTCCTCTATGAAATTAAAAAATAAAATAAAATTCCTGTTTACACTCAAGTATGATCCAGAATAATCTTATTGTGAGATATAAATGAATTTATTTATTTACCATGAAATGCCTTCATTTAATATTCTCAGTCATATGCAGAATTCAAGATTAAAGATTTTGGTAAAAATGGCTGGACTCTTGGGCGGACAGAGCCAGCTTA
>NW_006291549.1:1773410-1792264 GCF_000327345.1 Myotis davidii
GGGAAAGAAAAATAACCGACTCCAACGTTCTTATAGATGGGAGCTGACCCTCAGTTTTGACTCTGGTTACTTATTGACCTTTTTCAACATTTGACATCTGACTTTTGCCCCAGCTTGGACTAGAAATAATCCTTCTGCCACTAACGATTTCCTCTGTAGACTTCCCAGAAACCCAGCTCCTGTGACCCTGACATTCAACCTCACACTTAGATGGATTTTTTAGAATTTCCATGTGTCTACTTTTCAGACCCCACTCTCCTAACTAAAAATGCTTTCCAACTTTTTAAATGGCTCATTACATTGTTTCTAATCCAGTGGTAAGAAAACATGGGGAGAAGAACAGTGTCTTTCAAAGCTAGAATGTGGCCACTGTTCAGAAAAATGTTAGGTCAGAATCTGTCTCTTATTAGAAGTGAAGAGCTATACCACATCCTATTCCTTTCCCTTGGAACACTGTTCCTAAACTAGTTGAATACTCAAAAGCATTTTCATTACATGTGTCACTACTAGCAGCATGTCCTTGAATAGGCAGATATTGGGTATTTTCTTCTTTGGAGACATCAAGATCTGCGAGTATCTAAAATCACACTGTGCAGTGTGATTAGGAAAATGGAACAATTTTTAATTTTTTAAGCCCTTTACTTTTCACAAAAGCCTTTTATTTCTTTTACTTCTTTTCACTTGCACTGTAGAAAGAAAAGGTTTTCATGGGCCTTGTTCGATTTTTTCTGATAATTCATTCTTAAACATTAAAATGTTTACCAAGCCTGGAGAAGAGATCCTTGATCTCCTCAGGACTGCCCTCAGTTTGCTGGTGATCCTTTCCCTTTGGAAAGCATAGGAGTGGTTGCTGTAGCTGTGGTCTTTAATGTTCTATCTAGCAGGCATCGAGGAGACAATTGACAAAAGAAATCAAGAGGGATGCATGGAAGGAAACTGGCTATAACAAGCACTTACCAGACAAATGTTAAAGGCAGCAGCAGTTCCCTTAGTCTCTGTTTTATTTCTTTATATATTTCTAGGTTATAGACTGGTAGCTACCTAAAGGTAAGAATAACTTTAGTGTTTACCCTTGAAAGCATAGAGTTAGTACCGTTCCTACTACATAGTATGTATAAAAAGAATGAATGGATAAGGCTGGTTGAAGGGGTGATAGGGGGGAGAAATAGGAGACATCTGTAATACTGTCAACAATAAAAAATAAAGGAAGTGGGTGGAAAATACAAAAAGAATGAATGATAGATATTGAGCCAGTTTCTGAATCTAGATATTCTATATCAAAATCTTCCAGAAAATGTTAAGTTGGGGTCCAGAAAAAAAATTATGAATGAACTCCCACACAAGAGAAAAAGGGAGAGATGTCAAGGGAGGTTCACTTATCTACCTTGTTCATGGGATTCCATAATTACAGTTGAAAGCAACAAAAGGAAGCTTCTGGCTATAGGAGTTTTGCTTGGCAATTAAACTACAAAGTGCAGATCTCATAGAGGCAATTTATTTCTAGCATAGAAAATGGAACAATTTTTCAAAAGCAATTGAAGAATCCCAGCCTGTATGGATCAGTGATTGAGTATTGACCTATGAACCAGGAGGTTTGGGGGTTTTTTGTTGTTGTTGTTTTTGTTTTAAATATATTTTATTGATTTTGTACAGGAAGGAAGGGAGAGGGATAGAGAGTTAGAAACATCGATGAGAGAGAAACATCGATCAGCTGCCTCTTGCACACTCCTTACTGGAGATGTGCCCACAACCAAGATACATGCCCTTGACAGGAATCGAACGTGGGATCCTTGAGTCCACAGGCTGATGCTCTATCCACTGAGCCAAACCGGTTAGGGCTGAACTAGGAGTTTTTAATAACCAGATTGAATTCCTGGACAGGGCTCAATCCCCAGTGTGGGGCGTACAGGGGGCAGCTGATGAGTGATTCTCTCTCATCATTGATGTTTCTTTCTCTCTCCCTCTCCCTTCCTCTATGAAATCAATAAAAAAATATTTTTTAAAAAAGCAATTGAAGAAATAAAATTAACACAAAATTATGGATAAGGAATAGAAAACTAAATCAGAGTGAGGATATTATATATACAATATACTATGGAGTTTAGAATACTTGCTCAAGGTGGGGCAGGGTGACAAAAGGGAACAGGGAATAGGTTCAAGAAAAGGGTTGATTTAAAAAAAAAAAATTGGGATTCACTTGTTTTCCATGCATAACAAATTACCACAAATTTATCAGCTTAGAAATAACATTCGCACTCATTACCTCACAGTTTCTGAGGGTCAGGAATCTGGCACAGCTTAGTGGGTCCCTTGCTTAGAGTATTGCAAGGATGCAATCAGAGTGTCAGCCAGACTGCTTTCCTTCCTGGAGCTCGGGCTTTTCTTCCAAGCTCAAGTGTTTGTTGGAAAAATTCAGTTCCTGTGGTTGCAAGACTGAGGTCCCAATTTTTTTTTTTTTTAAATCCTCACCTTTTGGTACACGGGACGATGCTTCAACCAACGAAGCCACCCGGCCAGGATGGTCCCTGTTTTCTTGATTGCTGCTGGTCAAGGATCATTATTAGCTCTCCAGGCCTCCCTTAGATCCTTGACTTATAGTCCCCTACAACATTGCCAAGTTACTTCTTCAAGATCAATAGGAGAATCTCTCTGACCGGGAGGGCCCCTGGCCTTCTTTTACAGGGCTCACCTGATTACGTTAGGACCAGCCAGGATAATCTTGCTTTTGAGGAAATTAAAGTCATATTAAGGGCCATAATTTACATCTACAGAATTCTTTTTGTATATGACATAATTCAAATAATGTAATCATTGGAGCGATAGCCCATCATATCCATGGGTCCCAGCCACATACGAAGGGAGAAAATTGTACAAGAGCATAGATTATTGGGGCTCATCTGAGAATTCTGTCAACCATCTTTGCCCTATTACAGAAGGAATCTTTTGCTTTGCCCATTACTGAAGAATGGATTCTCCAACATGTACTTGTTTCTTACAGTTGCTTAGAGAGTTCCTTCCTGTTCAGAGATTAATGCTTCTTCAATGTTATATTTAAATAAATAATAACTAATGTCTAGTTTTAAACTTTTATAGTGTTAAGTTCTATTTTATAACCTTTGGTTAGACTATTGAATACACGTAAATCAATACAAATCTCAGTACTTATTGAAGTCAACTTTTAAATTGGAATAGACTTAAAAGATTATGGAGGGATTGTACTGCGGAGCTATAGAGTAACACACATTTGTCTTCAATAAACTTGTAGTCCAGTAGTGATCTTAAAGATCAAACAAATAACCCGTAACTTAAGACAACGTAAGATTTCTGCCATGAGAAATGATAGGATTATCATCCTATATAATAAGAGAGGAATATGCTAATTAGCCATTACGCTCTGAGGCATAAAGACCAAGTATGTCATGACCAGATCACGGATCCGCAGGAGGCTGGGCCAGCGAGGTACCAGCAGGCTGTGGAGAACTACAGGAGTGGGCAGGGCAGCAAGCTATGAGGGCGGGAGGGGGGAGCTACAGGAGAGCGGCAGCCACCAACTGCCTACAAGTGGGCAGCTGAGAGGTACATGATGGGGCAGGGCAGCAAGCAAACGGGAGGCAGAGAGCTTAAGGAGAGGGCAGGGCAACAAGGTATGAGGGGAAGGTGGGGGGAACTACAGGAGGGCGGGGCAGTGGGCAGGGCTACAGGAGTGCAGGGCAGTGGGCAGAGAGCTACAGGAGGGCGGCAGCGACCTACTGGCACATGGATTCGTGCTTAGGGCTACTAGTACATATATAAGAAAGCTTTTTGTTAATCCAGGTCCTTGGCCTTTAAAACATTCCTCATACTACATGGTTGCATTTACCACAGGATAATAATGCTAACAATAATGCTGTGTACTTAAAATTTACCCAGTGCTATCATTGATATTTAAGAAAACTCTGCCCTCAAAATTACCTTTGCTAGGTAAGCAGCAGCATCTCTGTTTTCCATGAGGACAGAAAGTGAAATACCCGCTTGCCCACATCACTCAGCTGATAAGCAGTAGACCCCAGAGTCGACCTCAGAGATGATGAGTCTTCCTTGTGTCTTCTTATCATTTATGGTTTTAATATAATATGACAGATATTTATTTTTAAATCTTTGATGGTAGATAGAAATGCAATAATGTAGAAATAAGAAACATGCTCCTGATTTTAAAAATGACTACTAGTAATCTCAATTTATTGGTAGATTTTACAGCAAATATCTTTCTAACAGAAGTAGTCTCACATGCCAAACCAAGAGTATTGGTAAACAAAGAAGGTTTTATTTGTACTTCTTGTCTCATCTATAGTGTTTCTCAAATAAGAAATAGAATGCTTAGACTAAGAGAAGTAACAGAGCCATAATTATCTGTCCAAAATTCTAAGGGATAATCAAAAGGTTCCAGATTGATGGCCTGTTTTCTCTATTTTGACAAGTGCTCTTATTTCAAGGCATCAATAACTAATATTAGAAATATATTTTAAATGGTGCAGATTTTAAATATTGTTTAAGCAAAACATGATTTACATTTTAATATATTCCAAGTTACTGGGCTTATTGTCTCCAAATATCAGTATATCTTAATTTTTATATTGTTAAATTAAAATTAAAATCTACATATATGTGTCTTTTAGAGAAAACTTTTATTGGCTTGGTTTCTCCTCAATGAAGGATATATTTACAGTGTCTGGATCCTGCCACTGTGGAAGGAATAGACAGAAATCCAATGACATACACATTTGACAAATGAAAGAAGCTGCCGGGACTGTTCATAGGAAGTAAAGAGCCTCATTAAAGTTTAGTTTTCTGAGTTGCCTGGGATCCACCTAGAATTGTAGCCATGAATCATGTCTCACCAAATTAAAATCTCAAAAGTCCAATTTAGATGCAGAGCATTTACTTCCAGGATTGAAAGTGTTCCAATGCATGCTACTTAAGTAAAAGCTAATGATATGACATGGCTAATACAAGTGTATTTTAATTTATATAGTGATAAACTAATGGATTATAAATACCCACTGAAATTATTTTTTGTCTTTTCAGCACCTGTGCTGAAAAGAGGAAGACTTGAATTTTTGCAACCACTTTTTTGGTTCTTACTATATAGAAAGCATTGTTTGTAGATACTATAGGGAATACACAGGTGAACAAAGTCACAGTCCTGTCGCATAGGTTTACTGGGGCTCCAGGTTGAGAAACAGGCACATTGCTATGGGAGTTAAGAAAATGGGGGAGCTGCTTTGTTGAGGAAAAAGAATAAAGTATGCAGGATTTTCATAAAGGAGGAAATAGTAAGTTGCTCTTTAAGCATGAGAGTGAATTCAGCAGAAGGAAACTCCATGTGTAGAGTCCTTGATGGAGAAATGGCAGTCATGTTTGGGGAATGGCAGGCAAGTTTGACTGCAGGTGCTGTCTGACTGAAACATGAACTGAAGGTAAATCTTAGAGAGCCTGATATAACCACAAACATCCCAGCTTTATTCTACATATGTGCAGAACCTTGAAGGGTTTTTAAATAAAGGAATACAGGTCAGTGATGTTTTAGGAAATAAGTCGCAGGGAGGAGTGTTATTACAGTACTCCCAGTGGAGAGTCTTCATTAAAAAGTGGCAACAGGGCCAAGACCGGTTTGGCTCAGTGGAGAGAGCGTCAGCCTGCAGACTCAAGGGTCCCAGGTTCGATTCTGGTCAAGGGTATGTACCTTGGTTGCGGGCACATCCCCAGTGGGAGGTGTACAGAAGGCAAGCTGGTCGATGTTTCTCTCTCATCGATGTTTCTGACTATCTCTCTCCCTTCCTCTCTGTAAAAAATCAATAAAAATATATTTTTAAAAAAATTTTAAAAAAGTGGCAGCAGGGAATGAATATGAGAAACATTACATAACTTGTAGAACCTGACGATTGGACATAGAAAATCAATAAATAGGGAGGGAGATAGATACAAGCTTGGATGGTAACCAGTTTAGGGAAATTATGAGTTTGCTTTAAGATATTAATTATTAGGTACCTTTGGGAAAACTCATGCATGAATCTTTCCTGAGATTCCATAGAATCATACTTTTAGATCATAAGTTAAAATATAACCAAAGAAATTGTTTTTTTTAGCAAGCATACTTTTTTTCATGAAAACCTAGTATAATATCAAATATATCAAGCCCTAGTTTTAAATCAATGATCTGATATACTCATATTTAACAGTATACACATGCGTACATAGATAAATATGCAATTATAGATTTATTTGTATAGTTTCTAGAAGTTGTTTTTAAATATAGTGTTAATACTTGTTATTAAGTCTTACATTACTCTGCACGTTCGCTACATCTTTTGCTGTTTCTAATTAGAATTCTTAACAAAGACAGATTTCCCCCCTCTGAGAGGTTTCAGTACCATTTTGTCTAATTGTTCCTTATGCTAAACTACCATATTACAAGCTTCTTTGGAATAATAAAATAGTAGTGCAGTTATCCTCTTCGGGAGCTCTGGGTTGCTATGCCTTTACAGCTTGGTGGCATTCTGCTGACTACAGATCGGTGTGAGCAGGGATAACATTAAGACAGTTTCTTCTACACGGTTTCATAAAAACATTGCCAGGATGTCATTTACTAAAATGTTTATGTAATTAAAAATTCAGATGTAAGGAGTTTAGTGCAGCCTACCTCAACATTACAAAAAGGACTTGTCAACTATCAATCAAGTTCATAAGAGTGAGCAAATTTGTTTATATGCTATTTATTTGATCTAAATCTCTAATAAGCCTCTTCTGCTAATTGGACTTAACATTTATGTTGCTAAATGAGAAGCATTTTGGCTGCTATATAGAATGGTAAGACCTACCCAATGGAATAAACAACTAACATCTGTTATCTCGTCCTGCTCCAGCTTGGCTTTTACCAGTTAAGTACATCAGCCCTGAAGTCAAGGTTATCACATATGTGCATCTCTGGCTCACCCATGTATATGTGAAGGCATAGAAATAGCACATCATGAGTGAAGACCAGCAAGCCAAAAGCTATTGAGTACAGCTGGTCCATTTTTGTATTAACCTTTACAAGCCCTACAACCTTAAGAAAAAAAACTCATAGAGGTTATAATTTTTATAAAAGCTATTTTATAATTAATTTTATTCCTTTTCCTTAGCATTTTTCTGCTTATAGAATTTTATGCTGATAAGTGTTATATCAAATGTAATTACTTTTATAATACATTTACTTTTATTTTCTCTTTTTAAAAAAAGAAGCTAAATTTGGATTTGGCTGATCTTCGGAAAGAAAAAGAAGACTTATTAAAGAAATTGGAGTCCTCATCTGAAATCACAAGTTTGGGAGAAATTTCCCAAGTAACAATTCCACGGATACAAGTTACATCACTTGGTCCTTCAAGGAGCATGGATTTGGAAATGAAGCAATTACAGTGCAAACTAAAGGTGCCTATAATTTTTATTAAAGATGAAACACTCATTTACTGACTCTTAAAGACACTTTTATTCTAATTTAATTCCAGTAACAATGGTAAATTATGTTATAAATAATCAAAAAATTATTAAAACTGTTTGACCTCATCTTCCTAGTTTAGCCAGGTAGATTCTTATCTAGTAATTCATAATACTATTCTCTGAAATAAATGACAACACACCATGATATCATCCTAACTTGAGAAATGATGAAAACTGAACATTATCATTCTATTCCATTGCTCAACTCTTTGTCCCCCATTCCTCCCTCTACTGAACAGAATTCCTTTCAAATATGTAATTATCAACATAAATAGAATGCTTCCCTTTACACACTCGCTATTATTTTAATTTGGTTGTTGTTGGTTGCAGATGAGGGAGCTGGAGGCAAGTGAGGGGAGGGAGAAGTACAGAGCAAAGGTAGGTGGGTTTAATAGATTTCAGTAAGGCCGAAACCGGCTTGGCTCAGTGGATAGAGCGTCGGTCTGCGGACTGAAAGGTCCCAGGTTCGATTCCGGTCAAGGGCATGTACTGGGTTGCGGGCATCTCCCCAGTAGGGGATGTGCAGGAGGCAGCTGATCGATGTTTCTAACTCTCTATCTCTCTCCTTTCCTCTCTGTGGAAAATCAATAAAAAATATATTTAAAAAATAGATTTCAGTAAGTTAAACCTAGAGTAAGAATAAAAAGCAGTGTTTCTTTTGTTTATAAAAAATAGTAGTTAAGTCCAGGTGAAACTGTCAACAACTTAAAAATAAGGCTAACCTTAATTTAAATAGAATTATCTTGCTGTTTAAAAAAACTCATTTATTCCTCACATATTTTCTTCAGTGGGGATTTCTAGCTGGAAGCTAATGGACAATGTATATGGTACCATTACTATAATGAGAAACAATGGAAAGAAAATTCTGGTTGGAAATGCAGAGTCTGTTAGGAGTAGAATAACTGTGACTGTTAAGAGAGTATTAAAATACTGAATTGTCAAATATCTCAGTTGTTTTCAATTAAAATATGTGTGCACTTGCCAATAATATCTTCAAATGAGCAATTACTAATAAGATAAAATATGATTGAGTTTAAAGTAAATGAATGTATCATTGCTTGAAAATATTTTGCTTTTTAAATAATCAGATATACACACTGGAATTTATTTAGATGCTTTTAAATACCAAATTCTTTAGACAGTGTTTATGTACAGAACTTGCCTCAACCACTACATTTTATAAGTTTAAATACCTGACATAATAGAAATGTGAGAAAAATAGTTTTAGGCTTTGGTGCATGTATCTTTTCTTAAAATGTGTTTCTGTGTCTGAAAAAGTGGAATAAAATATATAGAGCATTCCAGTGTTTAGGTTTCTATATAGAGGATAAAATCATTGAAATATTTTTTTATTTATTTTATTGTATTTTATTTTATTTTGGTCAGTCCTTATCTGAGGATATTTTTCCATTGATTTTTAGGGAGAGTAGAAGAGAGAGGGAAAGACAGAGAGAAACATCGATGTGAGAGAAGCACATCGATTGGTTGCCTCCTGCACAAGCCCCAACAGGGTCCAGGCTGGGGAGGAGCCTGCAACCCAGGTACATGCCCTTGACCGGAATCAAACCCAGGACCATTTGGTCTGCAGTACGATGCTCTATCCACTGAGCCAAATTAGCGAGGGTGAAAATTTTTTTTATCTTATCTATTACAGATCTTTAATTTATAGTTTTGTGATTCTTTTTATTTGTAAGTCTGCGTTTTCCTTACATAACTTCAGTTTTCACTAAAATAAAATAGAATGTTAAATCTAGTAATGTCTAATCTGATTTCTAAAAAATTTTAAATTGTTAATAGGTTTCAGTTTATTTATATTTTGTTTATTTAATTTTACTTCCTACTAATGGTCTAACCCAGTGGTCATAAGCAAACTGTGGATCGTGAGCCACATGCGGCTCTTTGGCCCCTTGAGTGTGGTTTTTCCACAAAATACCGACTTCTACATATGGGATATGACGTTTCAATTGCACTGTATATGCGCGCCCACACCTGGTATTTTGTGGAAGAGCTACACTTCAAGGGGCCAAAGAACCACATGTGGCTTGCGAGTCGCAGTTTCCTGGCCACTGGTATAACCTAATCTATAATAATAAAAGCATAATATGCAAATCGACCGAATGGCTGAACAGCGGAATGACCATGCAATGACACCCACTGGTGCCAGGCCAGCCAAGGTGGGTGCCATGCGATTGGTCCGGGGCCCGGCCACCGCCGCATGATAGCCCTGTAGAGGGAGGCCTAGGCCACCAGTCAGAGGGGCAATTGATCAATCAGGGGGCTCCACAATCGCCTGAAAGAGGTAAGCCCAGGCTACTGGAAGGTGGGTGGGGCCTCCTTCTGCCAGGGTGATCCATCACGGAGCCCTGGCTGAGTGGGCAGGACCTACCTCTTAGGGTGATCTATCGTGGGGCTCCCAGACTGTGAGAGGGTGCAGGCCTGGCTGAGGGACCCCCCCACCCCGAGTGCATGAATTTCATGCACCAGGCCTCTAGTTTTGGTAATAATAGGCCCATAAAAAATCTGTTATTTGCATTATAGTCTCTCATGGTGTAAGTTTTTACCCACCTATAAATTTATCTCTCATTTTGGAGCAGCAGTTCTCAACCTGTGGGTCACGAACAATGAAAATACATCCTGCATATCAGATATTTACGTTACAGTTCATAACAGTAGCAAAATTACAGTTATGAAGTAGCAACAAAAATAATTTTATGGTTGGGGGTCACCACAACATGAGGAACTGTATTAGAAGGGTCATAGCATTAGGAAGGTTGAGAACCACTGCTTTGGAGGAATGTGTGAGTCACAAGGGTGACACTGATGAGAATGCCTAAAGCAATAGATCATGCTTGATGTAAGTTGGAATTGACATTGTCCATAACTACCCTGGAGTCCCAGAACACTAATCAGGCTGCATAGGGACAAAAAGGATAAAACTTTACTTTGGTCTTATTTCATGTTTCATTCTGGAAATATTCTACAAGACCAGTTTCCTCTAAGTACATAGTACTTTCTGCTACTACACAAATTTTTGTTTCAATATTGTATTAGTTTGCTATGGCTGCTATAACAAAATACCACAGGCTAGGTGGCTTAAATAATAGAAATTTATTTTCTCATAGTCTAGAAGTTCAAGATCAAGGTATAAACAGGTTTGGTTTCTTCTGAGGCCTTTATTCTTTGCTTGTATGGCCATTTTTTTTGCTGTGTCTTCATGTGGTTGTATCTCAGTGTGTGTGGTCTGTGTCCTAATCTCTTATAAGGACACCAGTCATATTGGTATAAGGCCCACCCCTATGACCTCATTTTACCTTAATTACCTCTTTAAAGACCCTATCCAAGTACAGTAACATTCTCAGGTACTAGGGGTTAGGACTTCAACATATGAACTTTGTTCAGCCCATAAAAGGTATCAAATTGCTAACAAAATTTTCCAAGAAATAACTTATTTTCTAGTTGATGTTTTTATGCTTAATTAAGAAAAACTGGCTAGATTTGAATCTCTTAAAGGTCTATATATATCTTTTTTATTTTATCCAATTAATTTTAGGCTTTTCTATGCAAATTCTTAGGTGTACTTCTTAGATATATGTGGTTCATCCAGTAATTGGAGTGCTCATGTGCATTTTGGTTTACCCATATTAGACATGTTTCTCCAAGGTACCCAACTTCATATCGAGGTAATAAAATATTTAGAGACCTATAAATTCCTTCCAATTATAGTAGTTATATTTAGTTTATTTTGAAGTTCTTTATGCAGTCTGGATTGAATAGTACTCCAATTTATATCTGTGATTCTTTGACTTCGTAATTATTGAAAGCATTCCTTTTTGTACATGCTATGCTATATTCCAGTTTCCCAGTAAGTTAATAATGAAGAATAGTTTTTTTTTCAACTATTCCTCCGTTATATATAATTTATTTCCAGGCTAGGTCTAAGTCCTTTACAAATATCAACTTATTTAATTCTCATTTCAACCCTATATGAAAAGTTTTATTAATATTTATATTTTACAATTGAAAAAAAAACTGAGACAGAGAGAATAAGTCACTTGTCCAAGGTATACAGCTACTAAGCGATAAGGCTGAGATTCAAACTCAAGCTATCTAGCTCCAGAGCCCATGCTCTTTCTTACTCATTCACTATGAAAATATAAAAATACATATTTAATAAACTTAGATAGGAAAGATATAACCAGAATGGGTTCTCACCTCTGAGACATTTTTGAAGTATGTACTGGTATTTCACTCCAGATTTTAAGTCATGCTGCAGATAAGTATAATATAGTAGGAACTGGAAAAGGGTCAGAGGACCTGGGTTTTGATCACTCTTTGTCCATTAACTTCTTGTAGGACCCGACTGAGGAAATTATTTAACTTCTCTAGAGATTTAAAGCAGGGGTACCTTTCTATCTGCTTAATAAGGATTTTTGAGGATCAAATAGAGTACCTGTGAGATTTAAAGATCTTGGCAAAAGTACATATCAAGCTGGAATTCTGTCATTTGTTATAATTCAGTAATCCCTCAATTTTCCAGAAGTCAGAGGTACAGTAAGTGAGCCACCTAAAATAGCAGCCTTAGGTTTAAAAACAGAATAGAGTAAAACAGCTATCTTAAAATCCACTTAATTTATTCCACTGAAGATATTGTCAGGCTTCATTTACTGCCTGTTTCCTTTTATTTTACATGCAGCTCTAATAAGTCTATTTGTCCAACTTCTCAGCACAAAAACACCTCAGAAGAAGCAGTCGAGAGGTATGCATATTAAAGGGCTGGATAATTATTTTTAGTCAGGAATATTGACAGAAGCAAGAGGTTATGACAGAGAGAAAAAGGAAATATAAATAAATTAAGGTAAAAATACAAAATTTAAAAAGCATCAGCCTGGGACCATTTAGAGTAGGGATAAGTACTCCTATATGCCATCGTAATAGTTTTTAAAGGCAACACTACATAATGATTTAGTGATAATATAATAGATATAGTAATATGACATAATTCATATAATGATTTCATATATTCATATAATATTACTATAATAAAGTATTACTTTTAGTTGAATGTAATCATAGATATACATATTCCTAAATGAATAAGCAGTCATTCCAAAGAGAATTTAAGATTAATAATTAAAGCAAAATCTTCAATTATCTGGTAAATTCACTAGTGTGGAACATCTATCAGAGCTAGAAATAAAACACTATTCATCACTGTAAACATGTGAAATATGGACATTTATATTACATTACACAACTATTTAATTAAAACTTCTAATATTCAGCACAGTTGCCATGTTGAGGTAGCCTTGGGTTTTTAAGAAAATTAATATATTTAATATAAAAATTAAAATAATAGCAATTTATTATTTCTGGTGATCCAGGGGGTTGGCTGGAAAATTATTTCAGGTTTTTTATTTACATGTAGTATACCAGTAAGATAGTTAAAGTCTGTCTAATGAATTTGACTCATATTTACATTATGTGATTAATGGTTTCATCTTGTCAGACTTACATGTTTTTTAGCATGAGTCAGTTAAATCTGGTAATAATTCTAATAGAAAAAATTGATTATAGTTACTAAAAAGATTAATGAAATTACTACTCCAAATATTTTTAAAGCTCTCATATTTATATTATTTTAATACTTTTGAATTTAGGAAATGACTTAATGTATGTCAACACTGTCTTGTAAGTGGGAAAAAAATATCAAGTGATGCCTCAGATTACATGCTTACTTGGAATTTGACTCAAAATTTAAAGTTAGGGGTCTTAACACTAGTTGCTACCTCTGGCTCCTAGGCTATGCAGACAACAAATACCCCAAAGCTGTTCTACATTGAAAAACTAATAATTATGTATAAACTGGAGGCCTGGTGCATGAAATTTGTGCAAGGAGGGGAATGTCCCTCAGCCCAGCCTGCACCCTCTCCAATCTGAGACCTTTGGGAGGATGTCTGACTGCTGGTTTAGGCCTGATCCCGATCCCTGTGTGTGCAGCCATCCTGTGGTGGCCATCTTGTGAAGATGTTGTGCAAGGGTGTGAGGACCACCTAGGCTTTTATTAGTACAGATACATTAATAATAAGTCATATTATTAATATGTTCAGGTAAAGAAGTATTTAGTATTCATAAGATTCTTTATCAATTATCTATTACTATCTAAAAAATAATCCTAACATGTCAAAGCTTAAAACAACAGTAATTTATTATTTCTTATAATATTCCCTAATATGCCCACATTCTTTCTAAATAAGGATTTACCAGGCTTGGGAGTTCCTCACTTATGGGCCTGACAATTGGTCAGTTGATTATAAGCTGGGATAACTCAGTCCTCCTCCAAATGGCCTTTCCTATTATGATTTCACTCATCCTATCTAATAAAGAGTTAATATGCAAATTGACCATCACTCCAAAACACAATATGGCTGCCCCCATGTGGTCAAAGATGGCCACCACAAGATGGCCAGCAGGGGAGGGCAGTTGGGGGCGACCAGGGCTGCAGGGGAGGACAGTTAGGGGCGACCAGACCAGAAGGGAAGGGCAGTTAGGAGTGACCAGGCTGGCAGGGGAGGGAAGTTAGGGGTGACGAGGCTGGCAAGGGAGTGGTTAGGGGGTGATCGAGCTGGCAGGCAGCAGCGGTTAGGGGCAATCAGGCAGGCAGGCAGATGAGCAATTGGGAGCCAGCAATCCTGGATTCTGAGAGGGATCCCAGATTGGAGAGGGTGCAGGCTGGGCTGAGGGACACACACCCCCGCCCCCATGCACGAATTTCATGCACTGGGCCTCTAGTGTGGAATATGAAACTGAAACTTGTGAACATAAAACAGCAGTGTAGTGGTTGCCAGAGAGAAGAGGGTAGGGGAAGAAATGGGTTCTAATATATGGTGACAGAAGATTTAACTTTGGGTGGTGGGCACACGGTACAATATATAGATCTTGTAACATAGAAACCCACACCCGAAACATATATGTTCATGTTGACCAATGTCACCTCAATAAATTTAATTTTAAAAATAATAATAATAAAATTTAATCAAATTTTTTAAATGGCCTTTCCTCCTTATTTTTTGGAAGGTGATTCCAGGGCAGCATTCCACGAGGGCACAGGAACATGCTACAAGGATTTGGGCCCAGGACTGATATTTCTACAGTTTTATTTCTGGCACATTCTTTCGGTCAAAGCAAATCATAGGCCAGCCGAGATACAAAGGGTTAGGAGATAGATTCCACCTCTCAATGGGAAGAGCAGCGAAGCATTTGTGACCATATTGAGGCTGTTACAAGTCACTAGTAAAATCGAGCATTAGTTTTAAGTTATCTCATTAAACCATTACAATACTTAATCACACATTTACATTTTACAAAGACAGTCCATATCTCCCATAAATGTATTTTGGGAGTGTACTCTTTGCAGTTGTTTCATGATGTGTACCTTTATGGTTTGGGCATATCGTCTAAAAACTTTAGTATACTATAGTATTTTTATTATAAAATAAAGCATTTTAAGTATTTAAATGTTCATTTTAGTTTATAACTATAATTGAAAATTGCTCTTCATGAGAATGGCATTTTTTTTTTTTATGCTGCTTTAGAACAAGATTGAAAGGAGTATTTAAATTTATTTGTATTTTAAATCTAGAATGCAACTAATGAACTCACTAAGCAATCATCAAGCATGAAGTCTCTGAAATTTGAACTCCTAGCAAAAGAAGAACACATAAAGGAAATGCATGAAAAGTATGTTTTTTCATATTTGTATCTATTGTATTTGGTGCCACCTAGTGGCAGTTAACTCTGTTAAATGCCATCCAAGAAACAATAGCGACATGTCAAAAATTGTTTTCCTTTCTTAGTTCATGTTTAAGCCTACTTAAAATGAAAATGTAAGGAATATTACATATAGTGTGGCTGATGGCAATATGGTCACTATTTTTTAATTAGAGTAAGAATATCTAAAGTTAGGTTTTCCTTCTTAGAGTAAACATTTAGTTTGGAATAAATATCAATTAAAAGCCTAATGACTGTGAACAAAAAACTTTAGAATGTGCTGATTATTCAACCAAAGATATAGGTGTAGATTGATCCTCATATTGGATATAATGCCTAAACTTACAAAACTAAGTTGGGAAAAAAGGTAAAGCTTTGTTTGTATTTAAAATTACTGGAGGATTATGAAAGTTTGTACTTTCCGTGTTTATTAACAAAGGTTTAAAATGTTCTATCTCACGCCCTAGCCGGTTTGGCTCAGAGGATGGAGTGTCGGCCTGTGGACCAAAGAATCCCGGGTTTGATTCCGGTTAGGGGAACATACCTTGGTTGCAGGCTCCTCCCTGGCCCAGGTCCTGGTCAGGGCTCATGCAGGAGGCAACCAACTGATGTCTCTCTCTCACATCAATGTTTCTCTGTCTTTCCTGCTCTCTTCCACCCTCTCTAAAAATCAATGGAAAAATGCCCTAGCCGGTTTGCTCAGTGGATAGAGCGTCGGCCTGCAAACTGAAGAGTCCCAGGTTTGATTCCGGTCAAGGGCATGTACCTTAGTTGTGGGCACATCCCCCGTGGGGGTGTGTGCAGGAGGCAGCTGATTGATGTTTCTCTCTCATCGATGTTTCTGGCTCTCTGTCCCTCTCCCTTCCTCTCTGTAAAAAATCAATAAAATATTTAAAAATAAAATAAAATGTTCTATCTCACAATGATTTTATTTCTATATCTTTTATAGATATACTAGAGCTTAGAAGTGATATCCTGTTTAGGTAGAGTTCCAATCTGTCATTAATAATTTAATACATATATTTTATATGCATTCATGTATAATCTACATTATATGTGAGGATCGCTTAAAAGTGATATCAGTAGATAAAACTTAGACACAAAAGGTTGGTTAATTTTTAAACAGACTCTTGAAATTTATTAAGAAACAGTTTTGCTTATTTAACAGTTATAAAATTTAATATTTGTTTATTATAGTATAGAATTACTTCTTATCAGTGTTATGCTTTTGGATGATCTCTGAATATCGCTTTGACTTTCTTACCAATGAAACAGTGTAATTTAAATATAACAATTTTGACTTTTCATAAATTTTATTTATCTTTCTCAGTCACTTTTTTAATGTATGTGCAATATTATCTTTAACAAGTGACAACTGGATTATAGATTTTACAAGTACTCATTAATAGAGCAATATTTATTACTTGCAATTATTTTATTAATTTGCAATTTCATTGATATCAAACATTATTTAACAATAGTAGGTATAACATTGGATAAGGTATTATCACTGTTAAAGTATTTTTTATCACTTTTGATAAAATGCCCTTTTTTTTCCTTTTAAGGTTGTCTCGAATGGAAAGGGATATAACCATGAAAAGACATTTGATAGAGGACTTGAAATTTCGACAGAAAGTAAATTTGGAAAATAATGAGAGCATTAATGAAATGTTAGAAAATCTTGAAAAAAAGGTATGAACTTCTGTATGTTCCCTGAAACTAAAAAAATCATTATCCATTTTATTTATTTGCTTAACTCAAATATTCACTCTTAATAAAATTTATAGGAAATATCCATAGAATATATGGGCACTATTATATAGTTTCATTATTTTCTCTGTAAGTACACTATTTGTTTTAAAATTCATGACTCTAAAATCTCATATGTAATATAGCATGATATTTTTATGTGAGAACATAATCAAGTTTAATTTATAAAGGTTTGAATATTTCTAGGATACATAATTACTTTTTTTCAGCATTTTGTTTTATTTAAACTATAATTTTTAATGATAAAACCAAGCATATATTTTTAAATGAAAAAAGTGGTAACCAAAAACTATCAAAGTTTTTTAAAGTATATTACCACAATTTTTAAAAATATACTTTTCTGCCCGGCTGGCCTGGCTCAGTGGTTGAACTTTGACCTGTGAACCAGGAGATAATGGTTCGATTCCCAGTCAGGGCACATGCCCAGGTTGCAGGCTTGATCCCCAGTGTGAAATGTGCAGGAGGTAGCTGGTCAATGATTCTCTCTCATTGATGTTTCTCTCTCTCTCCCTCACTCTTCCTCTGTGAAATCAATAAAAATATATATTTTAAATACACACACACACACACACATACACACACACACATACAACCACTGAGTTGATCAGATTATTATGACCACCTGACGTTTGTAGGCAAATTAGCCATACACTGCATCGTATGTGATATGGAAGCCGAAGGCCTGTTCGAACGAACACCTTTGCTTCTGCAGTTACCAAGATAAAACGTCTCTAATTCGCACAGGAACACAAGGATTGGACAGTCGAGCATTAGAAAAAAGTCATGTGGTCTGATGAATCGTTTCCAGTTGCATTATACAGATGACAGAGTGAGAATTTGGCGGAAACAACATGAAAGCATGCACCCCACGTGCATGAGTACAACTCTTCAAGCTGGTGGGGGCAGTGTCATGGTTTGGAAGAACCATCAGGCAGCTGGTTCCACAACCATCCAATCTCACAGAACTGGACAGTGCTATTCATCAGGCATGGTGTCAGATTCCTCGCATCACCTTTCAACATCTCGTGGAGTCAATGCCAAGAAGAATAGCTGCAGTATTGAAGACAAAAGGTGGCCCAACGAAGTACTGGTGGGGTGACCATAATAATCTGGCCACTCAGTGTATATACACATATATACTTACCTCCTCTCTCTAAGCATGTCCTCAGGTGAGGATTATTTTTTAAAGTATACTTTTCTTTGTATACACTTTAAGTATACTTAGGAAGAGAGTTGTATTTAAAATAGTTGTATAATATTTAACCCCAAAGTAGAAATCAGCAATTTTCTGACTAAGAGGTATATACTAGTATATGTATATATATATATTAAAGGTGCTATTTGCATAACTCATAAATTAGCTTCTGCTTTGGCAATCACTCAGTGTTAGCAACTCCAGAGAAAGTGTCTCCCTTATTTTACTTGGAGATAAAAATATAAGTATCTATTAGCTCAAATGGATTTAAGGGAGAAAATTTTATACCAACAAGACAAGTGAATATGGATTTCTTTCTTTTTCCTCCACACACCACATAAATTATAATTACTTCCTTATAGTTTTTCAATGTTATCCTTTAAATGTTATCCTTTAAATCTTCTTATTTTTTAACTTTAATAATTATTTTAAATATGGTAATGATATATCTTCAGTGGCATTCAATGGAAAAAGAAAAATTACTTCCTCTATTCTTTCATATGTGTAATAAATATCTTGCATCACTTATTTACTTTTATTCTTAAAAGTACATGTAATATTGGAGAATACAATAATTAATTATCCATAACTTATCTTATTTAAAAAT
>NW_006291549.1:1792333-1803570 GCF_000327345.1 Myotis davidii
GGTTTACATTAGTAATTAAAGGAAATGTAGTTTAAATTAGTACTCTATTATTAGGTGAAAGACTACACATGCCAGCATTTATACTTTGGTGCAATATTTAGTTTTGCTATTGATTTAAGGACTATTAGTCTCATTTATAATATTAGTTCTACAAATCTTATACTTGAAATTGATATTATTTATGAGAAACCAGATGAAATTAGACTTACTCATGTGTTCATTTGGTTTCTGTTGAAACAAAAAGTATACTATTAGAATGCCTTTACCAATAATAATTACCTTTATGCTTTCACTTCTAGGTAAAGACATTGACTGAAGAGTGTTCCAACAAGAAGGTATCAATTGATTCGCTAAAGCAAAGACTTAGTGTCGCCGTTAAAGAGAAGTCACAGTATGAAGAGATGTATCAGAAAACTAAAGAGGAAATAGGAAAAAAGGTATGCTTTTAGGACACTTTAGCTTAGAAATGGAATATAACAATGTCTTTTTTATTTTTTAAATTGTCATTTTTTTTCTCCCCCAAACTATTATGAGCTACTTCAATGTTTCAGATAAATGCAAAGAACACTTTTTTCTCTACATGAAACACTGAGAATCTGTTTTCATTAAAGGTACTGCTACATTAGAGAAACAGATTTTGTCTTGATAATCTACATATATGTATAAAAAAATAGAGAAATATGCTAATTAACCGGGATGCTGTAACGGGTCAACGTATAGGAGGAGGTTGCGCATGCAGTGTCGGGGGCAGGGCAGCAGGGGCCTGGGGAGGGAGGCAGGGCCAGACTGGAGGGTGGGTGGCGCTGTGCGATTTTGAATCATGCGCTGAGCTCCTAGTTTCTCATAAATGAAAACTATTATTAATAACTGGCACAAGTAGATATAAACTAAGTCCACCTAAACTTACAAACTCATTTAATATTTCCATTTGCTATATGAGATTTATTATTTTTAGAAAGCATAAATTAATTTTTATGATGAATATATAAGGATATGTACTCACATCCTAGCTGGTTTGGCTCAGTGGATAGATTGTTGGCCTGTGGACCAAAGGGTCCTGGGTTCAATTATGGTCAAGGGTGCCTACCTTGGTTACAGGCTCCTCCCCAGCCCGGGCCCTGGTTGGGGCACATGCAGGAGGCAACCAGTCGATGTATTTCTCTCACATCAATGTTTCTCTCTGTCTTTCTCTCTCTCTTCCACTCTCCCTAAAAATCAATGGAAAAATAACCTCAGGTGAGGATTAACAACAAAAAAGAGTGTGTGCTCAGGCTATTTTGTTGAAAATAAATAAATACAACCATCAGTTGTACCCAAATAAAATAAATACACATGTAGAGAGTCATAAAATCCTTTATCTGACATGGGTAACTACCTCTTCCAAATCTGCTTATGAAATATCTTTATTCCATGACTACTGTATTTTGCAGGATCTCAAGCTTTCTCTCCTCGTATCAAAAATAAATGAGACTGAATCTGCAATGGCAGAAATTGAAACAGCAGCTTCTAAGCAGCTTCAAGGATTAGCATTGCAAAGTGAGCAAGCCCTAGAAGGTGCACAGAAGAAACTGCAGATAGCCAGTGAGAAAGTGGAAGAGTTCACCTTATTTGTGAAGGTTTGGATTACTTGTGCATTACTAACTTGTTCTTTTCTTCTGACAGAGTGGGCAGTGGCCTGCTTCGGATGATTTGGGCAATACTTTAGTTTCTTTCTGCCTTCCTAAACCACAGAGCATCTTCTCCTACCTTACTTGCCACATTGTTGAAAAATTTCTCTATAAAATATTTATTTTTATAGCTTGAGTTTAAAATTTTTCTCTTCTATTATCAATACTCTTTTCTTAATGTCAACTTAGCTGTGAAATTGCAGTAATCTCATAATCAAGGCAGGTAGTAAGATGAAAGAATTAAGTAATTTCCATTGTACTGCCTTTTTGAAAAATCACCCAAGCAAAAAGACACCTGAACCCCAATCCACATGGAATCCATAGAGGATTGGCAAATGACTTAGCAGAACAAAAGGAGGACAAGCCCAAGTGCCTGCAAAGGATGCCAATCCAGAAGTTCTCTGACAGCTGAAGAACCCAGAAACGCTCAGGAATTGACTCCATTAGGAACCACCAG
Source organism: Myotis davidii (assembly GCF_000327345.1). Lineage (NCBI taxonomy): Eukaryota > Metazoa > Chordata > Mammalia > Chiroptera > Vespertilionidae > Myotis > Myotis davidii. The sequence goes on from NW_006291549.1 coordinate 1,794,458, forward strand.
AGCAGAGGGCGATGGGGGAAGGGCAGATACAGAGTAAACAGGTGGTTTGTTTGAAAGTGTTTATAAGGAGCTTTCAAACCTCTGGTCTGTGCTTATAGCCCATATAGGCAGGCAGTCTTCCTCCCTTCACCCCTCTGGAAAAACCGAGCAGGACCAGCCCTGTGTTCAGAGAAACAAGGTCCTGAGAGCCAGGAATCTGTGATTGCTGTGCCCCTTTTAATCTCACTGTGAGTTGTTTACACCCCCATTTAGTACCATTTATTCTGACTTAAATTATATTTAGCAAACGGATCTATTGCCACTAGATAGATTCAGAGTTTCTTAAAGTGAAGGACATATTTTACTAATCTCTGCTTCCACAAAGTGTAACATAGCACCTTTCAGAATCGCATGCAATAATAATCACTAGCTAATGAAATTAAATTTCCATTAGGAATGTGAAAATGTAATAGTCCTTTTGCCATTTAAAAAGAAGTTTCACTATAGTGGGAGAGTGACTCTTTTCATCTGAAATTGCAATGTTCTTTTCTTTTTTTTGAGCAATCTTGGATAAGATTAAGTTTCTCATACCACTTTTTTCTTCAAATGGCTTGAGTATTAAAAACTAGCATATCATATCAGTAGGAATTTACTTAAATATATAAAATATTTAATTTTTGTAATCTTTATAAAATGAAGTTAAACCGTGTCCTCCGATAGAATAAAATAACATCACCGCTGTCTCTTTCCCAGATAACCCTGCCATTACTGGATGTGCATAATTATACTTGTTGCATTTGTCACATATACTAAAGTATATTATTTTATATATATTGGTATTTTACTTTTCTCCTTTTTTGGTTTCTCTCTCTAGATAGGTCAGTAGTTTGGCATATCTTATGCTCCTAGTTGAAAAGGTCCTCTGGTCAACATATAGTACAGTATAATAGTTCCCTTATCTGCTTAGGTATTGATTGTATTTATAGGAAATAATATTCCTGGACTCATAGATTGAATATAAGATTGCAAATAACTGGATTTTATATATAATGCTATATTCTTCATTCCTCTAAAAATAGGAGTTTAAACATTTTATGTGAGTATTAATAGTGCTCCATTTCGAAAAAATCCTTTTGTTTCTTTGGAATAGATACTGTGGGAGTTTTCTCATTTTAAAAATAACTACAAAATGAATGAATTAGCTCTTTTATTTCTATAATGAAAGTTTCAACTGTTGTAAAGTCAAACCAATAATGCTTGACTCAGAGGAACCTAAATGATTACAGAGTATTAATTTAGTAAACGTAATTTCCCTTTTCCAGATTTAAAGTATCATTTCTTCCAAATGCTGTTGTATACTCTCGCTATTGAACTTATGACAAGTACTCTCATTGAATATTGTCAGTAATTCATGATGTAAAACTATATTCATTATGACTTTTAGCTTCAGAAACCTTTGTTTTCTTGTTTTATATTCATCTGAGGGTCTTGTTTGTTGTATTTTTAGCCAAGATACAAAACATGAAGTACATAATTATAAGGTTTATTCAAAATGTTAATCATCTTTTCTGAAATATTCTTTTAATTGGTCCTTTTTAAAAAGAAGAATTGATAACCAGAAATTTTTTAAATAGAAAAATGAATTTTATGACTAGAAGTTTTTTGACCTTCATGATAATGTAATGGGTGTACCTCTTCACATAAAATAGTTTAGCAAAAATTATTTTCTAAAATCAAATTTTGTATTTATGTCCAAGGATATGAATGATATTTAATGATAAAATGCATTATCTAATCTCTAGTTGCTCAAGAGTAACATTATTGGTCCTTTATATTTTTCAGCAACAAATAACATAGAGTGTATAGATGTCTTAGTAGGTAAATTCAAGATTGCTGTAGTTTCATGGCTTTTTGAGTAATGTATCCTATATAATAAAAGCCTAATATGCTGTGTCCGGTCATCTGGTCAGCCGTTCAACCAATCAAAGCATAATATGCTAATGATATGCTAAGGCTGCTCAACTGCTCGCTATGACATGCACTGACCACCAGGGTGCAGACACTCCGACCAGTAGGTTAGCTTGCTTCTGGGGTCCAGCCAATCTGAACTGAGCAAGATGGGCCAGACACACCCTGGAACCCTCCAGCAATGTTGGTCCCTCCTGGCTGGCCAACCTCCCACGTCTCTTCCAGCCCCGATTGTCCACCGGGGAGGGGAGGGGGCGGGGGGGAGGTCCCTTGGCCTGGCCTGCACCCTCTCACAATCCGTGACCCCTCGGGGGATATCAGAGAGCTGGTTTCAGCCTGATAGCGGAATGACCGGTTGCTATGATGTGCACTCACCACCAGAGAGCAGACGCTCAACACAGGAGTTGCCCCCTGGTGGTCAGTGTGCTCTCACAGGGGGAGCACCGCTCAGCCAGAACCGGGCTCACAGCTGGCGCGGCTGCAGCAGCGCTAAGGATGTCCCACTGACAGCTTAAGCCCGCTTCCCACCTAAGCCGTCAGTGGGACATCCCCCCAAGGGCTCCCAGATTGCAAGAGGGCACAGGCCGGGTTGAGGGCCCCCCCCCCCCGAAGTGTACGAATTTTGTGCACCAGGCCTCTAGTTTTTATCATAAAGAGCCACCAGCAAATTAATGCTGAAACCAGAAACATTAGCAAAGGCTGGATCATTGGTTCAGAGGAATGAGATGACATCATTCTTCTCTTCCTTGCACTTATGCCCCTAGGACCATAGACATGCTCAGGAGTTGTCATCTGAGGCACCATACCATCAGTGGCTTTCTAAATCCTACTGCGTTACATCTAAGCTTAAACCTTTTTTTAAATTTAAGACTTTTCATAATTTGACTCTATCTTGCTCAGAATTGAATCTTCCTTCCCACTGCTTTCCATCTTCCATTCATATTGTGCTCATTACTGCCTTTGCTCAAGTTCTGCTTTTCTCTTGACATACCTTTTCCTCTTTGTTCTTTGCTAAATCCTGCACGTTTAGTTCCGTGCCTCCCTCTTTCATGAGTCCTCATGTAACCTTTGTGGTTAAGAGGTAAGAGCCCTACTCTGCCAGTTATTGCAGGCAAGTGACTTACTCCTCTGCACCTCAATCTCCCCATTTATGGAATGAGTGTAATAATGGAATATACCTGAGATGAGCGTTTAAATAAGTTAACACAGATAAAGCATTGCCCATTATACCAGAAGTGCTATCTAAGTGTCAGCTAGTAGTAGTGGTAGTAGTAGTAGGACTCTCATTTATCTCCTAAATATTTATTGTATGTACCACATAAATTAACATGTAACTATGAACTCTTGTATTTTTCTTTTTGTGTCAAGTAGATTGTAGCCAATGTGAGAAGAGGGGTGTTATCATTCATTATCCCCAAAGAACTGACCCCTAATAGGGCTCACTAAATTCTTGAGGAATTGATTTTATATCTGCTAGAATGGTACTAGACACTTAATCCCTGCTCAGATGGAAAACTCTGTGAAGGCCAGAGCTGCATTCTTTATGAGCATAAAGAATGTACATAGCTTCTACATGGAACACTATGATCACCAGGACCCATTCTGTGCAGAGCTATTAGGGTATCATGTACACAAAAGTACTTAATAAATGTTATTAGTAGTATTAATGGTAATAATGTTTATTCTGGCCCTGTTGTGGAATCCCTGTTCCCCTTATTCCTTTCATTTATTCATAGGGCACAGCAAGATTATAGAGGTGGAGTGGCCATCTGTTCTAGATCTAGTCTTGAATATGGAATTTTGCTCTGGGGTAAAATCAAGTGCTTTGAGCATCTGGGCTGGATATATGTGGCAGAGTTGAGGCTTTGAATTCTCCTACTAACTGAATAAAACACACAAGAGAAATTTCTAGAAGTATTTGCTCAGTTTGATTGAGCCTTGATATAGGCTTGTTAATGGGCTTGTATGTGAGAGTCATATGCCAGATTTCATCTTCTCAGTGGTTTGTGTTAGCTGTGAAATAAATATCAGCTAAAGAACAACATTTAGCCTGAAGCTTAAGTCATTTAATTATCAATATGTACTTGCTTTAGTGAGATTTAGTAAGATGTTTTGGGCATATAAATTTCCTTCTTCTTTAGTGAGAACATTTGTGGAGCATTATAATTTTATTTTTGCATGTATAATTGTTAATACTTTGGTGTACTGATCTAGTCTCTTAAAATTTTTTCTGTTCTTTTTTTTTTCCAGCTTTATTGAGATATAATTGACATGTAACATTGTTTAAGTGTAAGGCAGTGATGGCGAACCAATGGCATGCGTGTCAGAGGTGACACACGAACTCATTTTTTTGGTTGATTTTTCTTTGTTAAATGGCATTTAAATATACAAAATAAATATCAAAAATATACATCTTTGTTTTACTATGTTTGCAAATATCAAAAAATTTCTACATGTGACACGGCACCAGAGATAAGTTAGGGTTTTTCAAAATGCTGACACGCCGAGCTCAAAAGGTTCTCACCATCACTGGTGTAAGGTATACAATGTGATGATTTAATATAAGTATGTATTATGAAATGTTTACCACAATAAGGTTAGTTAACACATCCTTCACCTCATGTAATCACCACTTTATTGTTGTAATTATGGTAAGGATATTTAAATATACCCTCATAGAAGTTTGCAAATATACTATATAGTATTTTTAGCTATAGTCACCATACTGTATATTGGACCCCTGGAACATACGTGCCTCATGACTGGAAGTTTATACCCTTTGACCACCATCTCATTTCCCCCACCCCACCCCAGCCCCTGGCAAATAACCATTCTACTCTCTACTAGTACTTCTATGAGTTCAGCTTTTTAAGATTTCACACATAAGGGAGATCATATGGTATTTGTCTTTCTGTCTGACTTATTTCAATTAGCATAATGCTTTCAAAGTCCATCTGTATTGTTGCAAATGGCAGGATTTCTTTGTTTTTATGAATGATTACTATTTCACTGTACTTATATATGAATGTACCACATTTTTGTTATCTATTCATCTATTGATGGACACTTAAGTTGTTTCCATGTCTAGGCTATCCTATATAATAAAAGGGTAATAATAAAAGGGTAATAAGCAAATCGATCAAACGGCGGAATAACTGGTCACCACTCTGACACGCACTGATCACCAGGGGGCAGACGCTCAATGCAGGAGCTGCCCCTGGTGGTCAGTGCACTCCCACAGGGGGAGCACCACTCAGCCACAAGCCGGGCTGATGGCTGGCAAGCACAGTGGCCCGCCTCCTTGGCAGCACTAAGGATATCTGACTGGTGGCTTAGGTCCACTCCCCATGGGCCTAAGCCACCAGTCAGACATCACCCGAGGGCTCTGAGACTGTGAAAGGGCACAGGCCTGGATGAGGGACCCTCACCCCACCCCCAGTGCACAAATGTCGTGCACAGGGCCTCTAATTGTGAATAATGCTGCAATGAACATGGGAGTGCAGATATCTCTTTGGAGTCTTGATTTAATTTCCTTTGGATATAACCAGAAGTTGGATTGCTAGATCATGGTAGTTCTATTTTTAATTTTTGAGGATCCTCTGTACCAGTGGTTCTCAACCTTCCTAATGCCGCAACCCTTTAATACAGTTCCTCATGTTGTGGTGACCCCCCAACCATAAAATTATTTTCGTTGCTACTTCATAACTGTAATTTTGCTACTGTTTGAATCGTAATGCAAATATCTGATATGCAGGATGTATTTTCATTGTTACAAATTGAACATAATTAAAGCATAGTGATTAATCACAAAAACAATATGTAATTATATACGTGTTTCCCGATGGTCTTAGGTGACCCCTGTGAAAGGGTCGTTCGACCCCCAAAGGGGTCGCGACCCACAGGTTGAGAACCGCTGCTCCATAGCGGTTGCATCTATTTGCATCCCCACCAAATAGGGTTCCCTTTTCTCTACATCCTCGCCACCATTTGTTATCTCTTGTCTATTTGGTAACAGCCATCCTGACAGGTATGAGGTGATATCTCATTGTGGTTTGGATTTGCATTTCCCTGATGATTAATGAGGTTGAGGACCTTTTTATGTACTTTTTGGCCATTTGTATGTTCTTTTTTTAAAAAAAATAATTATTGTTGAAAGTATTACATATGTCCTCCTTTCCCCCTATTAACCCCCTCCAGACTGACCCTGCCCCCCACCCCAGGCCTTCACCATCCTATTTTCTATGTCCATGGGTCCGCCCCTGCCCCACTGACCCAAGCCCTCGCCATCCCATTGTGTGCATCCCTGGGCCATGCACAGACACATACAAGGTCCTTGGCTGATTACCTCCCACCACCCACCCTCCCCACCTTCCCTCTGAGATTCCCCACTCTGTTCCATGCTTCCATGTCTATGGATTCACTGTGTTCATCAGTTTATTTTGTTACTTAGATTCCACAAATGAGGGAGATCATGTGATACTAGTCTTTCTCTGACTGACTTATTTCACTTAGCATGATACTCTCCAGATCCCTCCATGATGTCTCAACAGGTAAGAGATTATTCTTTTTTACTACTGCATAGTATTCCAGGGCATAAATGTACCACAGCTTTTTTATCCACTCAACCCAAGTATATATGCATACAGGGTTCTAGGTTGATTACTTCCCACCCACACACCCTCCCCCACCTTCCCTCTGAGATTCCCCACTCTGTTCCATGCTTCCATGTCTCTGGATTCACTGTGTTCATCAGTTTATTTTGTTACTTAGATTCCACAAATGAGGGAGATCATGTGATACTAGTCTTTCTCTGACTGACTTATTTCACTTAGCATGATACTGTCCAGATCCCTCCATGATGTCTCAGCAGGTAAGAGATTATTCTTTTTTACTACTGCATAGTATTCCAGGGCATAAATGTACCACAGCTTTTTTATCCACTCATCTACTAATGGGCACTTGGGCTGTTTCCAAATCTTAGCTACTGTAAATTGTGCTGCTATGAACATAGGGGTGCATATATTCTTTCTGATTGGTTTTTTGGGTTTCTTAGAATATATTCCTAGAAGTGGGATCACTGGGTCAAATGGCAGTTCCATATTTAATTTTTTGAGGAAACTCCATACTGTTTTCCATAATGGCTGCACCAGTCTGCAGCCCCACCAGCAGTTGTATGTGTTCTTTGAAAAAAAATCTATTTAGGTCCTTTGCCCATGTTTAAATTGGATTATTTGGGGTTTTGTTAGTGAGTTGTATGAGTTGTATGTAGTTTGAAATCAGAATGTGCAATGTCTCTAGCTTTGTTCTTTTTCAAGATTATATTGCCTATTCATGTTCTTTTGTGGCTGCATATAAATTTTAGGATTGTTTGTTCTGTTTCTGTGAAAAATGATATTGGATTTTTGATGGGGATTATATTGAATCTATAGGTGGCTTTGAGTAGTGTGGACATTTTAACAATACTAATTCTTCTGCTCCACAAGCATGGGATATCTTTACATGCATTCGTGTTTTCTTCAGTTTCTTTCATCAATTTCTTATAGAACTTTTACTTCCTTGGTTAAATTTAGTCCTAATATTTTATTGTTTGGGGTACTATTATAAATGGAATTGTTTTCTCTTTCAGATGTTTTGTTGTTAGTGGTTAGAAACACAACTCAATTTTGTATGTTGATTTTGTATTCTGCAACTTTACTGAATTTGTTAACTATATCTAACAGGGTTTTTTATGAAGTCTTTAGGATTTTTCTATATATCATATCATGTCAGGGGCAAAGAAATATAATTTTACTTCTTCTTTTCTGATTTAGATGCATTTTATTGTTTTCCTGCCTAATTGCTCCAAGATTTCCAATTCCATGTTGAATAAGAGTGGTGAGAGGGGCACCCTTATCTTATTCTTGATCATGGAGGGAAAGCTTTCAACTTTTCACCATTGAGTATAATGTCAGCATTAGGTTTGTCATATGTGGACTTTATTATATTGAGGTGTGTTCCTTCTATACCCATTTTGTTGAGAATTTTTTTTATCATGAAATGATGTTAGATTTTGTCCATTACTTTCTGTATCTATTGAGATGATCATAGGATTGTTATCATTTATTTTGTTAATGTAATATGTCATTTATTTATTTGCATTTGTTGATTCATCCTTATACCTCAGGGGTAAATACTTGTTCTACAAGTTCAGGAAATGCAAATAAACAAGAAAAATATATAATTATAAGAATGGATACAGTCAAACTGATTGTCAATGGCATATTTGTACTTAGAAAATCTAAGAGAATAAAATCATAAACTATTAAAACTAACAAGAGAATTCAGCAACGAGTTCAAAAAGATCAACGTACAAAATAAATTTGTTTTTACAAATAATAATATTTTAAAATGCTATTTTAAATTTCTATTTACAATAATAAAAAAATAACTATTAAATACCTAGTAGTAAACCTTTTAAGAAATGAAGAAACCTGTAAAGCAGATGGTAAAACACTGAAAGACATAAAACAGAACTAAATAATTGGGGGAAGTACTGTTTTTCCGAATGGGAATAATCAATATTGCAAATGCTAGAATTCATTCCAAAGTTAATCTAAATGTCATTGTTATCCAAATATCGACAAACTGATTGCAAAAAAATAAGTAAAAGAATGGAAATGACTGAAGAACTAGAAGTATAGCAGAGAGAGAAGATTTTCCTTAACAAACATCATTGAATGCTATAATGCTGTAGTAAATACAATAGTGTGATTAGTGCACAAACAGGTGCATGCAGTTTTGAGACAATACAGTTCAAACAATTTACAATCCCACCAACAGTGCAAAAGTGTTTCAATATCTCTATGTTCTTGCCAACACTTGTTGTATTCTGTTTTTTTAAATAGTAGCCATCCTAATGTGTGTAAGATGATAATGCATTGTTTTGAGTTACATTTCTCTGATAAGACATGCTTTTTTATATAGGAAATCCTAAAGATTTATGAAACAACTAGAGGCCTGGTGCACAAAAATTTGTGGACTTGGGGGGGGGCCCTCAGCCCGGCCTGTGCCCTCTCACAGTCTGGGATCCCTCAGGGGATGACCACCTGCTGGTTTAGGCCTGCTCCCCGGGGGATTGGGCCTAAGATGGCAATCAGACATCCCTCTGGCAGCCCGGCAGCCCTCTC
>NW_006291549.1:1803908-1807163 GCF_000327345.1 Myotis davidii
CATGGCCTGCTGAAAGTAGGTATCTGGGGTTTGTTTAGCTTCTACAATTGAAACTTTGTTGCTTTCGGAGCTCAGAGCCGGGCCACGGCAGGCGGGGAACCTTGGATTCCTCCACCACTGCAGCAAGCAAGCCTTCTGCTCGCTTCAGCTGCGTGGCTGCCGGCCGCCATCTTTGTTGGCAGTTAATTTGCATATCACCCTGAGTAGCCAATGGGAGGCGTAGCGAAGGTATGGTCAATTACCCTTTTTCTCTTCTGCTAGATAGGACTAGTATTAACAAGAGAGTTTAGCCCTTTCATGAGATACAAAGTCAAAGTACAAAAATCAAATGTATTTTTATATCGTAGCAGTAAACTATTGGAAAATGAAAAAAATCTTCAATTTACAATAGCATAAAAAATTCTTAGAACTAAATTCAAGAAAACATATGCAAAACACCAATGTTGGAAAGAATTTGGAGAATGGGGATTTTCATCCATTGTTGGTGATGCAAGATTTTGGGGAAAACTGTAGAAGTTTCTGAAAAATGAAACATTCACTTACCATATGACTCAGCAATTTTACTTCTAGGTACTTACCCAAAGAGATATGAAAACATATGTACACACAGACACACAAAATGTGTATTCAAGAATATTTAGTGCCATTTTATTCATAAGCATCAAAACTGGAAACAGCCCAGGTGTCCATCTACAAGAAAATAGAGTAGCAGTGTTATAATTACATAATGAAATACAACTTGGCAATAAAAAGAAATGAACTACTTCTGCATATAATAATATGGATGAATTTCAAAAGTATTGAAAATGAAAGAATTAAGCACAAAATAATACATACTGTGTGATTAATTTTATATGAGTTTATAGAACAGGCCGAACTAAACTGTATAGAGAAAAAAATACCCCAGAGTGGTTGCCACTAGGGGCTAGGTTTGGGGATTGACTAGGAAGGGACACGGTGAACTTTCTGGAGTAATGGAAATGTACTTGGATCTGGGTATGGGAACCCAGTGTTTTCATTTGTCAGAAGCTCAAAAAACTATACAATAAGACTTATGCATGTCACTGCATATAATTATTGTATCAAAAAGTAGTAAAGAGAATTGTATGTAAATATTGATCTTTAATTATAATAATGTGTTTGGGGAAACTATGCATTTCTTTAAACTTTTCTGCACATTTGAAATTTTTCACAATAATTCAAGAAAAATGCACTTTGGAGAATTTTGACTTGATTACAAAGGGGTAAAATAATCTCTCCCATTCTCTCCCTTGGAATCATACAAAAGAACTTGGCAATTAGAAACAAAAATTCAACTTATTTTTACAGAAAACCTAGGTCAACTAAAACTCTGTATTTTGAAATACATGGGAGAGTAGCCAAAACCAAGTAAGATTGACGATACGCAAAAAGGAAGTAGAAATAAGACACCTGTAGCACCAGAATACTTAGGTGCTACAGGCCTTTGAAAGACCAAGCAAAAATAGTTTTCTAGATGCTCACGTGAGGTACAGACCTTAAGTCCTGTGCTTGCAACAGTAGAATGATCTGCTATGGTTCGTGCTAGGATCTTCCTAGGAGCAGTTTGTTTTCAAGGAAACGAAAAGGCAGGGCTTAAGGAAGAATTACACAGCAAGACAAATCTGTAGGAGGCTTCTTTTTTCATAGCAGCCAAGAAAAGAGTCCTTACATTATAAAACAAACAAGCCATAACAAAAATGACCTCGCTAATAGAATTTATCAGAAAACAATTAAATTCAGGTGTAAAATTTCATCAGCCTGGAACATAGCACAGACCCCTATGCCACATAACTTTCCTCAAATACTTGATCTAGGAAAAACTTTTCTTCTTTAAAACTGAGTCCTGGAAAATGTAGCTACATAGTTTCTATAAAAAGATATTAGAGCAGGGGTAGGCAACCCCTGGCACGCGTGCCAAACTTGGCACACCAGTAACTTTTGCTGGCATGCGAAACCCTCTGTTAGAATCTTCCATTTACAAATTTTTCTTAATATCGACTTTTGTATTTTTCAGATAAATTCAGCGTAGGTGCATCTAAGATAAATAAATAATTTTACATAACAAGTTAACTTAACCCCTTCCCCGGCAGAAACGTGTATACTCGTTTTCACAAAATGTTCTTTTTCAGTCGTCGACGAGTATACTAAGAAAATATGGTAAAAAAATATGGTTTATAGGAAGACGAGTTACAAACTGTTTTCATAACCAGCATCAAAAATACTATACAGAACCAAAATAAAAAATTAGTCTGAAAAATAAACGTTTTTAACAAAAAAATTGTTGGGGAAGGGGTTAAAGACCATAGACATTTTGCCTTTCTTGACAAAAGAGAAGAGCAATTTCTATGCCTCTGCCTTAACTCTCCCTGCCTTCCTAGATCTGATCAGTGTTTTGGTTTCATCCACATATGCTTGTGAATCTTTGTTCTCAGTGATGAATTTTGTTAACGCTCGTAATAGGAGTAGCCTGACGGATGAAAGTAGTAGCTCGTGCACATCTCTGAAGGTCATGAAATATAAGCCTGATGTAAAATCTCTGTCATCAGTGATGCAGCAGCAAAAGTCCCACTGATAATATCAAACGGAGTCATAAAGTTTTCTGTCGGACTATCAGTGTACATGTATACATTTAAAAAATTAATGTATTTTTCATCATCATATACTCTGTTTTTGTTGCTCGAATGAATTTTATTATTTCTTCAAGGTTCTTCACATACGTACACCTTAAGAGATACCAAGTAGGCGTAACATGTCCTCAAAAAATTAGGGTTGGCACACAGAAGAATTTTGAGTCAGAGATTTTGCTGGTTTTGGCACGCACTCACAAAAAGGTTGCCCACCCCTGTATTAGAGTATGAATGGAAAAAATAAACAGGAAAAGTGAATGGCAGGAAAAGAAGTTTCACCACTGATAAGGTGCCATTAAGCATATTCATACTTAGTATAAGTTACAAATATTAATGAAATAATTTCCTCTTAAAAGTACATGTTGCCCTACCCGTGGTTGGCAAACCGCAGCTTGTGAGACACATGCGGCTCTTTGGCCCCTTGAACGTGGCTTTTCCACAAAATACCACATGCAGGTGCTCACGTACAGTGCGATTGAAACTTCGTGGCCCATGCACAGAAGTTGGTATTTTGTGAAAGAGCCACGCTCAAGGGGCCAAAGAGCCACATGTGGCTCGTGAGCCGCAGATTTCCAACCACGGTTTTGGACGAAGCCGGGGCTGCGAG
>NW_006291549.1:1807280-1818301 GCF_000327345.1 Myotis davidii
ATTGATGTTTCTCTCTCATCGATGTTTCTAACTATCTCTTTTCCTTCCTCTCTATAAAAAATCAATAAAATATATATATTTTTAAAAGTACATGTTTAAGGTGGAAATAAATTCAGAATTTAGGTTAAAGATGGTGAGACATAGAAACAGATGAAAGCAATTTAGCAGACAAAGAAGTAAGAGAAAATAAAATTATCTCAGAAAAAAATATATATTGCTGGCTTCATTATATCTTCTATATATATATATATAACAGCATAATATGCAAATTGACCAGATGGCAGAATGACCAGTTGGCTATGACATGCACTGACCACCAGGGAGCAGACGCTCAATGCAAGAGCTGCCCCCAGCCTGCAGGCCCCGATCACCCAATGGGGAATAGGGAACCGGGGGTGGGTGGTGGTGGACACAGGCTGCACCAGGGCCTGATCACCCAGGTGGACAGGCAGCAGCATGGCAGGGGCCAGGCTGGCTGCTGGCAGCTAGGGAAGATTGGCCCTGATTGCAGCCCAGGCCTAGGGATCGTCCCCATGCATGAATTTCCTGTGCCGGGCCTCTAGTATGTATATAAATATGTTGAAATTATTGTATTTAATTAAAAGAAAAACAAATTACAGATCCACAAAACAATATGAATGAATCTCTAAAACATCAGAAAAAAAGAAGTCAGACATAAAAGAGTATGTAGTATATCATTCCATTTATATGTTATTTAGAACAAGCACAATTAATATAAGATGATGTAAATCAGAACAGTTGCTGTCTGTGGGGAAAGAATTGCCTGGGAAAGGGTACCAGGGAAATTTCTCGAGTGTGAAGATGTTCTGTATCTTGCCTAGGATTGTGGCTACATAGATGCAGACAACTGTCAAAGCTTGTAAAACTAAATACTTAAATGTACTATAGCTACTGACCCAAATTCAGATAATTGCACCCCATCAATAAAGAGCAGATAAATTTAGTCTCATGAAAACTACTACAGAGGATGGAAAGAGAAAGATCCTTCCAAATTTTTTGAAGATTACACAAAATTAAAACCAATAAATCTCATGTTAGTGTAGAAATGCTAGATAAAATATTATCAAATAAAATTCAGCAGCACTATAAAAGATAACATATTACAGCAAGTGGAGTTTATTCCAGAAATGCAAGGATAATTCAGTACTAAGATAATTATTAATAATCATGTTAATAGATTTATGATGAAAAATGCATGTTTATATGGATCCTAAATGGATTTAAGACAATTTGATATTCAGTTTTTATAAGAAATAAAAGTAAAATGAGTAGGTAACTACATTAAGCTATATAGTATATATTAATATATTAAAATACATTTAAGCTATATAGTATATATTAATATATTAAAATACATTTCTTCATATATTACAATAAGGCTCATCTCAAAAGCATTTCCTAGAAAATAGACAGACTCAATTAAAATCAGGAACAAGTCAAGTATGGCCAAATATATTACTATTTAGTATTATTCAGGAAGAACTCAATAAGCGATACAATAAGAAAAGTAAGGAATACAAGGTACAAACTTTGGAAATGAGATAATATTATCAATGTTTGCTGATATTACTCAGCTTCTAGAAATTTCAATTCAGTAAGCTAAATATATATTGACAGTCTTTATATGTACAACAATAATCATGATTAGAAGCACCTCCCCAAAAAGTAAAACGCCTAGAAATAAATTAGAACTAGAAAGAGAAAAACTAAAAATGATCCTCAGAAACAAAAACAAACAACTGGAAGGGAATACCATGGCCTTTCATTAGGAAGAATGAACATCCTAAAATGTTAACATGATCCAAATAAAATTTAACATGATTCAAATAAAATTACCAATAATAATTTTTAGAAGGATATAATTTAGACAAGCTGAACCAAATTTTGTGTGGAAAACCAAACATGCAAAAATTACCAAGAAAATAATATTTAAAAGGAGGGTAATATGAGGGTGACAGCCCCACCAGATGTTAACATTTATTATAAAGCCTCACTAGTTGAAATATATTATAAAGCTTCACTAATAAAAAGAGAGATGGAATGGAATAGAAAGTCCAGAAACTGGCCTAGACATACATGAGATCAGTTAGGGAAGGATGGACCTTTTGCTAGCTGATGGTGGAACTACTGAGTTTAAGTTTATGTAATAATTTCCTAAATGATTATTAATAGATAAAAGTATTAAAACTGAAAAATAAAATCTTAAAGGTAGCAGAAAAAAGCATGGCTAGAAAATGTGTTTATATCTCATTATGGATAATGCTTTTTAAAGTATCACACTAATTTCAAAGATAAGAAACGGATAAGGTTCATTGAGTCCATAAAAAATTAAAAATATTCTTTATTTGCGTAGCCGGCGTGTCACAGTAATTGAGCTTCGATCTGTGAACCAGAAGGTCATGGTTGAATTCCCAGTCAGGGCACATGCCCAGGTTGCAAGCTCGATCCCCAGTGTGGGGAGTGCAAGAGACAGCCTATCAATGATTCTCTCTCATCATTGATGTTTCTATCTCTCCCTCTCCCTTCCTTTCTGAAATCAATAAAATAAAAATATTTCCTTTGGCACAAAACATCATAATTACTGTCAAAAGAAAAATACAAAATATAAAAAATGTAGATATATACAACAGATATATGTATAATATGTATAATTTTCCTAATATATAAAGAATTCTTATAAATCACTAAAAAATAGAAAAAGTGACGAAGAAAGATAATTATCTGTTAAGGCTGATGCTCAACTTTGTTTTTAATAAGAGAAATGAAACAAAAATACAGTGAAAAAAACAAACTACACTGAAATACCAGATTGGTGTTTTGCTACTGGTATAGAGAAAGAAATACTTTCATATAGTCTTTTTGGAGGTATTAACATAGAGAATTAAATAATGGCTTTCAAAATTACAGTTATACACACCCTTTGATTGAATAATTTCATTTATAGGGAAATATCCTAGGATTGCAAAATGTATATATGAGCACCATTATTTATTGCAATATTGCTTGAACTTGCAAAAAAATTGAAAACATCCCAAACTTCTAGCTAGTCTGCTCTCAACTCACAAAGCTAGGCGGGTCTCTGTTCTCTCAGATTAAGGGCTGTCCTTTTCTTATGCACACATAGGCATGGCATGAGCTAGCATTTATTTCTCAAAGGGGGAACTTAAAGACTTGTGAATTAATCCCACAATTTTTATGATTTTTTAAATCCTGTATTGTTTTGCCCATACGTAACTTAATTGCACTTTTACCCAACTTGTCTTTATCAAGTTCTTCCAAAGCATTTTTAATCCAGTTTTAATAAAATAGAAGCAACTCTTTCTGCAGGCACAATTCATCAGTTTGTATAATAATTAAATGAATTATGTAACTAAAGTGTTATAACTAATATACCCATGTTCAGAAATAAATAGAACTGACTCTTGGCATCGGCTCATTTGGGAGCAGTGGTGCTCTGGCATCATGGAGAGTAGCCTGTCAGCTGCCAGTGCTCACCAGCCGGGAGAGCAGTTGGTGAATCTGAAAGAGGGGCTGGGGAGCTTGGGTTAACCCAGCAAGTTGGTTAAATGGTCATTTAAGAGAGCTTTTACTGCATACTGACAATAAATAAAGAATAATCCATTATGTTCCAAAATAAATAAAATGGGAGTGATCCTAATAAAAAAAAGATTTGCTAGTATCTTCACATTTTTATGTTATGAGAGCTCTATCTTCTTTTATTACTTCCATATGAGCCTGCATTCTTTCCAATATGTTACAGGCTTTGGTCAAAGAGTTACAAGTTGATGTCCATACAATAAGGCGACAAATCAGAGAGCTTAAAAGAATGCAGAGAGAGAAGGATGCTCATAAAACCTCAACTCATAAAGCCCAGACCCTGGCAGCGTCTATCCTCAACATTTCACCATCGGATCTGGAGGAAATCTTGGACACAGAAGATGAAGTGGTAAGATCACTTAAACATTTATTAATAAAGGGCCTTTGCACATTGAATTTAAGTGCATATCTTTATTTTCAAATTCTTAGAATTTATCTTTAAGACAGTATTTATGAAGGTAAGATTATTAATGCACCAATGAAAGATACATCAAGAGTATTAACCAACTCTAAAACCTTTAGAGAAATTTAACTGTAATATGGGAAAAAAGCAAGTACATAAAACCTCTCGAACTGCTTGTTTGTTATTCAGTCAGTTATCCTTTCCTATCTGTTTTCTTTAATGTAATTAATCATATATCCTGTAAGCTAGTATTTTTAGTTAAGCCAATTTGAATGGATTTAGTGTAGTAGGGTCACCATTGATTTGGGGATTCCTTCCTCCTGTGTGAGATTGGAAAAAGTAATAAATCTAGTGGCTTTCTTAGCTTAATTTAATTTTTGTTGACGAAGTTAAAAATATGTTGATTCCTTTAAATCAGGTAAAATATTCCTGTCCAAGTGAATTTATGTGCATGGAAGTATAGGTCTCCAGTGGCATCTCTGTACCTCCTGGGAAAGGCACTGTACTTTTGACATAGTTGTTATCTCATAAACAGCAGAATCCCATCCTGTACACCAGGGGTGGGGAGCGTCCAGCCCTGTGGGCCCCATAAGGCCTGAGAAATCCTTTGGCCTGGTGTTGCCAAAGCATTAGGGGTGAGTTCATTAAATGTTTGACCAAATATAGCAGGCTAATTTTTAAGTGGATAATTTTGTATGGCCCACGAATGATGCTATAAATACCCACATGGCTCTTGCAGGAAAAAGCTTCCCACCCCTGCTATATACGATCTGTGAAACCTGTGGAGGATACTCAACCCCATTCCACTGTTAAGTCTCTGAAATTTAATACCTTAATATTCAATTTTTCATTGTTTGGAAAGATAAAAGAGATGACAGCACCAGCAGCTTCCCAATAAATATTTGCTCAGTGAATAAAGAAAATGTTAGATTGACATGTTTGTGTAAGAACATTCTCCAGTCTTCCATCAGCTTCTCAAAGGGCTTCTAGAGTAGAGAAGAGCTACAACTTGCAAAGGATATGTTGTTTGTCTGGTGTTTTCATTTTTTGCTTACTAAATATTCAAAAAATTTTATTTTAAATTTTGAGATAATTTAAATAAAACATGAACACATTTCTGTGGCATTCCACCCATTATAATAGAGGGACTGGCTCCTCAGTTTAGTTCAGCTAATATTTAGTGAATAGCCATCTGTGCCAAGTATTCTGCTAATTTTTTTTTTGCTGGCCAGTTATTTATTTGCTTTACATATTATCTTTTTAAAAATTTATCTTTATTGTTAAAGGTAATAGAGATGTCCTCCTTTTTTCCCTCATTGATCCCCTCCACCCAGCTCCCGCCCCCTCTGAATCATTATCTTTCCATAGTTATGCAGATATGCATATAACTTCTTTGGTTACTCTCCTCCTGCCCCTGCCCCTGCCCCTGCCCCCTTCCCTCTGAAATTCATCTGCCAAGAATTCTTTAAAAAGTGGTCAGAGGAATCCTGCAGAGATTATTTTCATCCTGTGGGTGAGTAGGAAAGTGAATTATCAGTTTCCTCTTTTCATCACTTATCCACACTGTCCATAGCTTTTTACTGAATATTGAACTTTGAAGTATAGAGCATTATAAGAGACTAGTAGCCCTGCTTACGAATCCGTGCACCAGTAGCTTCCCAGTAGCTCACTGTTGCCCTTTAGTAGCTCTCCCCCTGCTACCCCACCCTCCTGTAGCTCCCCCACCCCCTCCCCTCCCCCCAGCTTGTTGCCCTGCCCTCTCTGCTTCCGCCTGTTGCCCTGCCCCCTCCTGTAGCTCTCTGCTGCCTGCTTGTAGCTCTCTGCCCCACCCTCCTGCTGATCCGTGATCTGGTCATTATGCGGTCAGTCGTTACACTTCACAGTGTAATGACCATTTGCATATTACATCTTTATTATATAGGATAGTATCAGATATAAGACATGCAGGAAATAATGCTATCTGTAGCGAGGGTATGAAATATATCTTATTATAGACTTAATTAAAAATTTGTTGATTCATAATGAGAAAGCTAACAAAAATTAAGTGTAAGGCCTCCACTCTTGCCTAAGGGTTTTAAAACATGCAGATTTAGCAAAATCCCTAGTGTGTGTATGTGTGTTTGTGTGTGCATGTGTGAACACAGATACATATTTTTGAAGATGGGACCCCCCTACCCCTGCCTTTGTGTGGTCTCAAAAGATGCCCTCTCTGGGCTTACAAGTTAGAAAAAAGCATCCCTTCTGATTGGACAAATAAAAAAGGATCACTTTATGGTCCCAAAGAATAAATGACACCCTCCTGTGAAGAGGTGGCTCCCCTGCCTCTGGGCAGATGCAGTCTGGAGCCAGAGGGCACAGCACTGCAGTGTGCATCTCACACAAGGTTGGGTGGAAGTCCTGCAGAAAGCAAAAGAACTAGTAAAAACACACTGTTCTGAGAAGGATCGGTACATCTCAATGTATTTACTAGACATAACTATAGATCAGAGCCTGTTTAGACTGGTCCCTGAATCTTTCAGATGTCTGAAGGGTTGACTGACTTACCCAACCAAGCAGAGTTCAAACCACCTAACATTCCTTAAGCTATACATCAAACCCTAGTAAATTCATGTAAAAAATTGAGATAACCTATGTGAAGTATCTAGCCTGATACCTGGCATACAGTAAATTTTAACAAACGCTAGCTTCCAAATCCCTTCCCTTTTTGAAAAGTCCATTTTTTTAAAAAAAATGAATTATGAGTTTAGTAAATAATCAACTGCACATGTGAATATATTATACTTTTAGGAATATTTAACTTGATAATTGATGGGTTAAAAATACTTAGTGACTTGCAGTACGAAGTTGGAGTGTCTGTTCCTGGCCTATCAGTGAGTTACTGGATATTTTAAATAAACAAGCCTACACCAGAGCCATGCCATATTATATTTTGATTGTAATTGTAACAACTACTCTTTAGTTATCTATTGACAAGTCAGATTTTTTAATGTTATCTTATGAGGGTCACTTGTAAATAAATGATTCTTTTATACAGCTGCATCTTATTTTTCATTTTATTTTAATTGCTTTCACCTCCACCTCTGTTCCTACCTTGAGCTCCACTGTGAAAACAGAAAAAAAAAATCCCTGACTTATATGGTCAATATAGAATTACAGCTTTATCTTCCATATGTATGTAAATATTTAGAAATTAAATATTAAAAGCATGGCTTTGAATATTCTCTACTTTTGAAAGACCAGGCTACTCTTCGTTGAATCCAGTTTTACTGATATCTCTCTAGATTTATTCAATATTTAATAGTATGAGCAACTTCATTTATATACAGTTAACACCAGTGTTTTTACTTTCCTCCTTTAGGAACTCAAAAGGACAAAGATAGATGCTGAAAATGACAGGGAGTGGCTGTTGTATATTCAGAAACTTCTTGAAGGACAGGTATTTCATTTTCTACTTCATAGATGAAAACTAGATAAGAATTCCAAGCCTTATATTTTTACCAGGTGCCTAACTTTTTGCTTATGCATTATTTGCTTCTGTTAGGTATAGAAGTATTCCAATAGGTAGACCAGAAGTTAACTCTAGTTGTACTCCTGGACTTAACAAATGAAGTAGATGCCTTGGGAAACAGCCAACATGTATCTTAGCAAATGCATTAATTAAATTATTGAGTCAACCTCTATGCTTCCTAGACTGAAAAGGATCCATTCTCTCAGCCCTCTTAGGAAAAGAGATTTTTTATTATGTGTCTTTAAAGTTAGTGGTTATATGGACACCTGAGGAGTTCATGGGTTTCAGTGACCTTTTACTATGGACCTGTTTCCAGTCAATTCATGTTTTCCTCACAGCCAGACAGCTGTTTATTACTGTGTCTTCCTGCATTCCCTACAATATTTTCTACTGAGACCTCGAGCAGCTTGTTAGTGGGAAGTAAATATTGATTTGGCATCCTGTCAATGCAGAAAGAATGAAAAAATTTCCACCAGAGGCCCCTCAAACATTTTCCTATCGACATTTTCTGGGCCGCGTGGAAAGCTGCATAGAGGATGACAAGGCCAAGGCGAGTGGAGGTCCCGGAGGGGTCTATTGAGACTGCTGCTGTGACCTGTGTGATACTTTTTCCTCCCTTTCAAGTATTTTTTAATACACATATAGTCTGCCGGGAGGCGCCCCTCTTGTAAGTGATCAAGGGCAGTTTATTGGCAGGTGAGAGCCTTGCTTTTCTAGTCAGAGCCAGCTTTTGTTTCCACATCACTGACAGCATGTAATGTATTCTAAAACTTTTTCGTTATAGTTTTTTTGTTGTTGCTCAACCTAATTGTTTATTTTAAAAATAAACTGGAATAAAAAGCAGCTAAAACATATTTCTCAAAATAGAAAAAAAATATTGTCCTGTGAGTTTTGGAAAGTCGTAAATGTTTCTGTATGAAGATTAAAAATAAAGGCTGATATTAAATGAATCTTATTTTACATTTATATTAACAAATGGAGTTGTCTATGCTTTAGAAAAAGCCAAGAAAAGTAAAGAATATCTGAACTATTCATATTTTTAGTATCAGTTTTATATATTTTGAAACTGTATTCAATAGTAAAAGAAGGTGATTGGCAATCTTTATATTAAAATTATTTAAGTGCAGGCGTGCAAGTACTAAACATAGCTTTCTACTGTGACCCTTGCTTTTGAGAAGAAATACCATTTGTTAATCATATCACATGCCCAGCACCAGCACCCAGCCCAGTGCCTGGCAGATCAAAGGAGTTCAGTAATGATTCTTATGGCCTGGTGTGGGGTTTTTTTTCAGCTGAAAATAATAAAAATAAACTTTTTAATGATTTTTAAAGCTCAACTTGTAAAAATGACCCTTCAGTATGGAAATTTTTGTCATCATTTTTGAACATAAAAATAAAAAAATCCATATGTATAAATCTTTATTGCATTTTACAAAAGCTATATTGACACCAGGCCTGGGTTTTTTTGACTCACACATGGAGATGTACACACACACACATTCTATGTGTCTGGATGTACGCTTAGTCTGGCCAGTTAGTGTAAAAAAATCCCTTTAGAAATGGCATTGGACTGCTTAATACTGTAGTTTGATATAGTGCCTTTTTGTGCCACTGAAGCCTGGACCCTGGAATGTAATTGCCTGGCAGTATTGATCTAATTGCCCAGGTTTATTTGTGGACTCCTAATTATTGACTGAGGTAAATTTAATTGAGCAGCCTTTATGAACACTGGGAAAGCGCTGCTGTTGCTGCTACACGTAATGAACTGCAGTGTGTGCCTTTAGATCATTTTTCAAGCTAATTTTATTCCACTGTGACAGCATGATAACATTTAAAAAGTCAAAGACTTTTTATTTTTATTACTGACATAGGTGGTTTTGCTGATGTCTTTGAATTTTGTGAGAAAAAAATAGAAACTTCATTGGTTGCACTTGAATGTCACTTTATTCTAATTATGCCCAAGAGAAAAATCTATAAAATGGAAAACATCTCTTTTTTTTCTAGCCTACTTTTCTTCTCTCTCAATTCCAGCAATTACATTTGTCCTGAATTTTAGAAAAGGTTTTCTTTATTCACCAGTTTTTTAGAGTCTCAGTGATACTCATGGGATTGTGTGGGCAAAACGTAGATATGTCCATTCATACAATTTATTTTATGATATACAGCTTCGTGTATCTGAGGTTACATGATCTTTAAGCTGTAGGACAATTGTGTGCATTCCCTAAAATAAGTACTAAAAAATTCAGTGTTGGTATTTGATTATTAAAATATTTTAAAAATAAAATTATAGAAAAACTTTTCTTTTATGACCTTCCTCTGGGTTGGCCGCTTTATGTCAGCGATTTTCAACAGGTTTGCCACAAGATTTTATAAAACATGCAATACTTGACTATTTATTGAGGGGCACTGAGCTCTTTTCCCTTAGATTATCAAATGGAAAAATGACCACAGCCGACACAATAGCCCTTTGGTGTGAATGCCCTGATTTGAACCATAAATATATAGGTCATATAATAGAGTTGCATCTTATTGGTCATGTTGCATAATAAGGTTGCATCTGATTGGTTAATTTTTGGTACCAGAAATCCTTATATAAAAGTATAGGCACATGATTTTTTTTAAAAGTCACTTTGATAATTACTCTCTTTGTTTTGGTAAATCAATGAAAATTATACCTATTTTGGTGCGATTGGCAAAAAATATATTTTTTGGTGTGTCCCAGAATTTTTGTAATTAGTTCATGTGTCCCATGAGATGAAAAAGGTTGAAAATTGCTGGATTATGTAATAGAAGTCTGAGATCATAGGAGTTGATCTGGTCTGTGGTTTTCTCTTTTGTGTAAGGGTTAAGCCACAGAATTATTTCCTGTTAAATAAGCTTCTCTGTATTCATTTGTTGAAAATTTATATTGATAAAATATTAACCACAAAATAAAAAGCTGTTCTGCCATGTGGCAATATGGGACTACACAATAATAATACCTACTGCTACTGTTAGCCAAAAGTACATGAGAACTAAAAGGTCTAAAACCTTAACATGCCTATATTTAATACAGAATGCAAATATATGTCCTCGTTACTTCAAGTGCTTCTGATGCAGCTGGTACTTTTAGATATTTGATCTTTATCAGCACCTACCCTTTATTCCCACAGATTTCTAATAAGAATCACACTGAAAAAATATTTGTAATACCTACTTGTACTTTTTTATGGCATAACTGCCTTATGATTTTTTTTCTTTGTAACTCTTTTGGGTTCTTTTTTAAAAAATAAATCTTTATTGTTCAGATTATTACAGATGTTCCTCTTTTTCCCCCCATTGCTCCCCTCCACCTGGTTCCCACCCAACCCCATGCCCATACTCCCCACCCCACCCCCACTGTCCTCGTTCATAGGTGTAAGATTTTTGTCCAGTCTCTTCCTACACTCCTCATACCCTTCCCCCTGAGAATTGTCATTCTACTCCCTTCCTATGACCCTGATTCTATTATAT
>NW_006291549.1:1819056-1823138 GCF_000327345.1 Myotis davidii
TCTGGAGTCACCCTTATGGGGAAAGACTTGTTGCAGTGGGGCTTTGGTGCTCACTGAGTCTGCCCCTTGAGTGTGTCGCTTATGGATGTGAAAAGTTGTAATCTGGTATGGTCTCACATTGACCACTGGGTACACTGGCTCTTGGATCTCCAAGGAGGTGCTAAGTTAGCCACTGCCTGAGGCCACCCAGCAGGAGCTACAGAGAGATCTGCAGATTCCTCCTCTTTATTTGGGGTTTGGAAGTGCCCAGATGAGGCCCAGGTGTGAAGCAAGGCCAGTTGCTGTTGCTGAGCCTTGGGCCTTCTTTTGGAAGTTTTGGAGCTCTCTGACCCAGCTGCAATTTGTTAGGATTTATGCTGCAAAAGGACAGGCCATTTATATGCAAAAGCTGCTGCACACAGCTTGGGTGGGGTTGTAAATTGGGTGGGGCGGGGCGTCTGGGAATCACCAGGGTGGAACAAACAGCAATGGCTGCCAGTCAGCCCTGCATTGGAGAGTTCCCTGCATCTCTGTGATCCGCGCCCCCACGCAGGAACAGTGATCGCTGTGAGCACCTCTGAGAGAAAGCCGCCCTTGTGTTCCAGCCCGATGCCAGACAGTCCAGTTTCTCCCTGTATGACTTTGGGTCCCCAGAGTCTCACCCAGAACTGGATTTCAGAGCAATCAGGAGCCTGTATCTCCCTCCCGATTGAAAGAAACAGCAACAGCACCCATTTGCCAGCCCAATTTGTGCACGCCTCTGCACCTCCACAACACCGCACCTCCTACCAGTCTTTTTTTTTTTAATTTTATTTTTTATTACAAAGGGTATTACATATGTGTCCATTTTTTCCCCCCGCCCTAGACAGTCCCTTAGCCTCCCCTACTCCCCAGTGTCTTATGTCCATTGGTTATGCTTATATGCATGCATACAAGTCCTTTGCGCACCTCCTACCAGTCTTAATGCACTTTTTTCTTTCCTTCTAGTTGTGGAACTTCCACTCAGCCAGCTTTCCCATGGTTTTGGATGATCGATGTTTTGTCTTTTAGTTGTAGTTTTAATGTGATTGTGAGAGGCAGCAAGTACATGTTTTTACTTATGCCACCGTCTTGGTTCTCCAGCCTTATAATTTCTTTAAACATGTTTTCTTGTATTAATTTCTTTTTTACATTAATATGCCTTTTAAATCTTACAATTTATGGCCAGGCTCAGTGGTTGTGCATCGATCTATGAACCAGGAGGTCACGGTTCAATTCCAGGTCAATTCCAGGTTGTGGGCTTGATCCCCATGTGGGGAATGCAGGAGGCAGCTGATCAATGAGTCTCTCTCATCATTGATGTTTCTATCTCTTTCTTCCTCTCCCTTCCTTTCTGGAATCAATAAAAATATATATTTCTTTTAAAAACACCAAAAAAAATCCCCAAAACTTACAATTTATGGCAGAGGACAAAAAGCAAATTAATGACTATAATAGGATGGGCTATCAACCAAATTAGTTTTTTGTTTTGTTATGTTTTTGTAATTTAGTGAATTGGAAAAGAAACAAAGATAGAAAAACATTGGTCAGGGGAAAACTAGAAAAGCTTTTGGGTAAGAAAAGATGTAATCAAAGTTGTGCTTTAGAAAAATACATGAAATCAGTGTGTAGGATTATTTTGAGGGAGAGGAGACTTGTTTTGTTGTTGCCTTGTCTCTGTTATTAGCTAATCCTCTTCTGGATTTCATTCAGCCCATTTTATTTCATTTTATTTTTAAAATTTTTTTATTAAGTTATTACATATGTGTCCTTATCCCCACATTACCCCCCATCCCCCCCACTCATGCCCTTACCCTCCTGTCATTTAGCCCATTTTAGTTCATCTTGTCCAACTATATTTTCTTATGCTGGGATAATATCAAAAATTCTGTCTTTCTGCCTTAAATCGAGAATGTAGAATATAGACTTTTGATTTTTCATTACATATCCTTGTTCCTTTTCAGAGCTTATAAAAGCTGAAGTTTAAAATGGCTGCTTCCCCAGTGCCTTCTCTGAAGAATATGCTTACCTTCTATAGAATGCCTTGCAATGTTGCAGTGAGAGGGCTTATAAGTCTCATTGGCTTTTGTAAAAACAAACAATCAAAAAAGTAACTTCTAGCCTAAAGGTTTACTGAAAGTTTCTTATTTCAACTCTGAACGCATTTACTCTGTTGCTTTCTGTGTTACACTTATAACACATGCACACTCACATTGTACCACACTGTCTTACACACATAAGCCTACATGCTCAGTCACCCACACAGTTTTGTCGTATTGATCTGAAATAGCAAAAATTTAAAATTCTCCATTTAGAGTGTTGCTGGGATTTTTAAATTTAACGATTTCATGCCTATTTTCATGTTTCCTGAAAATAGACAGATGTGGTGTAAAGTTCAAAGGTAAGTTTTATAATATGTGTATTTTACTACTATAAAAAAGTTGGGGACAAAAATCAAAGTGAAAACAAATTATAGACTTTACCAAAGTTTGAGAATAGCACATGCTGACTTCTCTGTGAGTCTATTTTAGGATACTTAGCTCAAAATTCCATGCCAGATTTAAACTATAAGTTAATTGCTCCTTCTGATAGCATTCTTGGTTATTTTCACAAGTTAAAATTTTTAATTATAAGATAATAGAGTATACCCTAGCCATTTAAATGTGTTTAAAATATCTATAATAATAAAAGTGTAATATGCTAATTAGACCAGATGACCTTCTGGACAAAGCCAGGGCTGCAAGGGAAGCCCAGATCCCAGGTGCCAGAGGGAAGCCGGTGCCAGCAGCTGGGGGAAGAAAGGCATACTCTTGAATGAATTTCGTGCATTGGGCCTCTAGTACATATATAAATACATAATGTATATGTGTGTTTATATATACACTGTGTGTATATCTCTATATATTTATTTATACTAAATTTTTGCACCATTCATTTTACAATACTCAAACTGCATTGGCCTTTCTTAAGTCTCAGAGTCTCACTGAATCATATCTTTTGTAAAAGCAGGTATAATACATAAAATTTAATATATTCACTTTCAATATGACTCTAACTAGATTAAAGTCAATTCGTATTTTTTAAGCAATATCTTTACAATAATAGTTTTCAAACCAAAAACAAGAATGAAAATGGTGAAAATGTTAATCTTGTCCCTTAGATTTATGTTACCTTTAATTATTTTCTTTCAGCACAAAAAATTTTAATTTTACATTATTAAGGACTACATTCCAATTAATGCTGATGCTCTAAGTTATATGACTATGTTCCAGTCATGGTCTTTAGGCTTTGTTATATTTCCCAGGTGGCTCTCAACATATGCAACCATCATTCGTATCTTACCTTTACCCAGAAATACCTCTAAATGAAGCCACTATTTGTAAGTGTAAGTGATAAATTTGAGATTGTCAGTGGCTTAGCAGTTGCTAAAGGCAAACATCTGTAGGTGTTTCCACATAAGAGAAACTGAAAATCTGTGTGAAGTCAGGAGAAATCCCTCCAGTCATAGAAATCACCTTTTACAACAGGGACAGGCAGAACAACTAGAAAGACCCACTTTAACACTACAGTGTAGACAAGTAAAATTACCCCATGTCCTTAGCTGAATTTTCAAACTAAGAAATCTCACATAGTATCAACTCTTTACCTTTCCATTTTTCTTCTGATGCCGAGGAGTTCAAGCTTGTGTAACCCTGCAT
This sequence comes from Myotis davidii, assembly GCF_000327345.1. Taxonomy (NCBI): domain Eukaryota; kingdom Metazoa; phylum Chordata; class Mammalia; order Chiroptera; family Vespertilionidae; genus Myotis; species Myotis davidii. The sequence continues at coordinate 1,822,752 of NW_006291549.1, forward strand.
TGTCATTACCGGGAGTATTGCTTCTCCTTTTTGATGCAAAAGAAAGAAATCAGGCAGGCTTTCTGGGCTTTGTACTCCCTGGCATGTGTCATTGGAAATGGAACTTGAGGCAGCATAATTGTTGGGAATGGAATGTTAGAGGGAAGGAGGGGTGCAGAGATTAACCAAGAACCAATGGGAGGGGGCATCTGTAATACTTTCAAAAATAAAGATATATATTACAAGAAGAGAATACTTAATTTCAGTTGGAGGCTGATGAAAATAAGATTTTTTTTTCTCCTACAAGTTCATACAGACTTTGAAATCTATGAGATTGTTCAATGTGATTTCAATTGCTCAAATTATACAGAGTCCAAAGAGAATGAAGGTTGAAAGAAGTGAAGGACA
>NW_006291549.1:1823154-1826038 GCF_000327345.1 Myotis davidii
TAGCATACTCGGCCTTGGGCTAGTTTCCCCCGCTTTCCCATTGGCTGAGATAAGGGCAGGCTGAGTAACTGATACATTCTGTGGCTTTCCTGGGAGAGGAGTTAGAGACATAGCTATCAGGTCCGTTCTGTCCCTTCACAAGAACGGTTGTGCTTTCTGTATTTGAGGGGGTTCTGAAAAGCCTTAGCCCCTCCAGAGTCATAGGGAGAAAATTCAATTGACTCTAAACTGACTGTATGAACTAAACTCCAAAGTAATAGAAAGTTCAGATCTTTTGTTTGAAAACGTTTTTCACTTTAAAAAAATATGGCAAACAAACAGGCCATGTGAGTTTTTAAAGACTATACAAGGCATGTCATATTTTAAGTATAGTTTCAGTTGTTAATGTACCCAATCTATATTATTTTCATTGATTCTAAGATGACATTTCCCCACATTTTTACATTTCTGAAATTGGAATGCATATGCAGTGTGGGTATATTCAAGTGGTAGAGTTTTTCACAGGAAAGGCTGTTGCTTAAAATCAATGTGTGCCTTTTATATTCAACAGTATCTTAGAACTGAATATACATGATATTTTGGTATCTTATGCTTTCTATAATGGTAAGTGTCCAGTAAGACCAATGTGTAAAGCTCTGATATAAACTGTAGATATAGCCTGTCCTGATAGAGACACAGACTTTCTTAAGGATAAGGCAGTTTATTATAAAGCTAAGAAGGAAGTTAAACTAGAAAGTTATTTAGGATCTGACACAATTCTGTGGCGCAGCTTCAGTCTCTATTTCTCCTTCAGGACCTATGTAAGGTGGTTTTTGTGCGTGCACGTGTGTGTGTGTGTGTGTGTGTTCACACGTGCAAGCATGCGCATGTGGGCACCTGTGTGTGTCCCTGTCTGGACTATTTTCACTGCTACTGGCCAATCTTTTCTTTTTACCCAGTTCAAATTTGGACAAGAACCATCCTGGTTGGTTGAGCAGTGGTCGGCAAACTGCGGCTCACGAGCCACATGCGGCTCTTTGGCCCCTTGTGTGTGGCCACAAAGTTTCAGTCGCACTGTACATGTGTGCCTGCATGTGGTATTTTGTGGAAAAGCCATACTCAAGGGGCCGCAGTTTGCCGACCACTGGTTTAGCTAATTGTAATCACCTTAGCTGGGCATAGCTGAGCTGAGCACAGCTAAGCAGCTCATACAGAGGGCGTCTTTGCTCAGTGTTGACCAGTGATACTGTCGGTGATCATCCTAGCACAAAGAAGGGCCTGTTACAACTCTGTAGGAAAGGGATCCAGCATGAGAAGCATTCTCATCAGTATGTTCAGGAAAAAAAACACGTACCTTTCACTGGTTAATCAAGAGGACAACTCCAAGAAATGACTTAATGAACTTATTATTATAAATCTTTTATATGAGACTAGATAGGGAAGAAGGATAAAAGGAAGTGGATAGGGCTATAAGGGAGGTACTTGGGGAGCATTTTAAATTGTATGAGTTGGAGTTCTATAGGCAACCCAGTGAAGCAGGGGGGACAATAAAACTTTACTAGGAAAGTTCTATAAATTATGAAATTTAAAAATATACTCTACATTTCATAAACTCAGCAGTTTGCAACATGTGTATTACACTTTGATATGCCAAACTTTTCTATAACAACTTAATCAATGGGTATACTTTTGCCATTTTTTTCCCCTCTGAAATTTTACCCTACAACTTAAGATGTTCAGCTCTAACACAGACAAGTGTATTGATAGTTCTCTCTCATTCTTTTATGAGTGATGAACATACAGTACCATTTCTGTGGGCTCTGGGCCCTAGAGATGACTGTAACCTGCTATTGATCAGCTGATTGAAGATAAATGGCTTAGCTGCTTGTATTGCAGATTACATCATTAACATGGTCAGTAAACCATGAATTGTTCAATAAGGCGTTTATCTTTTTTCATTTTACTTCAGCTCTTTTATCATTTTTATTGTAAAAGACAGAATTACCCACACTAACCAGCAAGATCAGTTGAAAAGAGACCCAGTAGGGTACCATACGGATGCAAAGTTGCAGACAGCCAAGTTCTAATGGTTTAATGATATTTAGTGTATTTTTTGAACTGAAGAAAATATAGAGTTTTGATAATCCTTTTTTTTCCTGTGTTTCTCTTACAGCTTCCCTTTGCCTCATATTTACTAGAAGCAATACTGGAGAAAATAAATGAAAAAAAGAAACTGGTTGAAGTGTATTTCACAATTATGAAAGATATTAGATGATATTACAATGAAGAACTTTTTTTTCAAATGTGAAAACTTTTTATGTGGTGTGATTGGAAAACATGCATTGCAATCCTGATACTGTATCTACTCTGACTGTCAATATTCAGGTTCAATACCAAAATAGAAGTCTCCAAAACTAATTAATTGCTGAACACACGAGTGAAACTAATTAAGTGCATAGCCATTTAAAAGGAAATGGTGTAGCATTTGATTGTTGAATACAAATATTGCCACAAATCAATGCAGACTTAAAAATGATTTTCCCTTCAGTGGATTAGAAGAAATCAGAACCAGCTTGGCACACTCACATTGGGCTGAACATAAAAACAAAAAGATGTAAACAGGATTTAATATGTTAAGGTTTACAAAGAAACTAGACTTTTTACATAAAACTGCTATAAATAGCCTTAAATCATCCAGTGAGCAAAACATTTGTATTGTAAGCAAATATAAAATGAAGCAGCATAACTTAAGGATGAGCATTTAGTGAAATAACTTGTGTGGTCCAACTATATTTGTTCTCAATATTCTGGATCATATAGGAGATGCTGTATTTTCTTAGAACTATTTGGCAAAAATGAAAGTCATTTCTCCTTTTCTCTCTCACTTTTTAAATATCCTATTCTT
>NW_006291549.1:1826712-1864695 GCF_000327345.1 Myotis davidii
GCCTCCGAGCCACATGCAGCTATTTGGCCCCTTGAGTGTGGCTCTTCCTAAGCCTTAGAAGTACCCTAATTAAGTTAATAACAATGTACCTACCTATGTAGTTTACATTTAAAAAAATGTGGCTCTCAAAAGAAATTTCAATCGTTGTACTGTTGATATTTGGCTCTGTTGACTAATGAGTTTGCCGACACTGACCTAGGCATGTGCCCTATGAACCATGAACTCCTGGTCCATAAGTTGATGCTCAATCACTGAGCCACACAGGCCAGACCAGATGTCATACTTTTAAGGCATAGTGGAGTGTGGATTATTTTGCTTTTGAGTTAGATGGCAAAGCATTGTATTTATATACAGTGCCACTATACCTATATTAAAAAAAAACTCAATGCATGTCAACATTACATAACCATAGTACATTGTTAAAATCAGGAAACTGACATAGACCATATATGATTTCCACAAGTTTTTACATTCACTTTTTTGGAGGGGTGGTTTTAGGAAATTTTATCACATGTATAGCTAATATAACCACAGAGTTTTCCCATCAACACAACGAATAACACACACACACACACACACCATTGGTTATTTCTCTGAAGAACCCTGGCTAATACACCAGGTTTTGGCTATCACTTCTAAAATTACTCTGAATATTTGTGTATAGATTTTTGTATCAACAAAAGTTTTCCTTTTTCAAGAATAAATACCCATGAGTGTGACTGCCAGTCATGTAGTAAGTGTGTTTTTAATTTGGTAAGAAACTGCAAAATTGTTTTTCTAGAATGGCTATCCATTTTACAACCACACTAACAAAGTCTGAGAGGCCAAGTTGGTCTTCATCTTCCAAACTTGGTATTGGTACTTTTTATTTTAGCCGTTCTACTGGGCATGTAATGGTAATGTTTTTATTTTTAAGTTTTGTTCTCTCCTTGATCAAATTTGTCATTTTTTTTGCTTTTCTGTCTTCAAAACCTGCATTTGTATGGGCCAATGGGAACAGGTGATTGGAGTTGGGTGACGCACATAATTCTTCCCCAGACCAATTATCTGGAAAAAAACAAGCTCCCATAATCACAGGTTTTACAAAGAACTTCTAAAACACAGGCCTATTCATTATCTATTACTCCATAACAAATTACCCTAAAACTTAGTGGCTTAAAACATTTATTTGGAACAGTTTCTTTGGGACAGAAATATGAACAAAACTTAAAGGGAGTCTCTGACACTGGGTCTCTCAGAAGGCTGCAGTCATAGCCAGGCTTAACTCAGAGGGACTCACATTCTAGCTCCCTCTGGTAATTGGTGGGACTCAGGCCTTGCAGGCTGTTTAACTACGGGCTGCAGTTTCTTGCAAGCGATTGGCTAGAGCAGCGGTTCTCAACTTTGGCTGCACATTAGAAATCTTTGTAAACTCCTGATTTCTGGGGCTCATCCTCCGGAAATTCTGTTTCTTTGTTATGGGGTGCGCCCACAACATTAGTAACAAAGAAACAGAATTTCCGGAGGATGAGGCCCAGAAATCAGGATTTTAAAAAGATTCCCAGGTGATTCTAATGTGCAGCCAAGGTTGAGAACCACTGGGCTAAAGGCTGCCCTCAGCTTCAGTATGGCAATCTGCTTCATCTCACACACGCAGCGGAGATTTCACAAGAATGTCAAAAACAGAGTGGAGACCATTAGGAACCATTTCAGGAGTGGCAAGTGTCTAGATTTGACAATGGAGATGAGGTGGAGCTGCTGGAGAATCCTCCTTGAACCCATCTTTACAAGGTAAGCATTGATTTTACTTACAATGGTTATTTATTTGTGTTGTTTGGGGAAGAAAGACAGCGTTCATGGGTCGCAAAATTGCAAACACCTCTTGGCACCGTCATCATAGGATTTAAACAAAAGGAACCTTCCCTGCCAAAAGTGGGATCCATCCCTTAAAGATGCTCCACAGATTAAGGAGATCATGCCTGGCCAGTGTGGCTTAGTGGATGAGCATTAACCCATGACCAGGAAATCAGAGTTTGATTCCTGGTCGGGGCACATGCCCAGGTTGCGGGCTCAATCCCCAGTATGAGGCATGCAGGAGGCAAGCGATCAATGATTCTATCTCATCACTTCCTCTCTCCTCCTCTATCTCCCCCCCTTACCCTTTCTGAAATCAATAAAAACATATTTAAAAAAAAAACAAGGTCATAAATTCTCACCTCTGGACTTCCACAGCAAACAAAATAAAACCAGTATCAGAAATCTACAAATTTAGACCATCAGAGTTCATTCTGTGACCCTTTCTCAAATTTGAACTGTAGAAGGGTTAGAGACTCAAGACCAGAGTAGAACAAGTCTTTGGCTCCTCAAACCCACCATACCGTACCAATGACCTTGGGCAGCCTTCTAACAAAATAAAATAGAAGTTAAGGAATGCCTTTCACAACATAGTTGTACAGTGTATTCATATTACTGGAGAAACACAAATATCTGATCAAGATTAGTTTTCTCTGGAGAGAGGACTGGGAGGTCTCTGTTGGAGACTATCTTGCTTGTTACAGTACATCTTTTCATACTGTTCCAGTATGTTCCCATGGACATGTATTTCTCTTACAATGTAAAGACAGTTTTTATAAACTCTTAAATCATCTCTGAAGTGAAGATAAAGAACATGCAAATGGAAAATTATCTAAAAGGTAATGAACATGAAATCTTTTTTTTAAATTAAAAAATCTGTGGGACACAGCTAAAGCTGTATTTAAAAGAAAACTCAAATAATGTATATTTTTTAAAAATGGACTTGAAATAAGCTAAACATGCAACTTAACAAATAGAAAATAAATAAACCTAAAAATAGGAGGAAGGAATTCATGAAAGTGAAATTAATTTAAAAAGAAAAATAACTTAGAAGACATAAAAACAAATCTGATACTTATAATTCACTTAACCCTGGAAAACCTAAGGATACAAGAGAGGAAGATGAAAACATGCAATGTTAGGAACTGTAAAAGCTATGAAGACATTTTTAAAATTAAAATTATAAAAGGATATGTACTCTATCAATATTGGGGAAATGTATGATTTTCCAGCAAAATATAAATAAGCCAGGTTCACTTGGGAAGTGATAGAAACTCCAAAAGACCATTGCTTGTAACAAATTAGGAAAACGGCTAAAGCCTGCCTTTTAAAGGCTCCAGGACCTGATGATTTTATCACCGAAACCTGTTCATCCTCAAAGAACAGATGACTCCTGTTATTTAACTATTCACAGAAAAAAGAGGAGATCCCATAAGTCATATTTATGAAGCAAACAGGCTAAATGACAAAACCAGATAAATATAACTAAAAAGAGAACGATAGATCAATATTACTAGTAGAAATAGTCTAAGTAAAAATAGAAATTCTAGTTATTCAAATAACAGCCTATCTGGCCAAATAGATTTCAATCCAAATACAATGAATAAGTAATATATCAAAATAATTCGTTATGCCAACAGATTAAAGGGGAAACATACTTGTGGCATATGATAAAATTTAACAGCTTTTACAAAGTAAATTGTATAGACAAATGACAATTAAAGGAGAAACTGAAAAAGACCAATAGACATAAAAAGATACTGAATCTCGGAGATAAAAATAATTTTTACCTCTGAGTGAAAAAAATATCAGTGCCGGTGAGAGCATATGTGAGTCAGCTATCTCATTTATTGCTGGTGAGTTGTGAGTTGTTAAATTTTTGCAAGATAATTTAATGTATATGCTAAAAATTGACCAGGAATTACCCTTTTGGGAATCTGCTCTATGGAGTAAAAGCATAAACAAATAGGAATAAATATAAACAAATAGTTTGTAGAGACAAAAGGCAATAAACAATTTCACTGCCCATCAGTAAATGGTTGAATAAGTTGTGGAACAATCATATCTATGGCTAATTATTAAATAGAATGCATAAAATGGTCCATCTGGTGGAGTGACAATTTGAATATCCTATATAATAAAAGCTTAATATGCAAATTGTCTCCTCGACCAGAAGTTGATCAGGGGACAGGGTCAGCCAGCCAAGCCAACACCCCATAGCCCCTTCTCCCAGCCATCCCAGCCCTGATCAGCCCGATCCGGGCGGGCCAGCTGTGCACGACTTCATGTGCCTGGCCTCTAGTATTTTATGAAATCCAGTTCACCTGTAAGAAAACTAACCCTTTTAAAGTATAAAATTCAGTGGGTTTTGGTATATTCACAAGTACAATCACCACCATCATCCACTTGCAGAATATTTCATCACTTCCAAAGAAACCCTGCAGTCATTAGCAGTCAAAAATCTCGGAAACTAACACTCAGGAGCCACCCTCAACTAACCCTGGCAGAAATTGGTATATAAATACTCCTTTCTTTTGCCCCTTCTGTGACAAAGTCTAAGGCACACCTTTACACAATTCCCCCTTTAGGATGAAACTCGAGTTTTTCACAGTGCTGCTTTTTGTGGGAAGGCACACTTTATTGCTTGTCTTTGACTTTTCCTACCTTTTCCCTGCTGCTGTTTCCTGAGGTCATTTCTCCAATAAACTCCTTGCATGCAAATCTTTGTCTTGAGGTCTGCTTCTGCAAGAACCCAACCAAGAAGATGTATCAGAAATGGTCCTAGGAAGCAGATTTTCAGGACTGAGTTCTGGAATTGTATCATTCACTGTCCAGATGACAGCAAAGACCCAATTTTTGGTGGTAATTTTGAAGGATAACCCCACATGCTATACTATAGCAGCTATAATATCCCAATTACTAAAACTGCTCTGAGTTGGGAGGGGATGTGAGTGGTAAAGGATGCATTTCTGTAATATGTCTAATATTTGAAAGATATGGGGGAACAATAACTAAAAAGAAACCAAAATTGGGTGGCCACTATTAAGTGCTACTGATGCGTTGAAGGAAGGAAATGCCAGTCTTAGGTCAGTCAACTAACAACAAGCCAAAAAAGCATATTTGACAGCATTTAAAGAGACTTCATCTTCTGCAACAACAGGACAGAGTGGGACTGAATATTAGGTAAAGGATCTGTTTGTAATAAGAGTAAGTGCCAAAGAAGAGGTGTGTGTGTGCGCGTGCATGTGCATGTGTGTGTGTGTGTGTGTGTGTGTGTGAGTGTGTGTGTGTGTGTAAATTAATAGCCCAAGGTCCTCTCATTGCATTTAGCCTGATGTTCCCAGCAAGGCTCCTACACATAGTCCTCAGCACATGGTGAAAGGGAAGGGTGGAGTGCTGGGAACCAGGCAGGAGAGATCAGAGAAAATGCAGGTGAGAATTTTGAGCCCTTCGACTCCTCTGAACCCTCTGGCCTGAAACGAGAGGCCCACTCCTCTTCTGCTGGAGGAGAGCAGCCCTCCTTTGCCTAGAGACCAGGCAAAGACTTCACTTGAGACAAATGCCTCTCAAACTGATGCTCACCTTCCTCAAGGTCAGCCCCCATCCCCCATTGCTTTGAGATCAATAATTACTGTCCAGTTGTGGCATGTCTCAACTGTGGAAGTGATGCCCACGCTTGAAAAGTAAAGATATATTTCACAGAAGAGCTACGGAGTCTAGCTAAAATAATAGCAGCAAGAACCGGGAGAACATATCTGAAATAGATCTTGAGGGTACTGAACAGAATATAAATCTGGACATGGAAGGGTTTGTTGGTACGGGACACTCTCCTGTGACTCATGATTTAACATCTGGCCAAGCACACCTGAGACTGGTCTTCATAGGCTGCTAACATGACTCCTTGAAACTTGGAAAAAAGTGATAGCCTATGGCAAACTGAGTAGAGGTGCCATAATCATACCAGCAGTGCTTTGATGAAGAGGTCAAATGGTCCAAAGAGTGGTCTTGCTAGATTAGGTTTATTATAGAAACTAGACAGCTCACCAGCTGACTTTGCTGCCCAGGAGAGCCCAGAGGCCACTCCCTTCACTAGAACAGTAAGGATTCTCTGGTGAGGCGGGTGCTAGCAGCATAGAAGCTCCGTGGTGACCGTGAGGGTTTTCTGAAGAGCCCCAGTAGGAGAGTCACAGAGCAGCATCTGTTTGTGGAGAAAGATGTACAAGGTGCAACTCCAGACTGGTTCCTGAGTGCCTGACCATGTGACAGCGTGAGGCTATGTGAGCAGGCACAGCTGTCCATCATGAGCCGGGGACTGCCGACCCACCGAGTCACATGTTAGGGTTGCATCCTGTCTTACAACAGAATCACCTGTCTCTGAAGGCACATTCATTAGTTTACCTGGGCAAGTTGATTGTTTTCCAGGTGTCACAAAATAGCAAAGTAACTCCCAGTGGAGTTTTACAAGCTGTGGTCCGATCACAAAGGGTTCATTAAATTAATTCCTTAAAAATAATGTGTCTACTTTCTGTTAATTTTTTGCCTTTCTCCAAACTCTCTTCCCTACCTTAAAATTATATATATTTTAAAATCCTCCTATATTCCATCGAGGACCAGCTGTATAGCTTTGTTCTTTATACATTAATTTTAATCCATCTTGAATTTATTTTATTTGTAGTATGACATAAGGACCTATTTTCTCCAAATTAATAATAAATTTTTCTATTACTTAACCTTTCCCCAATGACATAAAGTATTGTCTTCATAACATACATCCTCAAATATACATGGTTCTCTTTGTGGATTCTCTATCATGTGCGATTGACCCCCTGTACTAATAACACTCTGTTTAATTATTGTGGCTTTATATTATTTCTTGATATCTAGTTAGATATATCTCCTTCAGTGGTGTTTTGTTTGCCTGTCTTTTATTTTTGGAAGCCTCTTACTGTGCAGTTCCTTTTCCAGATAAAATTTTAATTAAGATTTTTATTGAGATAATTGTAGATTCACACACAGTTGTAAGAAACAACACAGAGAAGAACTCGTGTGCACTTTACCCAGTTTCTCCCAAATAACATTGTAACAGTATAGTGTGTATAATACAGAAGCCAGGACATTGAGAGTGAGTCAATTCCACCAATCTTATTCAGTTTCCCCGGTTTTATTCTGCGTGTCTATGTGTTTAGCACTCTATCATTTTAGCACATGCCTAGATTCATGTATCCGCAACCACACTCACATTAGTGGATCCCTCCATCATGACAAGGATCCCTCGTGCTGCCCTTTTACAGCCACACTACCTTCCCTTCTACCCTCCCCCCAAACGCTGGCACTGTTAACTGTCCTCTGTTCTAAAATTTATCATTTCAAAAGTGTTTGATAAGAGGAATCACAGTATGTAACCTTTGGAGTTGGAATTTATAACTTTTTTCATTCAGCATAATTCCCCATAAGTGCATCCTACTTGTATATGTCAATAATTTGTTGTTTTTATTGTCAAGTAATATTCCATGATATGGATGTGCCACAATTTGTTCAACTGTTCATCTATATTTTGTTTGTTTTATTGTACGCCTGCAACCCTAGTACCTAGGACAATGCCTGCCACACAGTAGGGACTAAAGAAATATGCTTTGAGTAAAGGACTCTTTTCTATCTCAAACACAGAGCCTGGATGTAGTGGGCACTGAAAAAAAATTACACAAAGAAACTCATATACATAAAGCTATGGAGTCAGAGTATTGATAGTCTAATTGTGTCCCCTAAAATGATATGTTCAAGTCCTAACCCCCAGTACCTGTGAATGTGGCCTTATTTGGAAATAGGGTCTTTGCAGATGTCATCAAGTTCTGGAAAGATCATACTGGATTAGGGCTGGCTACATTCCAGTGAGCAGTGAGTGGCCTTATCAGCAGAGCGAGTTGGAAATGCAGACACCCTGAGAGAAGCAGACCCTGCGGTGTCAGAGGCAGAGACTGCAGGTTTGCCGCCAGTGCCCGAGGAGTACAAGGACAGCCGGTGGATGGCTGCTCCCCAGGGCCTTCAGAGCATGGCTCAGGGATGCCTTGATTTTGGACCTCTAGCCCTTGGAGCTCAGAGAATGAATTTCTGTCCTTTTACATCGCCTCCTTTGTATAATTTGTTACCACAATCCTAGGAAATAATACAAAGGATGAGAAGAGCTAAGCTTTTCAAGTTAATCGAGTGACCAATTAATTTATCTATTTTAATGCCAGAATTAGAACTCATGCTTCCTGATTCTCCAATTTAGTGAGCTTTTTCCTACACCAGTGCTTCTCGGCGTTATTTTCAATATTACCTCATAAGGAGCCTTTTTAGACGTTTTTCCCAATCACTCCCCCAATAAACTTTTAATAAAAAGTGTATCTGTTTATATAATTGGCCCTTTGATCAGCCACAGACCATTGTAAATCTCGGTTATGCCCCTCCTCCCAAGGAGAATGTTCCCCATTGACAAGGCAGACACTCACTGGATTGTAATGTAATCTCATAATGCCATTAATGAAATACTTATGTGTCTGGAATCTGAAAAGAACTTTAGTTTTGGCTCATGAGTACATATTCCAGTCCTCCCTCTGGCCTATAGTAGGATGATAATTATCCACGCACTCTGAAGTTAATCAAGGCCGTATGACTTTCTTCGGGTGCTGATGAAAGTTTCCTGTGTCACCTCCCAGTAGAAGCTTTGAGAGCAAGCACATGAGCCGGGCAGGTGTTTCTCAGTGGTTGAGCATTGCCCTATGAACCAGGAGGTCATGGTTTGACTCCTGGTCAGGGCATGTGCCTGGGTTGTGGGCTCAATCACCAGTAGGGGCATGCATCATTGATGCTTCTCTCTCTCTCTCTCTTCCCCTCTCCCCTCCTCTCTGAAATCAATAACACACACACACACACACACACACACAAGTACATGAGTATCCACCTCTTTCCTCCTGCTCCTGCACTTCTGGAAATAGAAGGTATGGTTGAGTGTCCAGTCACCAGGATGCCTGCATGAGTGTGATAGGCAGACCATCCCTCCTGGCTCACAGGGCACCACGTTGTGAGTGAGCAATAAACTTTTGCAATGAAAAGCCACTGAGATCTGGGGGTTGTTTGTTACTATGGAAAAACTTATCCCATCCTGACTAATACAGTATTGCATGAAGGAAAAAGTCAGATGCATAAAATTAACTCTCCTTATTTTGATTTTAATGTAACCTAGTCCTCAATTGAAGGAAAAACTTCAATTAGGATCTAAAACATAATTATAACTTTCTGAGCTTGTTGTTTAATGATTAACTTCTTCCTGGTGCTATTACACATCAAAATTGGAAACATACATACAGCAAAGATTCACTGCTGCAGAGCTCTAAGTTGGAAATTTAATGCAAACATAGATTGATAGGAGGGGAATGTACGGGATTTACGGAGACCTGTCAGCACTCTCTGAGGACTGAATGCTTTTCTACACTTTCTTTGCACGGCGTATGGTGCTGGACCATGGACTTCATCACCAGTGAAAAATAAAAGTATGTGTTTATTGGATTTCTGTGACCTTTTCCTCCAACAATTGCAGGGCACCGAAGTTTTAGCACATCCATTCCTTAAGCAGTTTTAACATGCAGAGAGGATGAGAAGGTCAGACAATTACAAGTCTGCTAGCCAGTGTCAGTGGAATGCATTCAGTGTCAGTAGAGTTTCTATTTCAGGTATTAACAAACAGGAAATCAAGCTCTGCTATAGCTGAGGTGAGGCAGGAGGCATGCCGGGAACCTGCTAAACAAGCCCTGGGAATCGGGCGGTGCGGCCATCCTTCTGAGAGGGCAGGAGAGCAAGCAGTGAAAAGCAATGTTTTCCAAAGTAAAAATCTGTGATATTTTTTATCAGTAAAGGCACCTAACACAGGATCCTCACTTGCATTCAAATATTTCTTTTTTTCGTGTGTGAATCCAGCCATCTGTAAAAATAGAAAACTATTTTCCCCCATTTGCTCCATTAATTAGTATTGTTTGCCTTTTTCACTAGACAAACTTTTGCAGGATGTTGCGAAATTTTTTCTTCGATTTTTTCTTTGTAATAACCACTAGTGTAATTTTTAATGATGGAAATGGGTCTAATCCAGAAAATAGAGCCACATCATGTATTACAGGAGTGAAGGGGTGTAGAATAGGACCTCGGCTTACACATGATTAAGCTGTGGAAGATGATGGAGAGGCTCAGAACACAGGGAGGAGACCAGAGAAACAGTCCCCGGAGGCTTCAGCTGGAATAGCTGGACCCTGGAGGGATTCTGGAGTTAGCGAAAAGCTAAGAAGTCATCGCCCTAGCCACGGTGGCCTGCCCAGAAGGATGGCCTAGCCATGCGTGTTCCTCTTAATGCAAAAAACAAACCACGAACCACACAGAAGGGACTTCCTGGGAAACACGGTGTTGGCTTTGGAAGTGAGAGGTGGTCCTGGCTGTATACCCAGGCAGCCCCACACGGTGAAAAGAGGACTGTCTTTATTGACAACAGGGTTGGTGTATTTTTGTTGTTGTTAATCATCACCGGAGGATTTTTTTAATTGATTTTCAGAGAAAGTGGAAGTTGGGGAGAGAGGGGTGAGATAAGATAGAGAGAAAGATCTATGTGAGAGAGACACATGGATTGGCTGCCTTCCACACTTGCCCCGACCATGACTGGAGATCGAACCTGCAACCCAGGTACTTGCCCTTGACCGGAATTGCCAGCCAACACTCTAACCACTGAGCAACACCCGCCAGAGCATTGTATTTTAACTGCCAGAGCATTGCAGGCTAGTAGGAGGATAAAATCAGGGATTGAATTTAGTACATTTCGCTTTTGTTAAGAGCAAAATATCAGCTGTTGCATTTTAAATGTTTTCTGTAGTTATTTCCAATAGAGGTTCGGTATGCCCTAATTTTAATGGTCAGGGCTGCCCCCTGGCCTTAAGCTATGGTGATGGAGGTCAGACAATGTTAATCTTTCAAGTGATCTATTGTGTAATAAAGAAATTAAAGTGGCCCTCTTCTTATTATTCTAAAACATAACTCAAGACTGAAGCGTGGAACATTCCATGGACTTTGTTGTTTGCACTAGAACTGAATACTGATTGCAATGAAAATTTGTAAAATGAATACATGAGCTTTCAAACTGTTTATCTGCAAATAATCTAGCTAGAGAGAGCATGAGACAATTGTCAAAATAAGTTTTTTAAGAAGAATAAAAACTGCAAGCTCTGATGAAAGATTCTGCAATTATTTGGGATTTGAGAGTTTCCAGAAGACAGAAAAGAGGTCCCTTTTAGAAAAGCCACGGGGTGGAGGGGGGGCGTGGATAAAGGGAGGGAAATGGATGTGAGGAACAGTAGGCGAGGTGGGGGGAGGCTGCAAGAGTGCTGCTGGGACCAGCTAAGCCGTAAGGGAGCCAGGAGAGCAACCCTCCGACCAGGGTCTGTAATAGAGCAGAACAGGAATATGATTTAGCTGGTTCTAGCGATGAGGACCAGCAGGAGACTTGCTCAACTGCATAATTTCCCCCAAAATTCACTCGAGTATGTCTGGGTGGATAACATTGGTTTAATTAATAACCTAACTTTTAGCTATTTTCTAAAAAATAGAGAAAGCTATTCCTCAAACAAAAACCAATCAGCACGTCTGTGGCTTATTTCATAGCGAGAGCACCCTTTCCTCTCGGATGCGTGGAGCTCTGCTATCACCAGGTGGCAGCTCGCCAGGCTGCAGGTGCGAGGAAGGAAGAAGGCACTTTCGCTCCTCTCCAGCCCCCAATAGCGCTGTCAATTTGACTGTCGTTGACATTATCAGCCACAACCTCCAGGACAATAGATTTGGGGCTGCTTAGACAAGTTCTGAAACAAGAATTACTGACATTTTCTTCCAAGTATTGCTCTAAAATACTGCAAATGTTGATTCATTGTCACTATAGCTTCTCCAAGGCATTGTTTTTCCCCTTTAAAATTCCTGTCAGTGCTGTGAAACCTGACTATGACTCCATGCACAGTAGCTTCATCATGTGGGGCCTTGGGCTCATGACCTGTGAGCTGAAGGAGGAATTAGCGCCCCTCTGCTAAGACACCCCCACCACCCCGCCCAGTGCATTTTCTGCTGCACTTTGCTGTGACGCAGTCTGTTTCAGTCTCCGAGGACACAGAAGCGTATCTCCCGGGACTCTGTGAAGATTAGAGGAGGTCATGCATGAAAATGACTAGTACACTGCCTGCCCCATCCTAGATGCCATTTAAATGTCAATTGGTTTCCCTCCGTACATTCAATTCAGGGGATGGTAATAGGCATGGACTGGCCGTTGGTTGAGCTATGGACTGGGCACGGTGCTAACTGGTTTCATCCCTGAAACAGTCCTGTGAGGAAAATGAGGCGCAGGTAACTAACTGTCCCAAGATCTCACAGCCATTACGTGGGTGAGCTGGATCTTCAGCCTCTGCACTTGCAAACCTTTGACCAGTATGTCATCCTGATTTTGATACTTCGATCCAAATAGGAGCTCCTGTCATCACTCGCACAGACTTTGAGTTACTTTGGGGGTTGGAGTCCCATGGGAGAAGAATTCTTGTGGTTTTGCCGCACTTAGTTTGTACTCTACAATACAGCACGGCCGAGCCCTGCAGAAGGGCAAGCGAGCCTGCCCTTCTCCCAGGCACAGGGACTGAGGCCGTCTAGTCTTTTGTACGACACGCGTGAGGAAAAACTAATACAAAGAGGTATATTGGTAAATGCTTATTCTAAGACGTGGTGCACAAACCACAGGTAACTGGCTCTTGTCCACCTTGTTTTCCTTTCATCTGCATGGCCCGCTGCCAGATCCACTTGATTCCTGTCCATTCCTCTAAGTCCAAGTGAATTCTGGCCCCATCTTCCAGGTCTTATCTCTTTCCAACAGGTCTTACCTCTGTCTAAATTGCTGTGTGTATCTTGGTAGCTCAGTTTCCAAAATCATTGCGTGAAAGGCACTAATACACCACTGGTTGTGTAGATGAGTTGGAAATCTTAGGATGCAGATGTCTAGAATCTCTTAAGAGGCTCCAACGTGGTCACCCCAAGAATACTCTTGTGCCCAATCTAGAAACTCCAATATGTAGAGCCTGCTGCATCTAATAAGCTTTACAACCATGAGATTATTCCTAAAACTTGAAGAGGGGTTTTAGGTGACTTCTGAGGGACTTATACACATGTACATGCATTTCTTTAAAGAATCTTAGTGCGTAAAAACAAATTTGAGTGTAATTCTGCCTTGATTTTTAACAATGGAAAAATGAATTTGAAGACTATGTTATGGATTGTTTACTTTGTTTTCTGTATTCAACATAGAGTTGCTGTCTGAATCTTTGGCCTCTTATAATCTCTTTTACTTATCTTTTGGCATTTGCTTAGTGCCTATGAGACTTCTAGAACTTTTATGTCTCAGGAACTGGAATATCTGATGTCACTTTTATCCCTTAAGAGGGATCCCATACAGAATCCTGGGTCTGTGACAGGCAGAAAAATCAGTTAAAATGTGAATTAAAGGAGCGCTTGTCAACTGAACACATTCCTCCATTACAGTGACCCCTGTGGGTTTGTAGAAACTTCTTTGGTCAAAGAACAGTAAGAACAGTTTTCACTAGCAAATCCTTTGCTTTTCCCATTTACTCTTATCTAAAGTATGTGAAATGTTTCTTACCCTGGAGAAGGTTCAAGAAGTGGTTATTTGTAAACAGACTGTCTGTATATGACTCATACCAGTTAATATCAACTTGATATTTGTATTAGTCAATATTCTCCAGAGAAACAGAACCAGTAGGCTTTGTGTGTCTATATGGCTATATATACACACATATGTATATATACACACACACGTATGATTTACACATAATCATAAATAATATTTCTATGATGTACTGTAAGTAACTGGCTCACCTGATTATGGAGGATGAGAAGTCCCAAGGTCTGCAGCCAGCAAGCTGGAGACCCAGGAAAGCTGACGAGTCTGAAGGCAGGAGCAGACTGAAGTTCCAGGTCTGGGCAACCGGGTGAGAGCAGTTTCCTCTGACTCAGGATTTGCTCTATTCCGGTCTTCCACTGGTTGGGTGAGGCCCGCCCACATGAGGGAAAGCAACCCGCTTGACTCAGTTGACTGGTTCAGATGTTAGTCTCACCCAGAAACATCCTCACAGACTCACCCAGAATAACGTGGGGCCAGATGTCTGGGCACCTGTGGCCCAGTCAGGTTGGCAAAATTAACCATCCCAACATTCCATCACTGATTTTAATCAGATTAAACGTCCACCCTCAGTTTCCAGTGAGCTTCTTAAGAACATAGCTATTTGTTATACATTTTCAAACCTTGCTCTTTGTTGATTATGACTCAGTAGCTCTATCAAAACACTCTTGGCTTTGTGCTTTTAAGAATAATAGCTTGGTGTGTACACATGTGTGTGCACATGTCCATGTATGTGTGTGTATGTGTGTGTGTGTGTGTGTGTGTGTGTGTGTGTTTTCAAAGTTTCAGTCCTAGACATTTAAGAGAGAGAGAAAAGCAGCTCCGGACATCGGAGAGCTAGCTTGATCCTGTCCCCTAGGCCTTGTTGCTAGGATCTGAACTGGCCTTGATATTTTCCTGTTGAATGTAAGGAAATCAAAATGTTAGAATCAAATAAAACCACTCTCTGGTTATGTTCGAACATAGATAAAACCATGAATATAGTCTAAACCATAAACATGACCAAAATGTCTCCCATCTTGGTTAATATGAGTGACTGCCATTTTCCTTACCAATATAGATTAAGTCACATTCTAGTCTTCCCATCCTATATAATAAAAGGGTAATATGCAAATTGACCCTAATGGTGGAACTACTGGGAACAACTGGTTGCTATGACCCACACTGACCACCAGGGGGAAGATGCTCAATGCAGGAGCTGCCCTCTGGTGGTCAGTGCATTCCCACAGGGGGAGCTCCACTCAGCTACAAGCCGGGCTGATGGCTATGAGCGCAGCAGCGGTGGCGGGAGCCTCTCTCATCTCCTTGGCAGCACTAAGGATGTCCCCTGAGGGCTCCTGGGCTGCCAGAGAGAGGTCTGACTGCCAGCTTAGGCCCGATCCCCTGGGAAGGGGGCCTAAGTCGGCAGGTGGATATCCTCCAAGGGGTCCTGGACTGCAAGAGGGCGCCACAGGCCGGCTGAGGGACCGCCCCCCCCCCAAGTGCACGAATGTTCATGCACCAGGCCTCTAGTTTTCTATATAAGACCTGTTAAGATACTCAGCCATGGAATTACTCCCATTTCCTGACAGCATTCAATCCAAAGTAAGTCCTACTTCCTTAAACCTTCCCCAAACTCTTAAGTTCTTTCTGATGCTTCTTACTCAGTTGCCCTGTGGTTCCCAGGCTGTGCATTCTCCCTCCTTGCCATGGTAGTGATGCAGGTTATTTAACTGCAGATGTACGCCTGCCGGTCCTTGACTGAAAGGCATTAACAAACAACTGCTGAGGTTCACCTGAAGCCAGCCCTGCTTTGCACCAAGACCCTCAGCCCAGTCCTAGTGAGCACATTGTGACCCCTCTTCTCTCCCTGGCCTCTACCTGCCCTTTCCTGAGAGAGAATCCACACTGAACGCAGCTCTGATACTTCATAAAGCCTTTCAGCACTGGGCTGCTTTTTATATTCCTAGGAATAAAGTTCCTTGGGATATTTTTTGTGGTTGTGATTGAATGTTTATTGTTCCTTGATGCAATTATTTTCCAACTTTGTAACATACGGCCCTATGACCTGTCGGCATGTCTTGAGTGACCATCTAGATTCTAGAGTGTTGTCTCCAAGAGGAAATCTATAAGTACAGGGTGGACAGAGGTCTCTGATGTCTCAACTCTCTCCTCGAGCCAACCCTGGTTGCTGAGGTGTTCAGAAGGGACCCCGAGTCCTATATTTTATGGACAAACTTTGGCTGCAGTTACCTAATCAAAGCCTAGTAAGAGCTTCTTTGTAGGTCTTGTGTTCTTGAAAAGGGCTTTGTTTAGTTCATCTGCCTGTTATCAGGAGGCTTGGTTAAGTCCTGAGTAGTAAAGGCTGGCCTTTGGCTGGGTTCCAGGGACACAGCTACACAAGCATCATCTTTACAGACCAAACCACTCAGTTCTCATGAAATCTTCTCAGTCTAAAGTGGCACTTCTTCCCGAGCCTACACATCCCCTTGGAGAACCTGGATTGAATTGTTTGTTGACGGTTCATACTTAAAAAGAAAAGCTAACATTTTTCACGCAGGCTATGCTATCCAGGACTTAAATTTATCCTTAAAATAGAAGCTCTATTGTACTCTACTTGATAAAGTTGTTTCCTGTAGGGGTACAGGTTAAAAATTCTGTGTATGTATACTGGAACTGAAGAATTAAGTACATGGGTAGCAGATGGCGGAAGCCTGTTGGAGTGGAAATGTACAGGTAACCAGTGGGAGGAGGTTAGAATAATCCATGTGGAAATGAATCAGAGTTGGAGACATCAGTATGAAGTATGTTCAGCTTGATATAGACACAGATGACTACATATAGAAATACTTACAGATACATATATATGTGGTTAGTATGCACACATATATTTCCTAGCTGTTAGCTGAGAGAGCCTAGAAACCATGTCACCTTGGTAGCAATAACCACACGCAGCACTCAGATCTCAGTTTCTAAGGGGAAAAAAAAAAAGATGTGGGCTCCAGGAGAAATGCTGATCCTAGACCTGGGGCAGGAAATTCACAAGGTGAGCCTGGAGCATCTTCTGGTGCCAGTAAGTAGAAAGTGCTCAGAGAAAAAAAAAAAATCCCTACATAGATGGGTTTGTCAGAGACTCGGGAGCCAAATGGAAGAATCTCCAAAGACCAAGTTAGAGCAATTTGATCAAGAAAATAAATAGAGTAGTATTGGACTATAACCCAAAGTATAAACTAAATATCTGTGAGTCAAGACTGACACAAATAAATAAGCAAATAAGTAAATGGGGGAGGATTGACAAATCTCCTGTGCAGAGAAGTCTAAATACTTTATGTAGATGATCTGCCAGGGAATGGGGGAGAGGGGAAAGAGGAGGGGGCCAATCCCTGACCCTGTGCATGGGTCACGCATAGTAACTTCTTTCCAAGAGGACCATATGAAAGTGGGGTGGGAAGAGTAATTGTACCTGACAAATACTACACAGGGATCAAGGTCAATAGCAACCGTAATGAACACTTGATATGATGTGATGAAAGTGGCACTTTATCTCCGCGGCTTTCCTTCCCCAAACTCATCATCCTAGTTTAGTCATGAGTTAAACATTAGACAAATGCCAATGGCACCCTATAAAACACTTGGCCAGTACTCAAAACTGTCGAGGTCATAAAAAACCAGGGCAGTCTGAGAAACTGTCCCACCCAGAGTAGCCTCAGGAGACATGACTTCCAAGTGTAATGGGACCCTGGATGGGGTCTTGGAAACAGGTAAAAACGAAGGGAATGTGAACACGTGGACATAATAAAAATTCGCCAATGCTGCTTGATTTACAAATGCACTTACACATGAAAACATCCAACCCAGAGCAAAGCCCGTTTTCTTAAACCTTAAATTCTACCCTAAGTCCTTTCTGATGCCCCAAGTGTCCTGTCACCTGTGCTCTCCCCTGATGCCAAAGTGAGGACCGCCTTGTCCAACTCCACCTGTTTCGGGGTGGCCCCTGTCTGAGGGCACTGGCAAAACCATGATCCAAACAAGCAATATTGACTGTTAACCTGCCCTAGTGGCAAGCTTGGGGTTCATGTTTTCTGAGAGTAACTCATGTTTTTTTACTTATTCTTACAGTTAAAAAAAAAAATCTCATTCCAAACAACTATGCTTTTTTATATGGATTCCTTTAAAGCCCACGTATTTCTCTAATTGACCTCAAGATGGCAGGCTTGCATAAAAGATATTTCCATCTTTAACTTCTGAGCTGCTCAAAAGTTTACACTCTTTTTGCACTCTGTACTGTGTTGTTGTTGTTTTAATTGTACCTATCTTTCTTCTATCTTTATTTTCTTCAATGTTTCTTTGAGCTGTTACTCTAGTGACTGTTAGGTTATTAAGTCAACCATGAGAATCTGGAAGCTCTAACATGGATATCCAGGGAAAAGAGGTCCTTGTAGTCAATTGTTGTATAAGGATGGGGTCTAAGGCACGCATCCCCCACCTCCCTGTAAGAATGCTAAACTATTGCTGGTAATATTTTCATTGCAAGAAGCCTTCGAATATTAGTTCTAGGTTACTGTCATGCATCTGCAATAATGTTACACTTGCACTTTGCAGATGAATTTATCCATTGTGCTAAGCCACGGAAAATGCAAAGCCTAACATAGGAACTCCAACCAGTGGCTTTACAGAGTAATGTCTAAAATTCTTCCAAGAGAAAAAACAAAAACACCCACGAATATTTTGATTCAATTTAGTCTTTTAAAAATATATGGTTTCATCCCTTCTCCCAATTTTACTAGAAAAGACAACATAGCATGGCAGTTAAGTACATAGGTTTGAGGTCCAGACAAACTCAAGATCTAATTTAAGTCTAATCTAGATTAGATCTCGTTCTGCCTCTTACTGGCTGTGTGACTCTGGGCATGTTACTTAATCTCTCTGAACCTCATCTGTAAAACAGGACAATAATATCACTCACAGTATTGATGTAAGGGTCACATCAAATCATAAATGGAAAGCACTTAGCACAGCTCAATAAGTGACAGGCATTATTACCATTATCATTATTACTATTACTATTATTATTTTGAGGGAAGGAGGTAAGGGTGAAGTGAGTAATGTCACAAAACATACTATGAATTGTGAGTTACAACTCCAAAGAGATGAATAAAAATATAGTGATTTTCTAAAAAGTATGCGCGTTTCCATGTGTGTTCAGAAGATTCGGCTTTTAGCCATGATTCGCCTAAAAAGTTGCTGTGAAATTGGAAGCAAATGATCTAATGACTTTATGACTCAGTTTCCTCACCAAGTCCCACAACATATGTGTGACCACAGATGTGGATCAAAGATCAGCAGGCATTTCTGGAACGTTCTGTTCTGCATAAGACTCCTCAGACCCTCAAAGGATTCTGGGGTGAGGATGGGGGTGGGGTTATAGGAAAACCAGGTAATAAGCTTGACTGAAATCCACACCAGCCTAACAGAATAGGGGCTCTGAAAAAAAATTCAATTTAATGCAGGACAAATATAATTTCTATACGTCTAATGATCACAAATTCCCATCACCCATACACACAAGTAGATTTATTTTGTCTTCATTCTGCAGCCTTGTGGGCTCCTTTTTAAGGAGTTAAGAAGGACATTGGCTTGTTTGGAATAATTGATGAGTCAGCAGGGCTGATGGGGACGTGTGTACCTATGAAACCTAACCTTGACCTTGAACAGCAACTTGGTGACAAAAAGTTGACATAAAATTCACAGGAGTCTAAGAAAATAATACCCAGATCTCATTTAGATCCATCTTTAATTTTTTAAAATATTTACCAAAGGATATTTTTCCCATTGATTTTTAGAAAGAATAGAAAGGAAGGAGGAGAGTGAGAGAGAAAGAGAGAGAAACATCAATGAAAAGAGACATTGATTGTTTGCCTCCTGCATCCGGGGCCGAGGATCAAACCTGCAACCCAGGTACCGGCCCTTGACCTGGAATCGAACCCTAGACCCTTCAGTCCATGGGCCAATGCTCTAACCACTGAGAAAACAAGCCAGGGCTGTTATTTTCATTTGAAGTAGGTGCAGCTGGTGAATGCAACCTACCCTACCTTCTGCCCCTACCAGGCAGCTCATCAGAGATGCTAACTGGTGAAACTCTGTCGAGTTTCAGGGCAAAAATGCTAAGAAATAGTCAAGAGCCATAGAGCCAGGGGAGGAGGACAAGTAGTCCTTTGTTATAGAAGTTGCCTGAGTAGTTTTCACTGGGAAGTAGGGGCACTTCCTCTTTTTCAAATAGGATCAATGTGGGGTTACCCAATCCTCACTACCAGGTTCGTTTTGTTCTGGGTTTTTTTTTCCTCTTAATTCGTAGGCTTACTATTATGATTGCTAAATTCACCCTAAGAAGACAGTGAGAATTCACTGAACATCGAACAAACCAAACCATCTTTATCAAAATCAAAAGAAAAGTCAGCATCATAATGTTCTTTCCAAGTCAAATACACGTGTCAATAGTGTCTGTGGACACCAGGGGGCAGCACCTCACAGAATATGCAACTTTCTTCTTCAGCCTCCTGTTAATCAAATCAAATTAATGAAACGTTGGTTTTTCTAAGTCTCCACCTTGAAAATGAATTTCCCAGTAGTTCCGGTTGTTCAAGAGATATTACACAGTGACATGTGGCCCAAACCGTCGTTCATTTTGGCCTGGAGTCAATCAGATGATCTGATTCCGTTTGTGAAATCAGTTATCTTGACAATTGATCCGGCTTCGCAAATTAAATTGTTTGCCTTCCCAGACTCAAAATTAGTACAAACTTTTTTTGAAAATTGTTTTCACTATTTTGTCCCATTTCATGGCAGGATCACCCCAAACTGCCTCTGCTTATGTCTGTGCTCATGAGTCAGACTACCCTGGTGTGAGAGGAGGAGTCAGACACACTGGGCCTGAGGGGTGTGTTCAAACTGCTTCCCCCACAGGTGTGGTGAAGGCGGCACTGAGGAGGGCCGAGCTGGGCTTCTGTTTGACACCTGTCTTACAGCTGTGGTCAGTCACCGTGAGTCAGGGAGGACAAAGGCACGGTGGGAGGAGCGGTGGAGAGCCCGGAAGCCGCCTGTGGTTTGTGGACAGATGGAGAGCCGCGAGCTTACCTTCCTGGGGCCTGGGCAGGTGGAGGGCCACTGAGCTCCTGAGGGTGGCCTTGGCAAGACAGACAGCAGCGTCCGTGCTCTGGCTTTCCTGTCACTGTCTAGTCCCTGGGTTGTTCTGGGGTTTTCTCAGTGCCACGGCCACCTTCATTGCTCAGCCAACTGCTCCTGGCTTAGTGCTTTAGATTTTAGGGATGGGGCAGGGAAGATCACTAAAATCAACCAGAAATAGGAGAACAGAAAGCTACTGGCCATACTTTAGCAGAGTGCAGAAGACAAAGAAGTCTTCAAGTTGCTAAAATACTATTTGGAAATCAGTACAAACTCCAGTTTTATTCTGGAAAACAGTTGTTGTTTAGTTGACTGTGTCTAGTGGTTACAGGGGCCAGGCACTGTTCAAAACTCCTTTCATCTTTATAATGACCCTATGGGGTAAAGCACCATAATTACCCCCATTTTGTAGATGGAGACCTGGGGTACAGAAATGTTATATAACTCAGCCAAATACATATTAGCTATTAGCTACCAGAGCTGGAATTTGAATGCAGGTAGGCTGGGGCCAGAGGCTATACTCTTAGCCATTATGTTATGTAATACTCTTAAAATGAAAAATGCACTTTTCCTCTTGAATGAAAGAAAACTCTTATTTTCAATTTTGATAAAAATCATTTGGATGCAAATATTGTAACTTACAGAAACAAAAGTGTTGTTTACCGTGAACTACTTGATTCTCATTTGAAAATTCATAATGGGATTTTAATTGTTTTCAATCCAATCCCTGCTTACAGAAGCTTAAAAAAAAAAAAAAAAAAAAAGCTTGTACATACCTCTAATAGAAATCGAACATCTCCAGAGAAGAATCACATCTTTTTTACTATCTTTTTAGCACTTGGAATATTTAGCAAGGGTCCTACACCAAGAAAAGGTGTCTAAGAAATGTTCATTAGCTGCTTTGATATTATTCAATACTACCTTGCTTCAATGAATATTCATAATGGGTGAAAGGTAACTCCCTCAGAAATACTTGTACTATATGTCATAACAGGAAAACACATTTTATAAATTTCCTGAAATATAGAACAATTTATAAGCTAAAATATATCCTAATTATTAATGTATTTTTAAAAACCATTGACAGTTTCTTGGCAGGTTAGATTAATGTACCTAAAAGAAAAGGAAGCAGTGATACAAATATCAACCTAACAAATTTATGATCCGTAAGGGAAGGGAGCTAATGCTATGTGCCAGGCAATAGTCTAGGCACCTTCATAATCACCTTATTTTAACCTTCTAGAAACCCTAAGAAGCTATTTGATTATTCCCATTTTACAGATGAGAAAATTTAGGGTGAAGGAAATCAGGTAAATTTTACTTTCTAACTAGCCAGGAATTGAATGTGTCTGGTTCCAAACACCACACATTATGTTAATCAAGAATGCATTCTTACAGCATCAGAGTTTGCCTTGGGTGGTTTAAAACAAGACTAGACAGGCCATGTGAAGGCACGTGGCTGCCAATATTGGTCCAGTGGCTCAGTGACATCAGGGACAGCAAGGCTGCGATTGTTCTGGCCTTTTCCTCACAGTTGCAAGATTCAAGACGGGAGGGGAAAAGGGAAAGTAGGTAAGCACTTGTATCCCCAAATCCCAGAGCTCTTTTGGAAACCCTATAGCCAGAGGATGGTAAGCGTTGGACAAGCCAGTGAACGGTGTTGTGTTATTTGATAGTAGATTCCTGTCCAGCTGTCTCTGGAATTCGTGGGAGTCAAATAACCAAGGAGCTGCTCCCAGCTCATCTCCAGGGGAATGTGCTGAGTCAGAACAACTGAGCTGTCAGGTGCATCTGGGCTACCTGCTTGTCCTTGCTCCTGCCAGGCAGCCTTGCTCAGGGGTCACAAGGAGGACAAGCTAGTAGGTGCTGCCACCACCTTTCCTGGGCTTCTTCACCAGTTCCCCATCTGTACACAATGCTGTAGGGCTGTGGGCCCTGGGTTTTCCGCTCTCTGATGATTGGTGTTCATGTGGCCATAGAAAGAACAGCACACAAGAAACCAGTGAACCCCACTGAGAGACCTGGAATCAGTCCCTTAGGCCTTTATTTTTCCATCTGTCCAGAGTGGGAATAATTTTTTTTCCTATTTGTCAGATTGCAGAATGTACCAGTAAGCACTTCTCTCAGGTGTTATCCTATACTAGAGTCCCGGTGCATGAATTGGTGCACAAGTGGGATCTGTCCAGCCCACATGATGTGGGTGTTGGGGCCAATTGGGGGGAGGGGCCATGGGTGGTTGGCAGCTGGCCCTGCCCCTAATGGGGATGTTGGGAGCCGATCAGGGGCTGGGCCAGCCGGGTGGTGGTGGGGGGGCGGGCGCCAATAAGGGCCCAGATCAGGCTGGTTGGCTGCCACAGTGCATATCATAGCTACCAGTCATTCTGGTTGTTCTGCCATTTCAGTCACTGGGCTTTTATATATCTATATCTATATCTATATCTATATCAATATTTAAAATAAGTAATATGCAAATTATATCAGGACGCCATAATGGTCACGACCAGCTCAGGAGGGGGGACCGGGTGCAGCCTCGAGCCTGAGAGAACAACATGTAGGCGTAGCCCGGAGCCTGAGAGAACAACACACAGGGGTGCCTGCTCTGAGCCTCTGTGGCCAAACTGTGGCTAAGCCATCAGTAAGACATCCCCTAAGAGTTCTCAGACTGTGAGAGGGGGCAGGCTGGGCTGAGGGACCTCCCTCCAGTGCACGAATTTTGTGCACGGGGCCTCTAGTATAGATAATAAAATCCTAATATGCTAAGTGTCCAGTCTACTGGTTGGCCATTCAATAAATCAAAGTATACTATGCTAATGATATGCATACTATGACGTCCACTGACCACTATGATGTCCACTGACCACCAGGGGGCAGATGCTCTGACTGGTAGGTTAGCTTGCTGGTGGGGTCTGGCTAATCGGGACTGAGTGAGATGGGCCAGACATGCCCTGAAGCCCTCCCATGATCCCTCCCTGGCTGGCCAATCTCCTGCATCCATTCCCGGCCCCAGTTGTGCACTGGTGGGGTCCCTTGGTCTGGCCTGCACCCTCTCGCAATCCGGGACCCCTCAGGGGATGTCGGAGAGCTGGTTTCAGCTCGATCCCACAGGCCAAGCCGAGGGACCCCACTGGTGACAAATTCGTGCACTGGGCCTCTAGTACAAAATAAGAAGCTATCACTCTTACTAGGTGCAAAGGGGTCCCTGGACCCAAGGACTACTTGGCTGTTCTGGACCAAGAGGCTGTAAGATCCCAGAGGGCAGAGCCTGTCCTTGTCTCTGTCTCCCCAGAACTAGCACAGCATTGCACTCAGTAGGAACTCAATAAACATTCATTCAATGAGTGGCTGAGTGCGGGGATGTCTGAATGAGTAGAAAAGTGGATGAAGGACAATCCTACAACAACTGAATTCTGGCCTTTAGTTCTACCTTCACTTTTGCACATCTGACTCTTGGACTGTTGGAGGTCACTGCCTGGGTGTCGCAAAGCTCCCTGAAAATGATCTTTCCCCCAAGGTGTGGGAGCCCTTATCTTCTTCACAGAACAATGGGCACTTCTATTCCTGCTAACCTCTCTCTCCTCCAGCCTTAGGCATGCAATGCCAGGTTTACGTGTGTCACTCTCCACATCCTCTCCTTTGAAAGTCCTGTACTCTACTTGTGTGGTACTCGGGCATGAGGTCAACCCCAGCCTCCAGCAGTTGTGCAAAGAGCTGCTCTGATTCTGAGAATGTGTTTTTCTTTCAGGAAGTATGGTGGTGGGGTTGGGTAGAGGGCTGAGTCGCCTCATTTCTGTTCCCAGGAGGGTTTAGTCAGGATCTTGCTCTGAGGCAGAGACAGGCTGCGTGCCCTCAGGCAGTTCCACCCCACTGTGTGGATTTGATGTTTACGGCCAAGCACAACTTGAGAGTGTATATTTTCTGAACTAAAGAGTTAGTGGACTTTAGTGGTTAAGGTAGAAGGAGAAGAAAAATTCATTTTTATAATTTTGAGATTTTAAATGGCATGTTCCACAACGAACTCTATACATTCACTACATAATACATAACATAATGCATAAGCTATAAATGCCATACTCTGACTTTGATTATGTTGGCTTACTTTCACAATTTTTTAAAAAATGGGAAGAAAAGAAAGAAAGAGACATCACTTTCACTGTCAGTTTGAACTTAACCTTTGTTTAGAGTCTGTATCTCACGTCGGGAGATGCTGAAATAAGATTAATTTCTCACTTTAGCAGAAGAGATGAAGTGTTTCTCTAGCACAGTGGTTCTCAACCTTGGCTGCACATTAGAATCACCTGGGAATCTTTTAAAATCCTGATTTCTGGGCCTCATCCTCCGGAAATTCTGTTTCTTTGTTACTAATGTTGTGACCCCACCCTATAACAAAGAAACAGAATTTCTGGAGGATGGGGCCCAGAAATCAGGATTTTAAAAAGATTCCCAGGTGATTCTAATGTGCAGCCAGGGTTGAGAACCACTGCTCTAGCGGATCTGAATGTCTCCTGAAAGTACTGTTGGTGGTCACTCCCTAACTCTTTCTTCCCATGGAGTTGGGATTCAACGGGCACAGTTTTAGGAAGCCAATGATAATAATAAGTTAAAGCCTGTAGAATGTTAGAAGGGGGGCAGCTAGGGAAACTGAACCCCAGAAGCATGCCACAGCCTTTGACTCAGGCCAGAGCTCCCCACCTGAGTCACACTGCCTCAGGCTGCTCCAGCCCTTGCGCCCTGCCTGAGGGTGGGGGGCAGTGAGGGAGAGCCTGCTGGCCAGAGGGTACATGAGCCCATCCTCCAGTGCTGAGCACCACGCGGCCCCTGCTGGGCTCAATGACAGACGATACAGTGCAGGGAGGAAGGGAGGAATTTCAGGCTCTTACCCAACCCCTCAACTTTGGAGGTTTGCTACTGGCAGAGACAATGTCTTGTGTGAATTTAAAACACAACATTTTCAGGGTGGGTTATGCCAGGTGCCAGGGCTTGAAAGCAGGGCATGGGCTCTATCTCAGCCCTCTGTGCCTTTGCCTGGAAGCTCTTGGGTAGTGCCCGATCCACTCAATCATAGAGAATGATCCCATTCACTGTCAAAGAGGTTTACTTTCCTCATCTGTGAAATGGGTACAACATCAATAAGACTCTCTAGTAAGTATCCATGATTGCTGGGGTCCAGCCCCAGCAGGTCCAGGGGTCCCCAAAGGTGTGGACGGAGTCGGCAAAGAAGGAATGACATGGAGACAGCGTTCAGTTGATCAGCAGCCTTGCCAGGATCTCTAGCCACAATCTCCAGCCAAGTTCTGTGTCCACGTTCTCTTGCTAGGTTCTCCAGGTTCTCCAGCCACGTTCTGTAGCCATGTTCTCTTGCTAGGTTCTCCAGCCAGGTTCGGTTTAGGTTCTCCAGCCAGGTTCGGTCGCCAGGTTCTGTAGCCGGGTTCTTCAGCCAGAATTACCTCCCTGGCCCTTAGTTAAGCAGTTTTATTCCCTCCCTAACTTCAGGGGAAAATCCCTACCTAGGGAAACAGCCTTTCTCGGAGAGGTGACCTTGGTTAAAACACAGCGCCAAGAAGGTGAGCAAACATATTAAGAACAGTATGCCATATATGCCAGGTCCCTTGAAACAGCAAGGATGGACCGGCTCCTGGCACATGATCACTGTGTGACATGATAAACTGGATAATTAGTTATAAATACAGGCATACCTTGTGTTTTCTTTTCATTTTATTGTGCTTCACAGATGTTGCATTTTTTTACAAAAAGGCAAGGCCTCCATCAGCAAAAAAAAAATTACCACTCACTTTATTGTGATGTTCATTTTATTGTTATATTCATTTTATTGTGGTGGTCTGGAATGAACCTGTAATATTTGCAAGCTTTGTCTGTGTGTGTGCATGTGGCCACACACAGAGACACACACATGCATGCATGTGCACAGACACACACCTGCACACATATACACACTTGGTTTTTCCATTTTTAAATGTCTAGAATGGTATGTTCTTCAAGTCCTATGGCCTAGTGCAGTGGTCGCAAACTGCGGCTCAGCAAACCGCAGCTCGCGAGCCACATGCGGCTCTTTGGCCCCTTGCATGTGGCACTTCCATAAAATACCGACTTCTGCGGCATGGGCCATGAAATTTCGATCACACTGTACGTGTGTGCCCCCACGTGGTATTTTGTGGAAGAGCCACATTCAAGGGGCCAAAGAGCCACACGCAGCTTGCGAGCCGCAGTTTGCCGACCACAGGCCTAGTAAATGGGCCTTTGTAACCAGCAAAATGCCCCTGGTTCTCAGTGTCAGAGAGATTCTCAGGAAAAGATAATGTCATTTATCCCCTAACTCTGTGCTTCTTAGAGCAAGAGAATTAAAAAATATATATACAGACACCCGGGCCTCATCCTCAGAGATTCTGATTCCATTTATTTGGTAGGTGTAGGGGTGAGTAGAGGCATCCTGGGCAGTTTTTAAACCGGTCCAGTTGATTCTAATGTGCAGCTAAGCCTGAGAAAAACTCTACCCAACTCTACCCACTATTCACTAGTCATCGTAATCCCTGACTCCCTCCCAGGGCCTAGGAGGCCAGCCAATACTGAGGCCAACAGCAGTCCCAGGCTTCCCCTGATGCTGCTCCAAGCCCAGCTGCCTCCTCTGTCAGCCTATGACTGAGATGCTATTAGATCACAAACTGAGAGCCACAGTTAAATAAGTTGCCGGAGCCACTGGGATTGTAGCCGCCATATTTGAAGAGCTCACAAACAGGACTGTACTAGTTTGCTAGGGCTGCCATAGCAGGCTGGGGAGCCTAAACAGAAACTGAATTTCTCGTAGTTCTGGAGGCTAGAAGCCCAAGATCATGGTGTCAGCAGGGTTGCTTTCCTCCAAGGCCTCGCTCCTTGGCTGGCAGATGGCTGCCCTCTTGCTGCCTCTTCATCTGGTTGTCACTCTGTGTCTAAATATCCTCTTTTTATAAGGACACAAGTCATGTTGGATTAGGGCCACCCTAATGGTTCCATTTTACCTTAATCACTTCTTTAAAGGTTTTTTCTTCAAGTACAGTCACATTCAGGGTAGTGGGACTAAGGATTCAACATGTGAATTTGTGGGGGGCACAATTCAGCCCATAACAGTGACCCAAATAAAGAAATTGGATGGTATCTCAGGGACAGGGGTCCCCACATTGGTCCCCTGCAGAATGACAACCTCCAGTTGCATCAAGGATGGTACAAAACAGGGTGTGCCATGTAGATTACCTTTGTATGTGGGCTCTGTCTTATCTCAGGCTCAGATTATTTAAAGAGCCCCAATGAGACAGACAGTCCCCTCCCAGTGTCTGCCTTTGTCAGGGTGTAACTTGGCTTTTCAGTTCCCTGGAGTTTCACATGATCTTTTGTTCTTCTAAGTCCTTAATCATAGCTTACTTTCCCCCCAATTGGTTGATATTGACTTTTTATTAAATAATATGTGGTCTCTACTCTTAAAGAGTTACAATTCTGATGGGAAAATAAAGTACATGCACAAATGTCAAACTATTCATGCAAATGAGGGAAGTACAGACCAGACACTCTAAGTTCAGGCCACACAGGGTAGGGTAGTGGAGATACTGTGGAGAATAGGGTTTCATTGGGGGGGAGTGCCTCTTGGACATACCCTTTTCCTGTGGCACAAAACACCTGAGATTTTAATTTTTTATTTTATTTCATTTTTTTCAGAGGATTTGGAAACAAAGTTAGTCTAATAAAAAAAAATCTATATATATAAAAGCCTAAGTGACCAAATGACCGAATGGCCGAACGACCAGTCCACCGGTCGCTATGATGCATGCTGACCAACAGGGGGAAGACGCTCAATGCAGGAGCTGCCCCCTGGTGGTCAGTGCACTCCTACAGCCAACCTCTCATGGCTGGCCAACCTCCCGTGGCCCCTCCCGAGCCAACCAACCTCCCATGTCCCTCCCTGGCCCTGATCATGCACTGGTGGACTCCTTTGGCCTGGTCTGTGCCCTCTCGCAATCCAGGGAATGTTGGAGAGCTGATTTTAGCCTGATCCAGCAGGCCAGGCCGAGCGACCCCACTGGTGCACAAATTTGTGCACCGGGCCTCTAGTGTGTTAATAAGAAGGCTCCGGTATTGACATTGTCCTTGGTAAGCATTTTGAGATGCACTTAAAACACACCTTGGGTTTTCAGGACACTTCATCTGCTAAGTATCAACAAAATACAGCTGAGCTTGTGTTGTGTCAGCAAGAATGTTAAGGAGGAAGTCAGAGGTCAGGGCTTCAGAAACTCAACTTGTTTCATTTACACACTGTTCTTAAAGTGTCAGTGGCTCATTCTGTTGGCAGCTTGGAGGCCCTTCAGGTTTAGAACTAAAAGTGTGTATACCGTGGCTCTAACTGGTTTGGCTCAGTGGATAGAGCATCGGCCTGTCAACTGAAAGGTCCCAGCTTCAATTCTGGTCAAGGGCGTGTACCTTGGTTGCGGGCACATCCCCAGTAGCGGGTGTGCAGGAGGCAGCTGATCAATGTTTCTAACTCTCTATCCCTCTCCATTTCTCTCTGTAAAAAGTCAATAAAATATATTTTAAAAATAAATAAATAAAAGTGTGTATACCGTGAAGAAGGCAGTAAATGATTGAAGACCAACTTACCAATACCTTCCAGAAGTACCAATTCTGGTAACTGGAAGTCTGGAAACTTCCATGTGTATCCATTCTCATCGACAGCTGTTGGCTGGATTAAAAAGAAATTCTCTACAGTGTTTCTCGAATACCATTTTGTCTAAGAACCACCTGGTGTGTGTTACGTGAACATTGCCGAGGCCCATTCACAGAGACTTACACAGGACTCTGGGGTCAGGCCCAGCTATCTGCATCCTTGCAAGCACACCATGTATTCCAGGATTGAGCCGTCTGTGGACCACATTTTCAGAAACGCTGCCTTCAATCTTCCATGCACCCCAGCTGTCAAATCACTGAGCGGGGGGCCATAATTCAATCTATTTCCAAAGAAAGGGGTCTGGAAGTAGTTTTTCTTTCTCCTCCCACATCCAATCTGTCATCTCCTTCTGCCACCCTGTTCTAACATTTTCTTTATATTTTTTATCATCTTTTCAAGTGCCTCACCCCAAACCATTATCTAAGCTCAAGGGGTCACTGCTTCAGCTAAGTCAGCCCCACCGGGGTGGACAGCTGAGAGGCACATTGAGGGATTTGGACAACAATCTTCCTTTGACCTCAATTACTGAATAACTTAATTTGCCATTGGTGATGACCAAAGGCTGAGTCTTACAAAATGTTGTTTTTAAAATTTAAAATTCTTGTCAACATTTAAAAGTGGGTGAAATTCCCCCTAAAAACATCCAAATTTTGGGCTATTCTTAAAATATCAGATCTGCCCACCCTCTTAGTTTCCCTAAGGGTATTGGTTAGCTAGAGCTGAGGTCCTATGTTGTAAAGACAGGAAGCGCAAGCGTGAGCGCTCTGCTGCTCTGAGGCCCTTGACCTAATGTTGTATTTGTAAGTCTGTATTTTTTTTCATAAAGAGGCGTCCACAGCCCGGCTGGCATGGCTGAGAGTGGTCGGGCGAGTGTCGACCTATGAACCAGGAGGTCACAGTTCGAGTCCTGGTCAGGGCTTGATCCCTAGTGTATGGCGTGCAGGAGGCAGCCAGTCAATGATTCTTGCTGCTCTGAGGCCCTTGACCTAATGTTGTATTTGTAAGTCTGTATTTTTTTTCATAAAGAGGCGTCCACAGCCCGGCTGGCATGGCTGAGAGTGGTCGGGCGAGTGTCGACCTATGAACCAGGAGGTCACAGTTCGAGTCCTGGTCAGGGCTTGATCCCTAGTGTATGGCGTGCAGGAGGCAGCCAGTCAATGATTCTCTCTCATCACTATGGCGCGCAGGAGGCAGCCAATCAATGATTCTCTCTCATCACTGATATTTCTATCTCTCTCTCCCTCTCCCTTCCATTCTGAAATCTGTACAAATATTTTTTTTTCTTTTTAAAAGAGGCCTCCACAATTGTATAATTCTTAGACTCTATGAAACCTGGATCACCCATGCCATGTGCTCTATGTACTCCCTACACCAAGGACAAAGATTGGCTATCATTTATCATCAGACTTGCCAGTAGATTTTCTTAAAATAAAGAAACATTTCTCTGAACTTCTAGGTCTACAGAAACAAAAGACAAACTGAGAGAACCTCATACTTCAGGCAGAAAGAGAGGGGCCTATGTTTTCATGCATGTTCTGGCCTGCATCCTGGCACTTGATTTCATAATCCCTAATGGCACCTAGTCCTCATTCCACAATTCAGAATTCCCCAAATTCCCTATAATTAGAACAAAAATGTATATAGTCATCAAGCTTGCTTTCCTCTTCATTTCTTCAAAGACACATTTCTTCAAATTTCCTCAATTTAATCTTCATTTGGAGGGTAGATGCTAAGAATCCCACATGGTAGAAAGAAAAATGAAAATGACATCTGCCCACAGAAAGAGAATGAGCTGTACGTCTCCCTCATTTTGAATGAAGTTTCTTAAAGGAAAAGGACTGGTTCTTCTCTGGTTTTTTTTGTTTTGTTTTGTTTTGTTTTTTTTTAAAGGAAAAGGACTGGTTCTTCTCTGTTTTTTTTTTGTTTGTTTGTTTGTTTGTTTGTTTTTACTGCAAGTGTTTGCAGGCCTGGCTAAATGCTCCGAGAGCTCAATCAGTATTCGCCAACACTGATGGTAAGACAGGTATAGAATAGATTAAGGCCTATGTCCTCCAATTACCTTCGAAGACAATTTTTCTATATTGGTCACTGCTTAGAACAGATCCTTTGATTCTATAGCATTAGAGCTCTGTGGAAAGTCAAATATTTTTGCTGTGGCCACATGCTGGTGTCTTGGGAATTCGGTCATTGCATTTCCCCCTTCCAAGATCCTATTTGCTCTACTTCAATATTTCTTGCGTTGTTTATAAGGTTGTTTTAAAGCCTCATTTTTCACTCTCGAGGTTGTGAAGGGTTTGGTCATGTTATCTGGGAATAGATTTATTACTCAGCAAGAGCCTGTCTGCTCCTCCGCGGGGTGGAGAAGCCGTGTGCCTGATAGCTCATCGATGGGAGGTCTTCGAGAGCTGCTTATTTGAAGCTTACTTTAACACTCCCCATTTGCACCGACTCTGAGGTCTCTTTTTTTTCTTTAAAGATAACATCTTCTTAAAAGGAAATCCCTGTTTAAAGATGTAAAAACAAGACAACGTAACCAAAAGGGGATTTGGTTGATGGAGTCATTTGCCCTATCTACTCGCTAATTTTTCCTGGCTGAGGGTGAGGTGGGTAGGTGACTTATTACTCTGAATCTGAGCTGTTCACTATTTTTTTTCTACAAATAATGGGTTGAGAGCCAATAGCCACCAGGCCAATGCGGACATTTGGGGGTCATAACTGTGGAATTAGTTAAGGAGTTGATTATTTTCATGATGTTATTAATAGTACTAGCATAATTACTCAATACTTTCCCATCTTAACTGTATTTTGCCTACATTAATGTCAATCTATTATTTTTTCCTATTTAAAAAAAATTTCTAAATCTTCACTTCTGTTGCTAAGCACTATAAACAAGCTTGCTGATTCCTCTTCCGCAATGAAGAAACTGATTTCTCTGTTAAAGTCTTGTTTCATCCCAAATGAAATTATCCAATTGACTTCAATTCTTATTCATCCATATAATCAATGGCATCTTGTATTTTTTTTTTCAAATGTTGCTTGAGCCTACGACCCCTTGCATCACGCTGGGGAGAGGCAGCTCTTTTGAAGTGAAGGTTTTGGTGACTCTCAGGACCTTATTTTATGCAGTCACTGAATTACGTAATTCCGCCCAGAACATCTGAGGCCAGTGATGGCGAACAAAGAAATTGGGTCAACCTCTTGCTAAGGCCAACTAGACCATGATCCTGGGAAAAGATGGGAAACTGGAGAAGTGAACATGGTTTTGGGGAGATTTGCAAATTCTAGAAAAGACAGCTGACAGGCTGAGAACTAACACTTTTTAAAGTTTCCAGAGTTGAGGAAGACAAAAATTGATGTCTAAGGCCTGTCAAAGCAATGGTGACGTGTAAATGCATGTGTGGGGTTGGCATGCAGAAGGTGTCCATGCAGGGAAAGGGGCAGATGGGGAGCGGTCTGGCGCCCTCAGGAACCAGTCAGCTTAGAAACTTCTCTGGGCCTGAAGTTCTATTGAGATGATTTTAGAATGTTTGCACCTTCAGCTGTCTGAAAGAATCAAACAAAAATCCTGAGAAGGATATTACAGGAAAGGAAAGTGATAGGCCGATTACTCTAGGAGCAGAGATGCAAAAAATCTCCCCAAATATTGGCAAATTAATTTCTACCAATATATGAAAGTACATATGAAATGAATAAGTTGTTTGTTTTCCAGGAATGCAGGGTTATTCAGATATTTAAAAATCAGTGTAATTCACCACAAAATAAAGGAAAAAGTGATTATTTCATAGATGCAGTGAAAATATTTAATATAATTTAATCATGTTCATAATAAACTTATCAAATTAGTAATGGATAGGAATTTTTAAAATAGAATAGAAGGGCCCTACAAAGAGGAATGAACAAATACAGTAATTAATGAAGAAATATTAAAATCTTTCCCCTGAGATGAGGAAAAAGAAAGGATGCTTGCTATTACCACTGTTATTCATCAATTCACTCTAGGTGCTAGTCAATGCAGCTAAGTCAAGGGAAATAATTAAACATTGGAAAGAGAGAAGTAATGCCAGCCACACACCACATATTTGCATTCATAGAAAAATCCAAATGAATGTTTAAATAAACTATTATAATTAATAAATGAATTTCTCAAGGTCATTATAAAAGCTCATTATACAAAAAAATCAATCATACATTTACATAGTAACTCAAACAACTAAAGAATTAAAATGTGAACATATTTAGGAAGATAGCTAACAAAAGATAAATAAGAATGAAGCACGGAAAGACAAAAGGGCAAAAATATAAAGAAGAAGGTTGTTGAAGATATAATGGCTAAGATATAATGGTGAAACACATCAATGTACAAATCAACAAGTCCTACAAACTAGGATAAATTAAAAGAAATCCACACCTATGCACATCACAGTTAAACTGCTGAAAACAAATGACAAACAGAAAATCTTAAAAGCAGCCAGGGGTGGCGAGGCATGAAGACACATTACCTTCCCATTACAAAAGTTGGAGGGCTGACTTTGCCTGAGAAATAAGGGAACCAGATGAAAATGAAAACATATGTACATGAAGTACTGGAAGAAAATAACTGCCAATCCAAAATTTTATTTTCACCCTTAAAGAATGCAACTGAAATTAAAACATTTTCAGATGAACTAAAGCTTAAAGGATTCACCACCGGCACACCTATTCTTAAGAAAATACAGTGGACTATTTTTCAGGCAGAATAAAAATCCTCCCAGATGGAAGGTGGAAGAAGCAGGAAGAAAGAAGAGAAAGGAATGTTTATTAATAAACTGGAATGAATATGGGCTGTATAGGAATTGTCTTATAGACTTAAGTCAGTGGACAGGCAAGTGGAGTTAAAGTATTCTAGAATCCTTACATTGTCCAAGAGAAGGGCCATAGTACTGATCAACATTATATTCTAATAAGTTAAGACTGCATGTAGTACGCCAGTCAGAGAAGGGTAAGTATCACATGAGCTCACTCATTTGTGAAATATACTGAACTGTGTAAACTGATGAACAAAACTAGATCCAGAGACGCAGAAACATCGAACAGACCATCAACCCTCAGAGGGAAGGCAGGGGAAGGTAGAAATGGGGGGGAGGAAGGGTTGCCCTAAGACATCAACCAAAGGACTTGTATTCATGCATATAAGCATAACCAATGGACACAGACAGTAGGGGGGTAAGGGCATGTGCTGGGGGGGTGGGAGTGGCCGGGGAGATGACAATGGGGGGAAAAGGGAGACATATATAATACTTTCAACAATAAAGAATGTAAATTTTTAAAAAAGACTGTATGTAGTAATCTCACATATAACCATTAAAAAGTGTTTATAACTCTGAAGCTAATAGTACCAAAAAATGAAATAACAAACACTGAACCAATCCAAAAAAGTTAAGAAAATCAGGAATGAGGAAGATAAAGCAGCTAGATCAAGTAAAGAATATGGAATAAGATCATAGCTTTAAACCAAATACATCATAAATTATATTAAATGTAAATAAAAAGAAATTAGCAAATTTAAAAGAAAAAAATTTCAGATTAAAAATATTTAAAGGGTTTATAAAAGATACATTTAAAACAATATACAGATGATATATTATAGAATTATAAACCTGAAAACTATATAATTTCTAAACAATGTCACCCCAATATATTCAATAAATAAATAAAATGAATTAAGCGATTTTTAAAAGGTACACCTAAAACATGAGGATACAGAAATATTGAAATACAAAGAATAACCAAAAGAATGCTAATGTATAATAGCCATCTTTTATTAATATTCATGTCAGATAAAATATTTTTCAATAAAAGCAATTGACGTAAAGGACATGTTTAATAGAATAAAGGGTTTTACTCACCAGAAATATGTAATGAATCTAAATTGTATATAACTAATAATATAGCTTTAAAGTAAAAAAAAAAAAAAAAAAAAGCAACACTTACCAGGAATACAAGAAGAAATAGGATCATCCCCATTCATAGTGGGTAATTTTAACATGACATTTTCAGTTATTGACAAAACATATAGACAAAAATCAATAATAGCATAGGAGATTTCACAATATAATTATCAAAGAACTGTCGACAGACATAGAGTACTGTTCTCAGCAATGACAGGATGTGCATTATTTCCAGAAACACGCAGCAGGTTTACAAAAACTGACCATTTGCTGGGACCTGTGGCAAATCTCAACACATTTCAAAATACGTATTCAAATCAAAATAGATAATGTTCTATGTACGCCGTGGAATTAAGTTAAAAATCAGTGATAAAGAGCTATTTATACAATTTTCATATATTTGAAAATTAAGCAATATACTACTAAATAGCTCATAGGTCAGGGCAAAGAAACAATAGAGATTAGAAAATATGTTGAATACTAAATTATTGCATGCTAACATCTGTGGGCTACAACTAAAACTATGCTTGAAAGGAAACTTGTAACTGTATATGCAATGAAGGAAAATCAGTGAGCTCACCGTTCATCTCAGGAAGTTAGAAAATGAATCAAATTAAAGGAAGAAAAGGGAAATTAATGAAAAAGAAAGCAAATATAAAACTTAGAAAATAAATAAACCCCAAATTGCTTCTTTGGAGGAACTAATAAAACTGATAAATCTTCCTGAGACATGATTAAGACACAGAAAAAGAAGGCAAAAGTAACCATTGTCAGGAATGAAGTAAGCAGCATTATTACACAACTTATAGACATTAAATGTATAAGGGGGTGTAATGAACAACTTAATGCTAATGTATTTAAAATGTTTATATGAAATCTACAAATTCTTTGAAAACCAGAATAAATCTGATACATAAAGAAACAGAAAGTTTGGCAAATATTAAGTCTATAATTGAAAACCTCCCAGAGGTTTGGGTCTGATGGCCTCAGCAGTGAACTTTATCAATCACTTAAGGAAGAAATAAAATATTACATAAACTCTTTCAGAGAATAAGAGAAAAGGGATTATACCCAACATGATTTATTAAAGCAGCATCCCCTTAATACCTCAACCTGAAAAAGACAGGATGAAAAAGGGAAAAACATAAGGGGCAGGCCAGTCTCATTCTTGAACAAAGACAAATAGATTAATGGAATAGAGAAACATGACTTGGGCCAGATGTAACCGGCAAAGGGATTGATTGTCGAATATATTGAGATTGTCTACAAATCAATAAGAAAAAGACAATCCCTTATGAGCAATAGATTTAAATGAGTATTTCATGAGAGAATAGTGTTCAAATGGCCAATGAAAATATGAATAGATGCTTGCTACTTCATTAATGATTAGGGAAATGCAAGTGAAATTCTTAGTTATCCTCACAGAACAGCTCATCAAAAAGGCTGGCAGTACCCAGTCTAGTGGGGATGTGGAACAAAGGGGACCTGTCAGGCATTGCTGGTGAAAGTGCACATCGGTGCAGCCATTTGTAAACCTATTCGACAATATAGGATACAATTGAACATACTCTCTGTGACTGACCAATTCTACTCCTGGGTAAAAACTCAACAGGTATGCTTGTATGTGTGTGTCCTGAGGGATGAGTTCAAGAATGGTCTCAGCAGCATTATTCATAATAGCCCATGAATAAAAGCAGCCCAAATGTTCATCAATAGGAGAAAAGAAAAACAGATTCCCATAGGAGAATCCTCTATCATAACAGGGTCCAGGGAACTTGGGCTGGTAGAACAAGTCTGAAAGTGGTTCTTCCTCCCGTATAGACAAGCTTGGGTGAGGAGAAATACACAAAGAAGCATATCTTGAAGAATTGTCGTCTAGTGAAAGTCCCCACAGGACATAGGATTGTTGCCAAGTTGACCTACCTCAAATTCTAATCTCTGTCATGCAGGACCACCAGAAAGTTCCATTCTTTTTTTAAATTTTAATCCTCACCCTAGGATATTTTTTCCTTGACCAGAATCCCTCCGGTCCTCAGGCTGACTCTCTCTCCCCGGAGCCAAACCGGCTAGGGCAGGGAGTTTCACTCTTGGACTTCACGAGTTTAGCTCCTCAATGAATTTCCTTTTCCAAGTTGCATTTCATGCTCTCTCTTCAGCCTTTGTCCTGGCACATTGTGCTTGGTAGGGCAGGAAGAGCAGAGCTGGTGGGTAAAGGCATCTGTAGAGACCCACAGTGCTGGGCTTGAACTCATGCTCCCCTTTTTACCAAACTGTATCTATGGGCAAAAGTACTTGGTTTATGCAAATTTCAGTGTTCTCATCATATATGGGAATAAGAATCCACACAGCATAAGAAAATTAAATGAGGTAACGTCTACAAAATGTGACGCACAGAATGATGCTCAAAAAAAACCCACAAAGATGCCGGGAGCCAGTCCATCCTTGCTGTTTCAAGGGACCTGGCATATATGGCATACTGTTCTTAATATGTTTGCTCACCTTCTTGGCGCTGTGTTTTAACCAAGGTCACCTCTCTGAGAAAGGTTGTTTCCCCAGGTAGGGATTTTCCCCTAAAGTTAGGGAGGGAATAAAACCTCTTAACCCCTTCCCCAGCAGAA
>NW_006291549.1:1864801-1875656 GCF_000327345.1 Myotis davidii
ACTTGAGACACAGAACTTAGAAGACAGAACCTACACAGAACCTAGAGACAGAAGAACTTCGCTGGAGAGAACATGGCAAAAGATCCTGGACAGAACCTGGCTGTAGAACCTGGAGAACCTGGCTGGAGTACCTAGCAAGAGAACATGGACACAGAACTTGGCTGGAGATTGTGGCTAAAGATCCTGGCAAGGCTGCTGATCAACTGAACGCTGTCTCCGTGTCATTCCTTCTTCGCCGACTCCATCCACACTTTTGGGGACCCCTGGACCTGCTGGGGTTGGACCCCGGCACAAAGATATTCGTATTTCACGTTGATGGATTCTTAACTAGCTTCTGTTTCAGAATGCGTGTTTTGACCTTGACTTAGACCTTGTCTTCTCTCCCCACTGACTACACTAGGAACCCAAGAATTACTTAAAAGTGTTTTAGACCAAGACTTACTGGACTAGTGAAGTTGGCCTATTTCCCACTGAGCTGATGAGGGAAAGCATTTGTAGCTCCCAAATGCAGACTGATTTCACCCAAATGCAGGCTGGAAGAAGAAGGGAGGAAAGATAAGGGCAGGGAGGAGATGCAGGAAGGAGAAGGAGATGAGTCTCTGGATTATTTTGAACACTGGACTGTGATGGTGGCACAGAAACTACTGTGGCGTGAGTGTCAGTAGCCTTCCTGTCATGACAAGCCAGAGGGGATTTTTCCATCCTCGTAAAGGTGACTTCTGCCTGTGCTGGCTCAGTTCCTAGGTGCCTGCTCTGCAGAATCAGATAATGTTCGTAGGAACACAAACCGGGTTCTGGGGAAGACAACAGAAGAGAGGCAGAAGGAAGAGAACAGTGGAGGGAGACAGCAGGCTGGGGGTCAATAAGGTTTTACTTGATGTTGCGAATGGGAGGAGAGGACTTTGGGAAAGCAACTGGTGACAGTCTCAGAGAACATTTTCCTGCGTGCAGAGGTAACCATAGAACCACAGAATGGCAAATCCAGGGGTTAGAGCCTGCTGTGCATCCCTCATCATAGTCCATTTACAACTGTTCCAGTATCCCCCCGTGAAACCCCACTCTCCTCAGTCATTCGTCCCAATCCCTCTATCCTACCCCCAGCCCCCAGCCCAAGGAATCACTAATCTACTTTCTGTCTCTGTAGATTGGCCTATTTTAGACATTTTATGTAAATGGAGTTAAACAATAGGTAGTCCTTTGGGACAAGCTTATTTCATTTAGCATAATATTTTCAAGGTTCATCCATATTGTAGCATGTATCCATACTTCATGTATTTTGTGGCCCGGTGCACAAAAATTTGTGCACTTGGGCAGGGGGCAGTTCCCGCAGCCCGGCCTGCACCCTCTCCAATCTGGGACCCCTGGAAGGATGTCCTACTGCCGGTTTACAGGGATTGGGCCTAAACTGGCAGCCAGACATCCCTCTCCTGAGCCCTCTGAACTCATTTTATTCTTTTTTGTATTATTTGATTCCTGGGGTTGAATTAAACATGAAAACAGAAGATAAATATACCCTTAGATATAGAATCTGAGTCATTACCCAGAGATTTCTGCAGGAGTTGACACTGAGGCATGAGACACATGTGTTTATTGGTCCATTTCCTCAACTACGGAACGAAGGTTGATCCTGCCCCTCGGGTCCTTTGGAGGTTGGATGTGAGGCATCCAGAGGGATTAACTGGCAGCTCAGAGAGGAAGATCAGAAGCCAATAGACACTTGTTTCCTTTACCCAGACAGAGTTAGAAAAACACAACTCCTTTTATCATAACAGCAGCAAGGGCCATG
This sequence comes from Myotis davidii, assembly GCF_000327345.1. Lineage (NCBI taxonomy): Eukaryota > Metazoa > Chordata > Mammalia > Chiroptera > Vespertilionidae > Myotis > Myotis davidii. The sequence goes on from NW_006291549.1 coordinate 1,866,588, forward strand.
CCTGTGGGAGGAGGAGCAGGGAACCAGGGCTTCCCCATTGCTCCTTCCCCGCCCTCCCTCCCTCCATCCCTGCACTGGTCCAGCTGCTATCGCTATCGTGGAACCACTCAACTCAGGCTCTGGCCACGCCCATCTCACAGGGAGGAGCATGTGCAGTTTCTTGCAGCCATAGAAGCAGCTGTGGAGTAGGGAGGTGGCAGTTTTTTCCCTGAGCAGGCGCTGAAGTCCTTGTTGAAGTCTCCACTCTGGAGCCTGCGAGTCGGAGTCCTGGGAGGCTGCTCAGTGGAGGCGCCACATTCCTTTCAGTAGAAACTGAAGATTGAGAGGAGCCTGCCAGCTGGGGGGAAGGACCAGGAGGCCTGCCTTGCGCCCATTCGCCAATCCCCAATCCCGCTTCGCTGATCGCGCCACTGGAGCCCCTGGCCGACAAGGGGACCTGGATGGCGGCTCCCGCTGTCCCGCCCTGCCTATCCCACTTCGCTGATCGCGCCACTGGAGCCCCGCCAGCCGCGGCCGACAAGGGGGCCTGGATGGCGACTCCCGCTGTCCCGCCCTGCCTGCAGTATGCAAATTAGCCACCACCTTTGTTGGCAGTTAATTTGCATATCACTCTGATAGGCTGGTGGGCATAAGGAAGGTACAATCAATTTGCATCTTTGTCTTTTATTAGATAGGATAATATTACACTACATGGCTGTACCATCATTTATCTATATCCATTTATCAGTTGATGGATATTGGATTGTTTACACTATTAGATATTTTGAATAATACTGGTATGAACATTCATGTACGTTAGCGTGCACATATGTTTTCATTTCTCTAGGGTATATAAACAGGAGTGGAAATGCTGGGTCATATGGTAACTATGTTTAACCGTTTTGGGAACTGCCAGACTGTTTTCCAAAGCCCAGTGGGACTGCCCCAGTTCATATTCCCACCAGCAATGAGGGGGTTTTCGAGTTCTCCACATCCTCTTCAAAACTTATTATCTAGTTTCTTTAATTATAGCCATCCTAATGGGTCTGAAGTGTTACCTCATTATCACTTTGGTTTGCATTTCCCTGAAGGCTAATTGCCTGAATTTCTATTTAATTATGGTACTTTTTGGATATAAAATTACTGAACTTCTATTTAATTATGGTACTTTTTGGATATAAAATTACTCCATTTTTAAAGTTCATGTGTAGTGCCGAACTGCTTTTCATTCGTTATACCAGTCTTACTCAGTCTGGAAGTAAAGAGAGTTTCTGTTTCGTAGCACTGTCATCAAAATAAATATTACATTAAACATTTTTGCCTATTTAGTGACTAATACTGGTATGAACATTGGAATTATTTATTTTAATCCCATTTCTAGTGATACTAACGTTTTTCAATATTACATAATTATTTATATAACTCCAGTGAGGTTGTATTCTTTGTACATTCTCCTATTGTGTCTAGGTTTTGCTTTGGAAATTATTAAAAATAGTTAATGTTCATCTTGAATAGATTGTGATAGAAAAGGAAAGTTTTCCAGTAATGCATCACTATCAAACACTTTGAGAAAAATCAACATTTCAAGGCCCTTGCAGAACTACCAAGCAGAATAACCATTTCCAAAGTACTAAGAGAGATTTAGAAAAATTAAAAGCGTATATTTGGTTGTTTACGTAATGCACAGTGTTACACAAATGGAAACTAAATGGGAGAGGACACTTTGATTACATGAGACCTCAATGCTTCAACAAATCTAATTGAAAATTTGATGCTAGTTTATGTTCAGTGAAATGGAAGAAATTAGAGTGGTAATTATTTGGGGGTTGATCCTTTCATTTAACTTCTTAAGCACTTAAATAACTTGAGCTTTCATTTTAAAAAATACATTGCCCAGTGTAGATCTCTCAGTGTTTACTTGTATTTAAAAGGATTTCATTATAAAATCTAGGTCTGAGTGCTCTTATCACTATTTGGATAGCACAGTGGTCGGCAAACTGCGGCTCATGAGCCACATGCGGCTCTTTGGCCCCTTGAGTGTGGCTCTTCTACAAAATACCACGTGCGGGTGCACACGTACAGTGCAATTGAAACTTCGTGGCCCATGCGCAGAAGTCGGTTTTCGGCCTGGGCGAGTCTATTTCGAAGAAGTGGCGTTAGAAGAAGTGGGGGGTGTTGGTGGGACGGGAGACAGGGCGCAGGCGGGCTGCGGGATAGGCAGCGCGGGGGGAGGTACCAGCGAACCTACCTCAATCATATTGAGGACATTTTTAGCAAAGGCCAGCTTAGGAGTGCCCTAATTAAGTTAATAACAATGTATCTACCTATATAGTTTAAGTTTAAAAAATTTGGCCCTCGAAAGAAATTTCAATCGTTGTACTGTTGATATTTGGCTCTGTTGATTAATGAGTTTACTGACCGCTGGGCTAGCAAAATCCTTAAACGGAAGTCACTGATGTGTAAGGAGCACCCCCAGGCTAACGGTTCCTGAAGGCAGGGTGTGAGCAGTGAGCTGGTGGATACTTAGTCACATAAGTGGATTACAAACTTCTCCAATTTTTCTTTAGGAAGATCTGTGAGCCCAAAAGGGCTTAGCCAACACTATAGAGTAGGTCTGAATCTATAGTCATCTGAGCTTCAGTTCTCTTTTTCTAGGCCTAATGAGTACCTCCCTACCCTGAGTTGGTTGTTCTATATGGCCACAGCCGGGGGGAGCACAGAGTCATGTGGGGTGGATGATGCACATTATGTTCTCTTATTTAAACTCCGTCTGTAAATAGCTACCTATAGATCCAAGAAATAGGAGGAAACTACTTACTATGTTTCAATATGCCAGATAAGGAATGGGGAAGAAGGGTCCCAGAAAAGATCCCAAGTTCGTGTGTACAAACATCATTAATTTGGGGACATATACTGTGTGAAGGGAGTGAGTATCGTATCCCTCTGTGGAGCTTTTTCTCTGCGAGTGGCAGTCAGTGGGGAATCTGCAAGTATTCCCATGTCCCTGGTGTCAGGGAGGGGAATTAAGAATGCTGAGGCCGAAGAAATGTTTTCAACAGGAGTCCTGAGTCAGGGCTAACTTATGGGTTGAGTTGTGTTCCCACCAAAAGATCTTTGGAAATCCTAACCTCCCAGTACCTCAGAACGTGACTTTATTTGGAAATAAGTTCATTGTAGGTATAATTAGCTAAATTTAGATGACTTAGGTCGCGCTGGGCCAGAGTGGGCCCTTAATCCAATCTGACTGGTGTCCTTCTAAAGGAAAATTCAGACACAGATGCACACACTGAGGAACACCATGGGCTGACAGAGGCAGGGATTGGACCGCAGCAGCTAGAAGCCAAGGCACACTGCGGGCTGCCACCGGAAGCCAGGCGGGGGCACAGACAGCGTCTCCCTCACAGCCCTCAGAGGAACCGACCCTGCCAATACCCGGAATTTGGACTTCTGGTTTGCAGACCTGGGAGGGAATGAATTTCTGTTGTCTCTAGACACTCAGATTGTAGTCATTTGTTACAGCAGCCCTAGCAAATGGATATAGATTCCAAATTGCTAGCCTAACTGCTTAATAATTTTGTCTCAATTTCTTCTCTTGTAGAGTAAGAAAAAAAATAATCCCTGCCCATTGTAATGATCCAATGGGAATAAAAATATAATCCCCACCCATTGTAATGATCCAATGGGCTTCTTTAAAGGAAAAGCTCATGACTGGCTGCCTGAGCCTCTGGCCTGAGGGGAAGTCCCACGGCTTCCACTCCCTCTGGCCCCAGCACTACCACTGCAACTTGGAGACCAGCGGCTCTTGAACATGAACATGCACCAGAATCACCTGGAGGGCTTAAGTCACAGATGGCATCCAGTAGGTCAGGGGTGGGGCCTCTGCAGTTTGCTAATGTAACGAGTTCCCAGATGGTGCTGGTGCCGCTGGTCTGGGGACCACAGTTTGAGCACGACCGGGCTGGTAGTCACTCGGGGAGGGTTTATGGGGAAAGTGAAAAAGTCAGCGTGGAGGGAGCCCTGACAGGGCGGACTTCCCTGCATGGCAACCTTCCTGCGACTGGGCCTTGAGAGAGAATTTGTAGTCTTGAGAAGGTGGTGTTTTAATGTTAATTTAAATGTTTGAAATGCTGTTTGAAAATAATGCTTTAAACTTAACTCATCATTGAAGTCAGCTTTATATAGGTGGGTCAGGGAAAATACAAGCTGTGCACATTTAGCAAAACCACCGATAAGTTCTTAAAAAGCAAAGAATAAAAGGCGTCAAACAATCAAAGAGAAGTGATATATATGCCTGATGCATGAAATTTGGGCAAGAGTAGACCTCCCCGCTCCACCCCCGCTGGCTGCCGACACCGGCTTCCCTCTGGCACCCGGGACCCTGGCAGGCAACTGGGACCCAGGCTTCCCTCCGGCCCCAGCTTCGTCTGGAATGATGTCCAGAAGGACATCCAGTCTAATTAGCATATTACCCTTTTATTATTATAGATTCCCTTATCCCTTTTAAAGTGTACTTTGTCTTATTAAAAGCTAGCAAAGTAAAATACATTTTTTTCTATATAAAGCTAATACTGACAAAATATTGGAAGATTGTATTCTGTAATAATAAGGTTGTGCTTTTAGTGTTGTTGATAGGTTGTTTTTTTTAATTTTCTGAACTAAATTATTCCTTGCTTACCTAGACTTTCCTGTAATTAAGAGAACGCACCCTTGGTATGGCACAGTAGAATGCGTACTTTAGTAGGGAATAGCTTTCCTCTGAATGGCTAGCTACTAAAATAGAACTTGGCCTCTTTAACACATGCTTTAACAGGCCGACTAGCCAGATCCCATGTTCAGGGTTAACAACATGCCTTCAGAATCTCTAATGATAATACCCACCAGGAATAGAAGAAGCAAACCGATGGCGAAGATGCCCTCACAGTTACACTTAATTAGGTTGTTCTCATTCCAGGAGTGGGCACTGCTTTCTCAGAGTCCAGCTGCTTCACCTTTATTTGTTCAGCTGCTGCCAGTTAGGAGGTTGGGGCCTGACAGCCTGACATACAGTCACCAAACACACGGAAGGTTTGATTTGTAAATCAGGATGCCAATGTCTTACAGGGAAAATGGACATTTGCTTAAGGACTATATTCCTTGTCCTCAGTCTGTCCACTCTTGTCTGAGAAGGGGGCCTAATGCAGTGCTTAGCAGGAATTGTAGTTGCCTAAATTGCATTATTTTTTTTTAATTTTTATTGATTTCAGAGAGGAAGGGAGAGAGAGAGAGAGAGAGAGAGCGAGAGAGAGAGAGAGAGAGAAATATCAGTGGTGAGAGAGAATCATTGATCGGCTGCCTCCTGCATGCCCCCTACTGAGGACTGAGCCCACAATCTGGGCACATGCCCTAACCTTAACCGGGAATTGAACCATGACCTCTTGGTTCATAGCACAACTCTCAACCACTGAGCACACTGGTCAGGCTCAAATTCTGTATTTGAGTTGCTAGATCCAAACAAGAAATATTATGGCAGGGGTTGGGAGTGGAGAGGATAGAGCATTTGGAGTTTGTTGATTACAAGGAACAGAAAGCATTTCTAACTGAATGAACAAAGGGGAGAGTTTATGGGATGGTCGTTGGGAACCCTCAGAATTGACAGGAGCCTGAAGACCTGGGCTTGGACGCGGTGAGGGAGCAGCAACAAGGACCCCTGAACAGCCTGCTCTGCTCAGCGGGAGAAAGGGTCAGCGGGTTCCAGGCTTCCTGACCCCCCACTGGACCTAGCTTTTAAAATTTCCATTCGTCTACATCTGGTGGTGTTTATATTATCTACTACTAAGGGTGTGAAAGTAAATGCAAGGCCCTACACACAGAGAGGGAAGAATCTAATTCTATATGTCAACCAACATCTACAGTCCACGCTGGGTTAGCTTCAGGGCAGGGGCACAGTCGGGGCTCTGGGATTCCACCGAGGAAGAGAGGACGCGAGGTTAGGAGGTTGGAGAAAGACTTCAAAGGAAAGACCCTGGAGATGAGCACGGCAGCTTTTGCTAGGGAAGTTGTCCGCATTTCAAACCGAATGTAAATAATGAAAGGGGCCCAGATGTCAGAGCCTAATGTGAGTCACCCACTTGAGTGCGTCCCTCCTCCTCCTCCTCCTCCTCCTCCTCCTCCTTCTATTAATTTCAGAGAGGAAGTCACCCACTTGAGTGCGTCCCTCCTCCTCCTCCTCCTCCTCCTCCTCCTCCTTCTATGATTGGGTTCATAGGGCTTAGCTAAATGAAGGGCAGTTTCTGCAGGAAGAGACTCCTTTCCTTTGGAGGCAGGAGTGCTATGTGGGAGAGAAGGAAAGGTGGGGGGTGGGAGGGCGGGGGACAGGAAAGGGAGACAGAAAGAAAGACCCACAGGTTCTACCTCTAAGACAAAAAAGTGTTTCTCTGTGTATCCGTTCTAGGGTGACAAACCTGGACACAAGGAAATGAGGATGGTTTTTCCCTTGATCCCCATCTCTGTTTAGGAAAGGGTTTGTGAGCCCCGTCTGTTCTGGGCAGGGGCCCAAGGCTCCTGGCAGCCCCCAGAGGCACAAAATCTCATGTGAAGGCCCAGTCACACCGGACAACGGAGTCCTGTCCAGTCCGTGGCTATCGGGTGAAGGCTGTGGAATATGAGGCCCAAAGTGGCAAGAACACGGCCTCAGGGACAGTGATAATTGCTCAATCTTCCACTCTTCCTTCCCATCTGTATTTATTAGCACTGGCTGGGGGTTCGGCCTGGATTTGAGGCTACAGGAGGAGTAGAAAAAGGAACAATAAGTAAGTCCCCTCTTCCCATTGCTTCTGTCTTGTCTGTAAAACAAGAAGTTGGGGTTTTATGCCTTTGCTGTGCTGTGTGTCCTGTGCTTCCTGACTTACACACAGGCAGGAGCAGCCCTGTGCGGGCCAGGGGAGAGGTGTTGGGGGCAGCAGCTCAGAAAGAGGAGAGCTGGGCTTGTCCGCTTCTCCCTTGGAACAAGGCCCCTGAAAGGCGCCAGGGATGCACCGTGCAAACTAGAGGTTTTGCCAGAAGCGTTGGCAAAATGCAAGGAGAAACTGCGCAAACAGTGGGATGGGATGATCGCTGACCGCGACTTTCCCGCCCAATTAGTAAGGTGTGCAGGGTGGGGGTTTCACTGCATCGGAGCTTTGTAAAGCAGATCGACGTTTGCTTACCATTTTACATTGATTTGGTCTCAGGAGAGGAGAGGGCAGCATGTTGAATCGCAACTCCCTCTTGTTCGACAAGATTCTCCCTCATTAACAAGTTTCCTACACTGTGCTTCCGGGTCTCTCCACAGAGCCTCCATCACAGCTTCTGTGCAACCAAGGAGGGCACTCAGGTTTGAGGGTGATTTTCCCATGTCTGGGGCATCTGTCCTCTGCATTTAAGTCACAGCTGCTGTCTTTAAGAAGTTATCTTCCAAATGACTGGCCTAGAAACTCGCTGGGGTTCAAGGTCCTCTTCACCTTGTCTTGATGTCTCACCTTACCTCCTACCGTGATGCCTGCTAGTAAAAGTGACCAGGAAAGTTAGAACAGGGGACAGAGGCCTCAGGCCTACCCCCTTCTCCGTCTTGGCTGGAATATGGAAGCTGTGACCTTCACTGACCACTGGTTCCCCTCCCTCTCCCCAATTTCCTGTAGTTGAGACCAAAAAACCAGTATCAGCCAGATTTGACAGCCATATCATAATATCGTTTATTTTTTTAATCCTCACCCAAGGAGTGAGGGTTATTTTTCCATTGATTTGTAGAGAAAGTGGGTGAGGGGAAGGAATGGAAGGGAGAGAGAGAGAGAGAGAGAGAGAGAGAGAGAGAGAGAAACATTGATATGAGAAAAACATATCAATTGGTTGCCTCCCACAGGCATCCCGACCGGGGGCAGGGATTGAACCCACAACCCAGATACATGCCCTTGACCAGGAATCAAACCTGAGACCCTTCAGTGTGCAGACCTATACTCTAACCACTGAGCCATGCTGGCCAGGGCCATACTAAAATATCTTTATAATAAATTTGCCTTATGGTTTTGGGATCACTTTGCTGGCCCCCAAAATCACCGTGACAGTCACGGGAGGACAAAAAGAAATTGCTATGTGGCGAGGGGAGACCAGGACAAGCCTGTCAGCAGTCCCCACCAGCCTCAGAAGCCCAGGACTCCCCTGCCCTCCCCACATTTAATAAAAACCTTCCACACAGACCCCATCGGGAGCATCTAGTTCTTCAGGGTCACCCGCTCTCACTTCTCAAGTGGGCTGCGTCCTGTCACTTTAATAAATTTACTGTGCTTTGCTAAATCTTTCTGTCATGCTCTCAAATTCCTTCTTGTTCCGTGACAAAAACCTGTATCCCAGTATCAGACTGAGGTCTCCCTTATCGCCAGGATCAAAAGGAGCTCAACAGGTCTCTTTCAAAGGTAACATCTCAGAGGTCTTTATAGGTATAAATTGTGCTTCCATCGAAGTACTGGATTTACATGAGATCCAGAGACTCTCATGGAGAATTAGCCATGGTTTCAAAAGGATTTGAAGTCCCTAAGTAGTTTTTTCTCTTTGAAGGATAGCAGCGTAAGCCTTCTAAGTTGGTGAATGAAGAACCAGGGGTAGATAGAGACTTGTTTGTGTTTAATTCAGGGTTCAGCTAAGGGTTCACAGGTCTGAGGAAACTCCTCAGGTCCCCATTTCACACTGATCAGCGAGAGACCAGAGATCATGACTTCCAGGCTAGTCGCTCTGTCTCCTAGCGGTTTTTTAAAAAGCCCATTCTTCTGTGAAAATGTTCCATCGTCCAATCAGGAATCAGGTAGAAAAATTCTATCTAATAAAAGAGAAACATGGTAATTGGCATATGACCGCTACCCTTCCCATTGGCTAATCAGGGAGATATGCAAATTAACTGCCAGCCAAGATGGCCACCGGCAGCCAGGCAGCTTGAAACTAACATGAGGCTTGCTTGCTTCAGTGACGGAGGAAACCAAAGTTCCCCACCTGCCTTGCCAGCCTCTGAGCCTGCAGTTTGAAACACTGTAACAAATATAGAAGCTAAACAAAACCACAGAAACCTGCTGTCAGCGAGCCGAG
>NW_006291549.1:1876436-1878980 GCF_000327345.1 Myotis davidii
TGGGGGGTGCATCGCAACCTCCCAATCCGCCCTGCTCTGTGCATGACGGGGGGAGGCGCCCCAACTCCCCAATCAGCCCTGCTCTGAGCCCAACCAGGGGGTGAACCTAGGGATTGGGCCTGCCCTCTGCCACCCGGGAGCAGGCCTAAGCCAGCAGGGCGCTATCTCCCGAGGGGTCCCAGACTGCGAGAGGGCACAGGCCAGGCTGAGGGACCACCCCCCCGTCCCCCCAAGTGCACAAATTTTTGTGCACCGGGCCTCTGGTTGTATTATAATGTTCTATTACGCAAGACATGGGAAAACATTTAAAAAATTTGGAGAATCAGGCAAAACGTTTCCTCCTAATAATTCTGCACTAGCCCAGTGGTTTTCAAAGTGTGGCCCGCGACAGAGTGTCAGCATTGCCGGGGGGCTTGTCTGAGATGCACATTCTCAGTCCCCACCCAGACCTGGTCCATCAGAAACAGGGATGTGGCCCAGCAGTTTGTGCTTTAACGCGTCCTCCAGGGAGCCGGATGCACTGGAGTTTAAGAACTGCTCCAGCTGCACACCATTATTAGCATTTTACAGCAGTCGTGTGTGTGTGAGTGTGTGTGTGTGTGTGTGTGTGTGTGTACACAGGCATCGCCAAGCTGTCAGAGTACAAAGGCAGTCATCCTGACACCCCTGAATCTCTCTAGCCTAGAGCCCCACCCATTCATGCAGTAAGCCCAGAGGCTTGCAGAGTTCCCTCACGTCAGGGATCTGGGACTCACCACGGTGGGCCTTATAGTGAGTAAGTGTGCTCTGGGCGCACCGCCTCACGGGGCCTTGGACAGGTGACTCTAATGGTTTGTCCTAGAATCTTTCTAGGACCTAGATTCTGACGGCTCAGTAGCCCCACCTACCTCTCAGCAGGACTTGCATCTTCCCCTGGCTGGTGTTTCTCTGAGACACATTCCTTGAGAATGGGTCACCAGAGCTAACTCTTCACCCGCTCCAGCTGGTAAGGCAAATGCAGGGTCAAAGCTCAGGGTACAGTCTGTGCGCGCGGAGCCACCATTCCCTGTGACCCCCAGGCCTGGGGCGGAGTCTCCCCCAACATCAGCGAGGCTTTTGTAAGAATGAAACAGGCAACTTCAACTAATGACAAAAACAAAGTGCATGTGGGCACTGGAGAATGTCCCTGCCTCGTCTGGGAAATGGGCATGCATGTCAGGGTAGACTAGTGTTGCCACAGGAACAACTCCAGACTCAGTAGATTAACATTCCCCGAGGTGTATTTCTCACTCATGCTAAACGTCTGTTGAACATCAGCTGGTGACGTTGCCCTGCTTGGTCCTCACTCTGGATTCTGGGTGGTGGAGCACAGCTATTGAGAAGACTCTGTTGCAGAGGGAAGCGGAAGCGTTGTTGCATCTCATAACAACAGTTACATTCCCTGCAAGAAGTGATCATCACTTTCCCTCCTAACCCACGAGTAATAACGCCTCACTGGGTCCCCACTTAACCACAAGGTGTTTGGAAAGTGCACTTCTACTATTTATGTACCTGGAAGGGACATTCGAGATTTACTCATTTCGTCTGATTCTCTCTGTGGAACTGGCTCACAAGTCCACGTGCTCTCTTACTGGTTCCTTATCCACCACAATCAGCTGGCCTCTGCTTTGCCGTGTTTTAGTTTACATTACCAGGACATGATTGGTACCCCAGCTTGCAGACAGGATCCCCTTCTATCAGATGTTCACCCTGTGCCCACGCAGCCTGCGGAGGGGTGGAGGTGAGGCCCGCGGTTCTGTTCAAGCAGCAGGGGTGGGGGAGGAATGAAAAAGAGTCCTAGTACCCATGCTGCCCCAGTTTTTCCTTGGCCATGTCTCTCCCCTCGCCTTCTGTCACTCTGTCCTCTCCTTGTAACTCTCATCCCTACGTGGGGGACAGCATGCAAGTCCGTTCCTATGTGCTCCTGGTCCTAGAAAAGCCAGAGGAGTGGCTAATTCCCAGAAATTAGAACACATCTAGTGCTGTCCCGCTACCAATTCATCGCATTCCATCAGAGTTCCGCTTGAGCCCAGCCGTCTGCACTTTGTGACACGCGCAGTATTTGTATAACAGCATCACGCTCGCTCCCATTAGAGAGTGCTTGTTTGGGATTGGCAATCCGCAACCCACTAGCGTAAGTGAAATCCAAGTTCACATTCGGGCCTTTTCATAGCTGTAAACAGAGGTTTAAGTGCGATTACTGTAGTAATAGCCCACTCCAATTTTATTTACCCAACTGTAAGGGTTTTTAAGAATTTTGTTCTTTTTAAGTCTTTACATTATATTAGACCAAAATAAATACTAAAGAAGGGTTGGTGGTTTTCCTAAGGTACGCAGGTTTAAGGGGCACTGAAACCAGGGCAGAGAAGGGTTTGCTGCGGGCAGCCAAGCAGGGCCGGAAAGAGTAGCAGCGATGACTTATTCATAGCCCCATGGGGCGCCGCTCCTCCTTCCCAGGCCGCGGAGGCCAGGCTCAAAGGGCGGGCAGCGCGCTGCGGCCACCTGGGAGCCAGCAAGACACCTGAG
>NW_006291549.1:1879402-1879951 GCF_000327345.1 Myotis davidii
CGCCTCCGCACCGCCCAGTGCGGGGACGAGCGGGAGGGGACCCGCTGCACCATCGCCCGGGCGCGCAGGTGCCTCGCGGTGGGAGATTATGTAAAGTCGCCCGTTTTCCCCGGTGACCTTGCGGTGTCTGTCGGTGCCCCCGATTGTCCTGGGATGTGCTGGCACGAACGGTGGCCGGCGCCCGGGGTGGCTGCGGGGATGTCCGCGGTCGGTGCTCCTCCCCGGTCTCTGAATCACTCCTCCCAGGGCTCAGAGGAAGGCGAGGACGGGGCTGCCTTCTGGAAGCTCATGCATTAACTTTTCCTTGGGGAACTTGGTGGTCAAACTCCGTTCTAGCCGAGGCTTGACCAGCAGTCTGCGTGTCTTTAGAAAATTCCCAAGGGTGTCGCTGCCTTAACCAACTCATCATATATTTAACAGTATTTTTTAATGAGCCTTTTACATCCCGGATGTGGCTATCTTTCTCTGTGGGTTTGATAAGCTGAGATGATTGTGAAGCACTAATTCAGATGCTAATGATTGACATCTCAGTGGGCTTGGTGGGGGGAC
>NW_006291549.1:1880019-1881462 GCF_000327345.1 Myotis davidii
GAATGCTTATTGTGACCTATATCTTACATAATGAGGATGAGTACTATTTTTTACAGTCCAGAAACAGTTGTTGTTTAAGGGATCTTTAGCTAAGGGCTTTGTTGATTTATTTAAATATCCCTCATAATTTAGCCTTACATCTTGTTTTCATAGATTAGCTTTAATTAATGCTGAGCTTTCTGGTAATTCCTCAGGAGTAGTGAGGTTTTCCCCAGGCAACTACAGTAGCAGTCCTGCTAGAAGCCTCATCCAGACAAGGTAAGGGTTGTCTTTGATAGAATCTTGGTTCAGTTAGGGTGACAGATGCAGCACGAAATTCCTCTTGTGTGCACCCACGGACTTGCCTTGCCTTGCCTTTATAGAACCGGTTATTTTGGTCCATTTGGGAAATCAAAGAAACAGACCGTTTTAGTAAAAGTGCCCGTGTCACCATTTTTGCTTTTCAAATTGGATCTCTCTGTGACCTCTCTGCCAGAACTCTGTGTGAATATAAGTGTATTGTTGGTGTCACTTGGAAGGCATCTCATAACTTTATGCTCCAGATCCCCTCAGATTTACAGACCCAGCATAGGTGCCACCCGTAAGGTCTGCCATCAGTAAGGTCGCAGGCAGGATGTCTTTTATGTCACTGACCTGTTTTATTTCAGGTACTTGTCCCTTCTCTAGGGCAAACCTCAGCACCAAATTTACCAATCCCACATTTTTTTTTTCCACGAAGATTCTGAGGACTTCCTTTTGCAAATCTTGGCGCCTTAAAGGCAATTAGGAACCTTGGCTTAAGGGTGGGAAAGGCTGTCTTGACCCCTCCTCTGCTGCCTATGACCTTGAGCAAGTTCTTTAACTTCTGAATCTGTCCTTGCTAAAAGGAGGATAATATCAATTTCTGAGAATTGATGTGAACATGAGCGAGTTTGGAGAACACACACACACAAAGTGATCACTAAATGCTGTTAATATTAAGGATAATTTTATTAGGTTAACATACTGTCCCTTCTATTGGCAAGAATGAGCATGAGGAGATTATAGAAGCTAGACTTTTTTTTTTTAGTTTTGCTTCCTAAACAGAAATAATCAGAAGGCTCCATTTCAGCCAAATCCTGAAGTTATAGGTAGCTTTGAATGTCCTGAATACAAAATTGAAATTGTGATGTGAAAGAACTTCTTAGATTCTTGGAGGATGTCTGCCTGTGATAAGATTAGTGTTTACCACACCAAATCCAGATGCAGAATCTCCACATCATTTGCTGCTTTTTACTGAAAAGCCTTTCATTTTAAAGCTGGAGCATCACACAGCCTCTTATCCATTGCTTAATGTAGCACAGTCTTAGAGAGCCCAAGGCAAAGGCTATTCTATTCTCCCTGTGCATGTATGTGTATTTTGAAGGGTGTGTAAAGCCAGCACTAATGTTTGCATGTGACAAAGATGTCAGGGGAAATAGCCAT
>NW_006291549.1:1881529-1888270 GCF_000327345.1 Myotis davidii
ATGAACCTGATCTTATCTACAAAGGAAGCTTTAGACATACAATTATGTCCATTTTAGAACAGATTTGCTGGATTAGATAGTCTGTGTTTCTAAGTGGAAGGTCCCTCTTGAGGCAAATGTTTCTGCTGTGTGTGTGTTTGCTTATGTGAGGGAGGGGTGATGTTTGTATGAAAAAAGCATTATATGTTTAATGTTTGCCCACTGATTGGAAATATCTGATTAGATGTGTCATACCTATTCTCTTGGTTTAGAACTGACTATTTCTACCTTGTTGCTGACAATTCTTTTCAATATCTCAGCTATTTGGAGATGAAAAGCTGCTTTTTGCCAGATAAATTTTACTAGAGTGGAAGAACATGTTAAAATAGCAAACATTGATCATCTTTTTACTTCAATAAACTTTATTACTTTACTGCTTATAAAGTTTTAATTTACCATGCAGTTAGAATAAATAAGGTACTCTCAATTTATTCCTGGAAAATAAGGAAAATAAGCATGTACTGGTATTATTCTACTTTTTTAGTGTTTTATTCATATTGAGATTTCATTTTAGCAAGAGTAATGGCAATATTGTTTTTCACTTGTTTTACACTGGTAGTAGATTAGTAAGATACTGTTCTTACAAAATGTATATAATTTTTTTTTTTTTTTACTTTATCAGGCATTGATGTGGATGTAACTTGCTTTGTAGTAACGTGTGAAAGTCTGTTACAGAGTACAATTTATCAGGTCATTATATTAGTTTGCTAGAGCTACAAAACAAAGTATCACAAACTTAGTACCTTAACAACAGAAACGTATTGTCTTGTACTTCTGCAGACTGGAAGGCCAGGTCAAGGGGTGGGTAGGGCCAAGCTCCCTCTGAAGGCACTGGGCAAGCGTATGTTCCAGGCCTCTCTTCTGGCTTCTGAGGTTTTGTTGGCCATCTTTGGCGTGTCTTGGCTTGTATGGGCATTCCCCGTTTCACTGTGCTTCACTTTAGTGAGCTCCACAGATGCTGTGTTTCTTATAAATTGAAGGAAAGACTCTCCATGCAGAAATATTACTGCGCACTTTATTGTGGTACTTGCTGTATTGTGGTGGTCTGGAACTGAACCCACAGTAGCTCCAAGGTGTGCCTGTAGACCCCTCACCCAGATCTCTGCCTTCGTGTTCACATAGCATTCCTCTCTGTCTCTCTGTGTCCTAATTTCCCCTTTTTCTATGGACACCAATCATATTGGATTGGGGCCCTACTTTAGTATGACTTCATCTTAAGTAATGAGATCTGCAATGACTCTATTTCCAAATAAGGTTACATTCTGAGGTACTAGGGGATAAAACTCAACATGTGAATTTTTTTTTTTGGGGGGGGGCAATAATTCAAACTATAACACTCATTATTTGCATAAAAGGATTCACAAGTGTTTTAACTGTTGTATTTGATTCAACATTTAAAAGGATAATTCAGTTTGTAAATAATATGATTCCTTCTTTCACTGAGTTTGGATAGGATATGTACCGACTGTAGACTGTCTCCTGATTTTGTTTTCAGTGATGGAGCTCATTTGGTTAGGCTGTGTATTACGATGTAGTCTGGTATGTGATTGTTGTCACACTCGGATTCTTCAACTGGAAACATTTAATTACACCGGTATTCTGTGCCTTTCTGTTTTAACTAATTTCTTCATCCTTTATCATATTTAAAAGTTTGTGTTTTCAAAATGCAGCCTCCTCTGGGGGGCGATCAAATATTTAAAAATCCCCCCAGAGGTGTCAGGACCGACGTGGATAATGTTTTGAGAGTGCCATCCTTGCATACGAAGGATAACCGGAACCGTGTTTTTTTAAAAAAGTTGTTAATGAGCTTGAGCTTTCTCATACACATGGATGATGGACATGTACCTTGTTTGGAATGAAAGTTGCAACAGGAAATAATTTCCTTTGAGACTGAGATTCTTTTTGATCAACGTTTTTGTTGTTGATATAGTTATATATTTGCAAGCTTTCCCTCCCCCCCCACCCAGTGATTCTTCAATGTTTTAAATTGAGGTTATATGAATTTTAATTGCAATTTACTTGTAAAATTATAAAGTA
This sequence comes from Myotis davidii, assembly GCF_000327345.1. NCBI lineage: Eukaryota > Metazoa > Chordata > Mammalia > Chiroptera > Vespertilionidae > Myotis > Myotis davidii. Next base: position 1,883,606 of record NW_006291549.1, read on the forward strand.
CCCCCCAAATTAATTAGAGATATTATTGAAAATGGCAAGACCTTGGTGGTAATACTTTCTATTTGAGGAGAAATGTAATCGGGGCGGCGGGGAGGGGAGCTCATGTTTGCAGAGCAGATTCCATTCTGCCAAGCCTCTGGTGCTACATACAGATTCCCGGGCATCAGGCAACCCCAGGGCTTTCTTTAGAGTAGGAGGAGCTTGAGAAAATGACAGAGAAGGGCAAGACCCTAGTACCCTGCTGGTGGGAATGCAGACTGGTGCGGCCACTGTGGAAGACAGTATGGAGTTTCCTCAAACAGTTAAAAATGGAACTGCCATTTGACCCAGTGATCTCACTTCTAGGAATATATCCTGAGAAATCTGAAAGAATATATGCACCTCTATGAAGATCTGGAAGTAGCCCAAGTGCCCATCAATAGATGTGTGGATAAAAAAGCGGTGGTGCATTTATATACCATGCAGCTAAAAAAGAAGAATTTCTTACCCTTTGCGACAGCATGGAGGGACCTGGAGAATAGTATGCTGAGTGAAATAAGCCAGTCAAGGAAAGACAAATATCACATGATCTCACTTACACGTGGAATCTAATGAACGTAATAAAACTGATTAACAAGACAGGTTCAGAGGCATGGAACAGACCGACACATCTCAGAGGTAGGAGTGAGAGGGAGATAGGAAAAGATTAACCAAATAACATATGCATAACTCATGGACACAGACAATAGTGTGGTGAAGGCTTGGGCTGTGGCGGGGGCTGGGAGGAAGGGAGCTTAGGGGGGGAAATTGGGGGACATCTGTAATACTGTGAATAGTATTTTAAAAAAGACCCATTGATGGGTGAATACAGGTTTTCCCACTGTATTTCCTGAAAGTGGAGTGTTCCCATGAAGACTTTCATAAGCAGAAATGGTGTAAAGCAAAACAATTGCCATTAATTTATATGGAATCATGTTTGAGGGCTTCCACCCCCACACTTCAAGGCATGCACATGTTTCATTTCATTTGCCACAACCCAAAGGCTTAATTGAGTCATTTTACGCTAAGCCTAACACCCTAGAGCTCTCTTGGGTTCTTCTGATACCCTGGGACACATCGTGCTAATGGAGGCACAGAATAAATCGAGATAAAGCGCAGGTGCTCTGAATGTATTTGTTGAGGGTCTGCAAAACCACGTGACAGGTGTCACAGCCATGATGTTTCAATAGATAGAGTTATAGCACTCCTCTGAAGATTATACATTTAGTACAACTTTAAATTCAGAATATAGTGTTCCAGAATATGGATGACGTGGGCAATAAAATTATTTCAAAACTTAGAACACTTATGAACTGTTTTTTTCTGGTCAGTTCCATTTGCCAGTTACCACAATGGAAGTTCTTCTTTTGATCTAATTTTCAACCAGTTGGTTTGGTTGTGTTAATATCAACTTTGCAACAGGGCCTAATGCTTTAGTTTAACCAAGAAATCTTAATGGATCTTTATTGCTCAATGCTTGTTTCATTCACATTTCCTATCTGCTTCATGGATCCATGATGCTTAGGGTTCCATATCTTTAACATATGAATTTTAAGGTTGCCAAAGGGAATGAGTATACTGGAACAAGAATGGGAGATTTTTATGGGCCAGGCCTGGAAGAGGAGTGTGCTGGGCAGAAAACGTAGGCCCTCAATGACCCTCCCTCCTGTGCAGTCCCCTCCCCTCTGAGTGTGGGTCAGCCTGTCCCTATGAAAAGATGTCACTCCCAAGATTGTTACCTTTTATGGCAAAAGGGAGAATTTTATGGTTGGGCTTGCTCTAATCACATGAGTGCTTAAGAGGCAGAGCATTTTCTCTGGCTGGTACCAGAAGGGCAAGTCAAAGAGATTGGAAGTATGAGAAAGACTGGACATGCCACTGCTGTTTAAAGGTGGAGGGGGCCATGTGGGAAGGAATGCACTCAGCCTCTAGGAGCAGGAAATAGCTCTTGGATGACAGCCAGCTGGGAATCAGAGATCCTAGACCCGCAGCCTTAAAGAAATGGATGCTGCCAACAACCTGATGGAAAGGAATTCTTCCCTAGAGCCTGCAGATAGGAGCCCAGTCTAGCTCATAACCTTGATTTTTGCTTCGTGAGATGCTAAGCAGATAACCCAGTCAAGCTGGCCCAGACTTCTGACCTGTAGAACTGTGAGCTAATAGATGGCTATTGTTTTAAACTGCTAAATTGGTGGTAATTTGTTATGCAGCAACGGAAAACTAATAACTGGAACAATCACTTTTGTTTGTGCTCAGTTGGCTGGAACTCGTAATATGACCCAACTGTAATAGATGTAAGTGCAAAAGAAGAAGGGAGGAGGCTGGGAATTGTAGTCCAGCAGTGTACCAACAATGTAGAAGTAGGTATTGGTAAGAAGTGAGAAGTCTTTGCTTTCCTTGTGACTATAACACGTTAATTTATATATGATTACTAGAGGCCTGGTGCATGAAATTTGTGTACAGGTAGGGTCCCTAGGCCTGGCCAGTGATCAGGGCCGATTGGGGCCTTCCAGCTGCTGGCTGGGGCCTTCTGTCGTTCTGCGCCACCCTCTGGCGGTCAGTGCATGTCATAGCAAATGGTCGAACTCCTAGTTGGTCAAACTCTCCAGGGGATAATTTGCATATTAGCCTTTTATTATATAGGATGAATTTATGTATATGCACATAATCCAACATAAATACACACTCATATACATTGTAAGTCTACTTTGCTGAGTCAGCCTTTTCTAAATACGTGTCCTGTTCCATATATTTTTTTAAAATACACTTGATATTTTACAGGTTTTTTCCTACAATGCTTAGATTTTTTTGGTATTTAGGTATTTTTCTCTGGTGAACCATGTTTTTTGCTGTTGTTTTATTCCTGATCAATTTTAAACAGTGAAGTTGTTTACTTTCTGAGCAACTTCTTAACTTGGTAGTATAGTGACAGCTTCATTAGCCTTGGAATGTAGAGACTGTAGAACTATGAAGAGGTTTTGAATTATGAATCTCGGTGACTTTTACCAGTGAGAGTAGAGTGGTTACACTTCACCCTGCATCTGTTTCTGTGCCTGTGGAAGGTCATTGCCAACAGACACAATGGCATGCCCTCATCTAGCACATCAGCCAGCTCCGTGGGAATCTGAAGTTGTTGATGAAGTTGTTTTTGAGGCTTGCAGATGCATGCAGCACACATTGTGGGGTTTGTCTGTGCTGTGTTAGCTCTGTGCTCTTTGACCTGATTTATGGATCCAAAGCCCTGAATGGGGTTCTAAATGCAGCTGGTGGACAGTGTCAGACACTCTGGAAGGGATGAGTTATGGCACCTGAGATGTCCTGTAAGGACTTGGTACCAGTTGGGCAGCATGGCTGGGGAGAGCACAGTCAGACCTGGTTGTGCACCTGAGTAATGAAATAACCCAAAGGGGAGGTGTCCTGTAGGAATTGAGTTCAGGGAGTTCAGGGTGGGCCCAGCTTTCACCCTTCTCATTCTTTGCGTTTACTGCTCACGGAAGTGATTCAAATGTGCTGCTTGAATAAGTGCTGTGTACAGTGGCTAGCTGGCCACATTTATATTACTTATTAGACTACTTCTAAGCAAGAGGGACCTACAACAGTCAGACCTGGTTGTGCACCTGAGTAATGAAATAACCCAAAGGGGAGGGTGTCTTGAAGAATTGAGTTCAGGGAGTTCAGGGTGGGCCCAGCTTTCACCCTTCTCATTCTTTGCGTTTACTGCTCACGGAAGTGATTCAAATGTGCTTCTTGAATAAGTGCTGTGTACAGTGGCTAGCTGGCCACATTTATATTACTTATTAGACTACTTCTAAGCAAGAGGGACCTACAGAACCCTTTGCTGTCACTCTCCTCCATCATGCTTGTGGGCTGACTGAAGGGCATGCTTCCCGGAGATGTTCCTCATCAATCACCTCATCAAGATTTTACGAGAGTTAATGTCCTGTTATCCAGAGATTCTATCCTGTTTCTTGTATTCAACCTTGCACTTGAGTTCTGTCTTCTCTTACACTTTTTAATTCAGTTTAAAAAACATAAACTTCTTTTCCATTAAGCTCTTTTGTGTGCAACTCTTCCATTACTCTCTGTGTATCTGTGTCCCTTCGAAGCTCACAAATCCAGAATCTTTAGATTTTCCACGATTTTTGGTCATTACCTTCATCTTGAACCCAGTACCGATTATTCATAGAGATCCTTATAGTGCTCATCATCCATCTCTTCTCTAAATTTATTTTTATTATTATTATTTTAATCCTCACCTGAGGATATTTTTTTCCACTGATTTTTAGAGAGAATGGAAGGAAAGGAGGGAGAGGGAGGAGAGAGACACATTGATTAGTTGCCTCCTGCTCTTGCTCCGACCAGGAATTGGCCCGGTGACTCTTTGGTGTGCCGGCAATGCTCTCAGCACTGAGAAAACTGGCCAGGGAAGATGGGAAAGATCGTGGTTTCAAAATTGAAATTGGCCAACAAGTATTTTGTAATCTATGTTTGGAACAATAAAGGATTTAAATTTTTTAAAAAAGGTGTTTTGTAATAATTGAAATACATTTAATTCATGATATAAAAGCTCTTTCCACTACCTTTAATGTCACAGGATGCACATATTTAAAAGATTTCAATCCATTTTCACTGTAAATAATTTTATTT
>NW_006291549.1:1889716-1893120 GCF_000327345.1 Myotis davidii
CTCGGTATGCGCTTCTCTTTCCTCCTAGTTGTAGGACTTCCACTCAGCCAGTGTTCCTGTGGTTCTGGGTGATGTCCATTCCGTCTTTTAGTTGTATTTTTGAAGTGGTTGTTCGAGGCAGCAAACTCTGGCGTTAACCTATGCCGCCATCTTGGTTCTCCCACTGTAAATAATTTTATATGAAAGAATGTGCCCTAGCCAGAAAGATTATCATAAAATTCCTTTATCAATGCTCTTGTCTAAATTTAATTACTTTACTTTTATGAGGCAATGAATTATGCTGATATCATGTGGTATGTATTGGCTTGCCCTTTATAAGATCTAAATTCTTGGTGTCTGATGTCACTGTCTGCTAGTTGATTGAGGTGCATTTAGGCAGTCAACTTCTTTAGACTCTTCCATATGGTTATGGTGGAATAATTTGACTTTTCCCCAGATTTGTCATTCAGTTTATCTTCATGACTTTTGGCATCTGTATTCATGTTTAAACTATTGGTTTGAGTTTAATTGAAAACGAATCATCACTTTCATAAATGGAAGAACCACTGTCACTTGTCACAGAGTTGTAGGAAATTTCTACACAGAGATATGTTAAGTCCTAGATACTCTTGCTTGAGTAAATCTGTGAGCTTGAAGTTTATCCTGCTTTTGTTAAAACAGGAGATTATCAAATGTTAGACAAACAGTAGATACCCTACAATACAATGAGACTTTTTCCTTCATGAAATCAGATGATTGAAAGAAGAATATAGTGAATGTTATCCTTGTCCAGGATATAGTTCTTCACCAACTGATTTAAACTTGCCCACTTCCATGATTTATTAGTAACTACGTAAGTGGTTGACCAGTTTCTGACCATCAAGGAATTTTCTGCCCAAGACAAGGGGTTTTGATTATGTATCATAAAAGGGGCCATTTGTGGAGTCATCCGTTCTGTACCTAATGTCCAGAAAAGAGGCAGAGGCGTACTTCAAGAGAAACTCTTGAAATCACTTAGAAAATGGTGAAATACCGTCAGTCTGTATAGAACATGATCCACAGGATCCCAGGAGAGGAAGCTCAGGGAATTCAGATGTCCTGCCAGTTTTCCAATTCTGGGGACCTATGAGATCCCAGAGAAGACACTGGTCACTTGACTTCACCACCCCTCTCCTCCCCCAACGCAAATCCCAAGTTCCAGAGCTGAGGAATATGGTCTTGTGCACGAGTTTCAGTTCCGACGTTTTGTGCACCTTGTCTTGTTCCCCTCTGATTCATATCTAAGTGTACCTACAGTCATTCTGAAGAGCACACCTCATGTTTCTCCTCTGCCTTAACCTCTTTAGTGGCGCCTAATGGCTCCCGGCACAAGGTCCTTATCAGTACCATAGAGGAGTTTGGACCATGGTCTGACCCCTGTTTGCAGATCCAGTCTCATCTCTCACAGCTCTTTATTTGTGTGATTATCTTTTACATCTTCCCTTTGTATCACTCAAGTATACCTGCCTCTAAGCCTTTGCACCATGCTGTCCCTCTGTGGACTTATACTTGAGTAATCACTACATCTCAGCTTGATAATGTCTTAAGGAAATGTAACCTTCCCTCATTTGGTGGGGGTCAAATGCCCTTCCATGTGCAATGAAAACTGCCCAGAGTACTTCTAAATGTAGAGGTTGGCCCACTGCATTGCAAGCATCAGTTTCCTTATTGGCATCACCCAGGGTGATTATAAAGGAAGGAGTTCTGTTCTGTTCTTCTTTGTGTCCCCAGTGCCTGTCCCACCATGGACATCCAGTAGACATATGTCGGATTAATGCATCCTTTATGTTTCTTTTCTATTATCTCTCTGTCTCTCTATCTGTGGAATTAGCCAGTGTATATATTTTAATTTGTTTGTTTATGCTAAAAAATGCATCAGATTTTTAAAAAATGATCAGGTGTTTTTTTTTTGTTTTTTAACCCTCACCCAGGGATGCATTTTTTATCAATTTTAGAGAGGGTGGAAGGAAGAAGGGAAGAGAGAAATATTAATGTAAGAGAGAAACATCCATCAGTTGCCTCCCAAATGTGCCCTGACTGGGAATCAAACCTGTGACCTTTTGGTGCACAGGATAGCGCTCCACCCAACTGAGCCACAACAGCCAGGATCACATCAGATACTTTTAAGTGTCAATTTAGATGTTAAATTAAAGCATGCCCTCATAAAATTGTAAATTTGTAAATTTAAAATAGACTTCCTTAATTGTAAAAAGGGCTAGCAGGGCTAGGCATTATTTTAAATCATTAACTGCCCATGACAACCATGTAAGGGCATTCTGGCTCTAATGTTACCGAGGAGCACTGAACACAGAGAGGTGAAGTAATCTGCCCAAGGTTACACAGCCTCAGAGGCAGACCAGCTAGTTTCAGAGTTGGTAACTGGCAGTAATTCTCAACTATGAGTTCTATTCCAACCTTTGACTTTTTAGGTTCTCTGTTTATAATGACTCCTCTCTACATTGTAGTCTCACATTTTGTATCAAGGTTACTAGTCATGTAGAATTTTCTTTTCTGATGCCAAATCTGTCCCCATGAAATATTGACACTTGTCACAGTGTCAGTTTTCGAAATGCCATGGAAGTTCCTGAGACAGTCCACTGCTCAGCGCTCCCCCCTCCTCCCCAGCTGTGACCATGTCTCAGGCACACCATCTCCGTAGCCTCTGACTGGCCTCCTAGCCTTCCCTTCTGCCTCCAATCAGGCCACATGTTGGCCTGGGTGATCTTTTCAAAACCCAAGTATGTCCCTCCTGCTTCTGGTTGCAAAGACCCAAATACTAAGTAGCGAGTTGCAAGGGCCTGCGTGATCTGACCCTTGCCTCTGCCCCCTGATTTAGTGCCGGTTCCCCCTCACATTGGGCTCTGGTCATCCGTCTGCCTTACAAACAGTAGACATGAAATCGATTACCTCCCAGGCTCTGTGCTGAGTTCTGGGTACAGAGACGTGAATAAAATACTCATTCCCTGCCCGCACGGAACTGGCATGTAGGGTAGAAGACAGAGCAATAATCATGCAAATATATAATTAGACACTGTCACAGTGTAACGAAGGAATACGAGGGTGCTGTGGTAGAGGGGCCATGGCTGACATTGTTTCTTCAGCATGTAGAAAAGTTGAGGGCTGTTTATCACGTGTAGCCAGGGAAACTCTGACCAGCAGAAATTATTCCAGATCTGAGAAAGGTACTGTTATTTGCATGTAAAAAAACAACAACACACAAACAGATATTGGTTTCACAGACTTGCGTACTTTAATTCAGAAAGGATAGTCTTGAAGTTAAAGAACTGCTTCTTGTGTTTTGCTGAAGCTCAGATAGTTGCTGTTGAGTAAATAAGATTGTATGATATGATTTACACCATTATCTTTCTCCTGGAAGACCAATCTCT
>NW_006291549.1:1893138-1901455 GCF_000327345.1 Myotis davidii
CGCGATGAAACATCGGAGTGTCCCCAGAACAGGCAGGTGGGGGTGGCGCTCTGCGGCCAGGCCCATGTGCCTGAGTGACTGCCCATCCTCCCATCCTCTGGGGATACTTCACTCCTGCTCATTGATTCAAGGGTTACTTCTCGGAAGCACCTTCTCTGATCTGCCAGATTGTATGAGTTTCCCCTTAACTGTTTATTGTGGTTTACATTATGTGACTAAATGACATTATGTGACTAAATGTCTGTCTCCCTCATTGTTCTCTAAATTCCTAAAGGCAGGGATCAGGTTTCTTTGCTGACTTTTAGTGTTGATGATAAGGCACATGTATATATATATACTCTTACCATTTAGTGTAACACCATAAAAACCCTATGGGGTAGGTACCATTAAACCCATCTTACTGATGAGGTAATTAAGGCACAGAGAGGTTCAGGGCCTTATCCAAAGTAGCACAGCCATTCGTTAACTGTAGAGGTAGAATTTGACACTGTCAATCCAATCCATCCTTTGGTTGCTGGAATAGACCTGAAATTGATCACTTAATAATGCATTCAGTCCATGGAACAGAAAAGAAAGTCCAGAAATAAGTAGTATCAGTATATTGTGGTAATTTTGGTAGATGATAAAGGTAGCATTTCAAACCAGTGAAGAAAAATGGATTATTCAGTAAATCATGTTTGGATAGTTACCTATCAGTTTGGAAAACAAAATAGAAATGGATCCTTTTTTCACACCTTATACTACAATAAATTTCAGGTGGCAAGAAAATATGAAGGTTCAAGAGTGTAAAGCAGTAGAAGAAAAATATGGGTGCTCTTGAGCTGCAGAAATACTTTCCAGACGTGATTGATAAGGTTTAGAGACTGCAGAATAAAGGTGGGTGATTTTTGCTACACAAAAATGAAGTACTTCTGAGCAGCAAAAGCATCCCAAATGTCTAAATGACAAATGAGAGCAAGATGAGCAGCATATAACTAAAACACAAAATGGACACAACCCAGTTTTGGCAAGAGTGTGGAGCCAAAATTCATATTAATTCTTTCCGGGAGCCAATTCGGCATTGTGTCAATGTGTAGGCTTCCCTGTGATGAAGGCACTTCTTAACATTTATCAAGTAGGGTAGGAAAATTGGAGATGTGTGCAGAGACATATGCTCAAAATTCATCACTGTGTTAATGGTGGTGAAACATGGTACAATCACGCAATGGAGGTCTATGCAGCCATTACAAATGAGGTAATCTTGCCCTGGCCAGTGTGGCTCAGGTGGTTGGGCATTGCCCTTGCACTGAAAGGTTCTAATTTGATTCCTGGTCAGGACACAATGCCCAGGTTGTAGGCTCAATCTCCGATCGATGCTTTGCTCATGTATAGATGTTTCTCTCTCTTCCTCTCTCTCTAAAAATATATAAAAATATATAAAAATACATTTTTAAAATGAAGTGATCTCTATTAGCATGGACACCTTTCTTTGATATACTTGAAGCAGAGGGCAGATTTTAGCAAGGCAAGGATAGCATGAAAGTACATGTAAAATTGTGGGCATGGCCTGTGTCCAAATGAGTCGCTGCATAGGGGTTTGAAACGAGGGTCACAGTGTTAAGGATTATCTCTAGATGCGGGCTTTTGAACGTTTTCTTTTTCTTAAAAATTTTTGGGTTTTTTTAAAAAATAGAACAATGAGCACATATCTTTTGAATAAAGAAAATTATCCAGGAAATGACAGTAAATAGGTAAGATTGGGTATCATTATTTATTCCTTTTTAATCAGAACAGTTTTTCATTAACAGTTCATGAAATAAAAAATTGAGATATTTGGTATCCTTTTGTAGGTACTATTCAAATTCTTATAAGACTTATTTCTGACTCCTACAAATGCTACTCCCACTTCTGACCTTCCGAGCGAGCCACAGGATTAGAGGTGTTTGGAATATTCAGGGGACCGAACAGGAGGCCAGACACAGAAAGGAAGTGGGGTTCCGAAGCACTTCCATTAAAATTGCATGAATCCTGGAGATTATTCTGCAGCACAAAGCCTTCCTGCATGAACCGGATCAATGTTTCATAGAAACACAGCTTTTTAAGCATCACTGTTCTCAGACTCTTCTGTTGCTAATTAAACGTTTTATGTTCTTTGCCTTAGAAGACAGAGTAAGACAAAGGAGGAAAAACACCACCACCACCAAGGTGTCAAAGATGTTGAAGTATAATGTTGAAGGGAGAATTTCAAATGAACCACCTACGTACACACCTCCGCCAGAGAGAATATTAAACAGCGCAGCTGGCTTAGATTCTTTTCTCAGTCAGACCTTCCGAGCAGAGTTTAATAAAGCATTAATTATGTAGTCCCCCCCACACACACACACTGTAAAACAGGGACAATCTACTGCATAATTTTGCTAATGATACATGCATAAAACCCTATTTCTATCCTATTGTAAGGTATCTGCTTGTTTTAGTTACTGGGGTTATGCTGATTTCAGAACTGTAAGTAGCATTTGATATTCAGCACTCTGGGTGGTTCAATAAATCTGTACCACTATTTTGGATTTTGTGGGGAATGGACTTGTAAGATTGGGGTTATGATAATCCACAATGTGGGGACACATTTGGGATTTTAAGAAAAAGAAAATCTTTACCTTTTGTCTTATGCGAGGGATCGTGGGAAGGCAGAGCTGAGGGAAGAAAGGGATGGAGTGTCTGCGTTGATGAAAAATGCCATGTGGATCTAGAGTTTAGGTTTTAGGGGATGGAGATGGTAATATGTTGTTGGAGCTGCAATAGATAATGGATCACTGTCATTTTTCTTTCTGCAATTTCTCCTTTGTCATTAGCTCTGTGATAACCATTGTGAATTCTTTTTCTTAGTCACTGTGTCCCTCAGCGTTTTGAACCATGGCATGCAGACACCCCCTGAGCTTTCCCTTGGATGCCTCATGCGTGTTGTTATTTCCCCTGTTTCATTGCCCAGCGCGGCCACTTCAGCCCATAGTGCAGGACCTGTTGGGGTGGGTGTGCCTGACGGGCACAGGTGGGTCTCTTCTTGGTTATCGAAGCTCATGTTGTTTTAAGTGATAGTGTATTCTTTAGTCTGAACCAATCTGTTACCAAAGGATATTTAGGAAAACAAGTGAAAGGTGAAAAAAATAAACACAGGGCTTAATAACCAGAGGGTATTTTTAGATTTAAAAGCAGCACACCACTCTCCGTGAAATAGTTGGGTATAATTATTGGTTCATGTTCCCATTTTTCGTGGTTTTTCTTTAAAGAATGAAATGCTGGTTTTAACGAGAGAGAGAGAGAGAGAGAGAGAGAGAGAGAGAGAGAGAGAGAGAGAGAAAGGAGAGGATTTATTGGAGTGTGATTATTTTGTCTAATTGCTATATGGATAGTATTTCCTTTTATCTCTTGTAAAATATCATTTTTAGTCCTTACAAAAATAAAATCTTTACATAGAAGCTTCAGAAAGGGTGAAGTTATAGATTAAAATAAATCATGACATTAATTAAATTTAATTTTTTTTTAGAATTACAGGAGGAAACCAGTGACTGGAAAATGATGTCGTTATTTTTCTAGGTCCACTGGAATGTTTAAGAAGAGCTAGAAGTAATTTTTTAAATCAGTTTGCATGGCCCAGTTTATTTGGTGACTTGTTGAATCCTCTCACACCCCTTGGCATATGGTTATTGGGGGAGAGCGTCTCCGAGTGGGAAAGTCTTCATCTGTCTGTAGTGGATTTCATTCTGTCAAATCGTTATAAGTAGTTCTAGTTCTGGTCATTATAAGAGGGAAATGTTGCCCTAGCCGGTTTTGCTCAGTGGATAGAGTGTCGGCCTGCGCTCTGAAGGGTCCCAGGTTCGATTCCAGTCAAGGGCACATGCTTGGGTTGTGGGCTCGGTCCAACGTGCAGGAGGCAGCCAATCAATGATTATCTCTCCTCATTGATGTTTCTATCTCTCCCTCTCTGAAATAAATAAAAATATTTAAAAAATAAATAAAAATAAGAGGGAAATGTCAAGCGTGGGAGTCATGAGCTGTATCTTTGGGCTGGGGATCTTACAGATCATTTCATGTAAAGGGAGCTGAGACCTCACCATTTTAAGGGCACTGCAGGCAGGACTTCTTGTTTAACTTGATGAAACCTCACCCTTCCTTCCCAGGATGTCTCTCCCCCTTTTGAAAACCAAATTGGCATTATTTATATAGAGTGCCAGAAATGAAGAGCTCTGCTTATTGGATGGTATGACTTAGAAGAGGAGAAGACGAAAGAATGGCAGTCAGACATCCTTGACATTCTCTGGGCTCAAGGCAGGATGCGTTTGGCACCCAGCATCCTTCCTCAGGACCAGGCTAGCTAGCGACAGCAGTGATCCTAACTCATGGGCTGCTGGGCTCCCATTTTTTTAAGTTGTTTGCAGTGACCTTAGAATTTGTTCTCAGGTCTGTCCTGTCTCTCCTGCTATGAGGCTGGGCTTTTTCACAGACTACTTCAGCCCCCTCCGACCCTTAGAAGCATTCCTGTCGCTGTCTGGCCCTCTCGCCCACAAGATGCTGTGCCACGTGCAGGGACATTTATTTTCTTTAGCTTATTCACCTCTCGCAAACCCAGTCCATGGAGTGTCAGTTTGATTGCTCTTTTCTGAATGTCTTGTTTCACTTAGGGAGTCAATGGTAGGTCAGTGTTGAAATCAGTTTTATAGCTAGGTTATAATGAAGCATAAAAAAACTATCTCTGATTTGGTACATTTTGGCGAAAATGTATCTTTTTGCAACTTCAGCTTCTCTCTTTCCAAGTTCCTTGAGTTCATTCTGTTATCGAGGCTTCCAGCCTCCTTATCCCTCTCGCCCTGGCCTTCAGGAGGTTGGCAGGTCTGAGGACTGTCAAGGTGGTGGATCCCGCCTTTCTGGTGGGACTCGGGGGAGAAAGGGGGGCCCCACTCTCATTCAGACCAAACAGAGTAAAAACACCTGAAACATTATTGATTTGCAAAGGAGGGATTATAAGCAATGCTATCAGGAGTGTTGACTGTCATAGTTTCTTCTTTATTCTTCCAATTTTTTTTTTTTTTTTTGAAAATGGAGTAGGGACATGTAGGAGACACCTTAGCAAGAATGAAAAAAATTTGTGAGAATAACAAAGGACTTTTCTTATTGAATCTTTTTTTTACTGCTTGCACTAACTGCAGGGTGGTTAAAAGAAATCCTAGTTATCCTAGAAATTGATGTGCTGTCAAGAAAACTCCACCCTCAGTCCCCTGCAAAGTGCACTCAATTTTTCCTCGTTGTGGTACTTTGTTGGCAGATTATTTTCCTTAGGCAGATGCGTTCATTATTCTTCAGTTATAGGTAAAGAGCCAGATTAGCGACGGGACTCTGGACTGGTGATTGGGCAGTGCTGTGTGTGCCTCTGCTTCCCATGCATGATATAGACGGTCTGGGCTGTGATTACAGTGCGTGGTCCATTAAGGAAGGGCAATGAATTCCAGTTTGTTTGAGTAAATTGAATCCCTTTTGCCTCATTTAAAGCCCAAAGAATACCTATGTCATAGCAGCATTAGCCACTATAGCCAAAAGGTGGAAGCAAACTTAAGTGTTCATTGACAAGTGAATGGATAAACAAAATGCAGTATGTCTATACAGTGGATGATTATTCAGCCTTAAAAATGAAGGCACTCCTGTCACATGCTATCATAATGAACCTTGAGGAAATTATGCTAAGTGAAATAAGCCAGGCACACAAAGACAGATGCTGTGTGAGCCCACTTACAGGAGGTACATTCATTGAGACAGAAAGTAGAATGGTGGCTGCAGGGACTGGGGCATGGGATGGGGAGTTAGTGTTTAATGGTTAGAGACTTTCAGTTGGGAAAGATGAAACGTGTTCTGGAGATGGAGGTACAACAATGTGCGTATACGTGATGCCACTGAACTGTACACTGAAAAACGGTTATTGTGGTAAATTTTATGTTACGCATATTTTATCACAATTAAAAAACAAACACACAGCCCTGAGACCCTGATTTTCTTCTCATCACAGTGCAGAGTGGCTCTCTTGGTCCTGTGGTTGGTGCTGGGGATGATACAGTGAGCAAAGTGATTGGTTGGAAGGGGCCTTCCTCATTATCTGCTCCCACACTCACGTTACAGGTGAGAAAGCTGGGCCTCCCGGGAGGTCATTCACCAGCTTCATTGGAGGGCGTGGCCCTCCAGCCTCTGGCTCAACCAGTTTTCCACGGAGGCAGCCCGGATAGAGGCTGTGAAGAGGTGGGCTGTGGAGTCATGGTGCCTGGGCTTCTCTCTGGCTCTGCTTCTTTACCCAAATTCATCCACATGGCTAAATTCTCCAAACCTGTTTTCCAAATATATAAAGTGGGAATCCCATCAGCCATGAGATGGTTGTGGGGATTAACTGAGCTGGTCCATATTAGGCACTGAGCGTGGTGGTGTTTCGGCACACAGTAACAAATGAACACTAGCTGTTTATTACCATTATTGTCTTTGTTATTGTTGCTAGCCTCTGCTGCAAGGAGAATTTGGAGGCAACTTGGGGGATTGAGGCCCAGAGGTAACCACCTGTTAGCTCTCGGATCTTAGCCAGACTGCTTAGTCTCTCCTGTGTACCCATGTGTGAGGTGGGGGATGAGTTGCTGGTTTTGGTGTGGTGGTTGTGGAGGAAGGAAACCCCAGACGGAGCACTTGGTTAACGGTAACAAGCTCAGTTTATTGTGGTGGCGAAGGGACCGTCTCTGCCGGCAGGAGGCCTCAGGTCTGCAAGGTCCTGTCTTCAGGAGCAGTGCTGAGAGCAACAGGCTAAACTTTGATTTGGGGCTGAGGGTGGAGGTGTGTTCTCGTTCTCTCTCTCTCTCTCTCTCTCTCTCTCTCTCTCTCTTTTAAAATCTTTATTGTTGAAAGTATTACATATATCCCCTTTCCCCCCTACTGACCCCTTCTAAGCCCCCACCCCTGCCCTAGGCCTTCACCACCCTATTGTCTGTGAGAGGTGTGTTCTCTTGAGCCTGCTCCTCACAATCTTCTGAGGAAGGGGTCACTGACTCTTCTATGTCCCCAGAAGTTGGTCAGCCTGCACGGGGAGCTTGGCATAGTGCGAGGCAGGGACAATGATGATAAACACCCTCCCACTACTGACTCATTGCCCTAAAACCGTGGTCTTAGGCGTACCCCAATTAAGTTAATAACAGTGTACCTACCTATACAGTTCAAGTTAAAAAAAATTTGGCTCTCAAAAGAAATTTCAATCGTTGTACTGTTGATATTTGGCTCTGTTGACTAATGCGTTTGCCGACCACTGCCCTTAAATTTCTACACTTGACCTCAATTCACTAATTCTTTCCCCCCTCCCCCCACCTACTCTAATCCAGTAATTCTCAACCCTCACTGCTGGGTGAGCATCACTTGGTGAGCTTAAAAAAAGTGCTCAGACCCACTCCTCCTCAGACCAATGAAACCAGAAGCTTCCTAGGGAGACCAACGCGCAGCCGGGGTTGAGAAGCATGACCCTCTCCTTTGCTTGAATGCCATTCACTTTTCCTCTTAATTGGTGTGAACTATGCTGGTCTGCTTGCCTCACACCCATGGCTGTACCAGTTGGGTTTCTTCTTGTTAGCCATCCTGAGAGCTAACAAGCAAAAAAAAAAAAAAAAAAAGCAAAAATTACCTTTAAAAGTTTATATTAGATTTAATCGATGTTCTCTGGTGAAGGGAAAGCTTGACATTCTCCCGAAGTCTGAGCTGCCTAACATTTTCTGTTTGACATTTCCTTTGTCTCCATTAGGCGAGTAAAGGAGGAATCAGCACCAGCAGTTCTCTGTCCCACGATGCTCATAGCTGCCACAACAGATAAACAGTGTTGTGAACTTTAAGATGTTCTGACTGGCTTCCATTCTTGTTTAGGCAGCTCTTTCCCGGCAGTGGGATGACGACGATTTAGAAGTGGAGCGTCAACAGTTGAAAACAAGGCCTCACTGTGCTTTCCCAAGAATGCTTGTGAAAGATGGAAGCACCTCCACAAGCACGACGCTTCAGGAGAGCATGCTCACCAGCTGATGCCCTTTCTTTCTTATCTTCTTATAGGGGCTGGTAGAGAAGAGGAGAGTTCTTTAAAATCGTGACACTTTGCCCTGGCCAGTGTGGCTCTGTTGGGTGGAGTGTCAGCCCATATACTGATCCATGTTTCTCTTTCCTCACATCAATGTCTGTCTCTCTCTCTCTCTCTCTCTCTCTCTCTCTCTCTCTCAATGGAAACATATCCTCAGGAGAGTATTTTTTAAAAAAAAAAGAAACAAAAATTTTTAATATTGTC
>NW_006291549.1:1902383-1915980 GCF_000327345.1 Myotis davidii
TTTGTAATGCTAAACTGATCGCGGTGTCTGTTACCAGTAAACAGACTCTGGGGAGCTGTGGGGGTGCAGGGCTGATGAAGGCATGGTCCTTGCCCTTCATGGGCCTCAGTCTAGCAGGTGACATGGTTAGAAATCAACATTACTGAGAACTTAATGGACAAGAGTTCTCACAGCCCAGTGACGTAGTTACTAGTGGCATCCCTGTTTATAGATGTGTCGGGGAGGTGCAGGGATGCAGCAGCTTGCTTAAGGCCCCAGTTTATAAGAAGGGGAATTGGAGTTTGAACCCAATTACTGTACAGCCCAAGTACCAAGTAAGTAGTTTAAGTAGGAATTTTTCTGGGAGTTAGCAAAGGAGGGTTTGGATTGAAAAGAAAAAGCAAAGATGCGTAACCTAGTGTTGAAGCAGATCCATTGAGCACTTTTTTGGTCACAGTTTCTACCTATGAAACCGACAAGTTCAAGGTTGCAGATCAGATGCCTACAGAAGCCAGGCAGGAGAGTGGAGGAGTGAGTCTGCCAAGTGGGGCAGTGGTGAGCGGGAAAGCTGCCTGCAGCTGTGGCTGTGGGAAGGTGACCCCTGCCCCCTCAACAAAGGTTTAAAAAACATCCATGGGTCATAAAAACAGATCTTTGGACCACAATGAGTTTGTGAGTCTCTGATGTGCTGTCCTGGACATGTACTGGAGAGAAGTTTGGGGAGACGTATTGAGAATGTGGGGAAAACACTTGTTCTCTGAAATAAGTTACAGATCACATTGCAGAGCTTCAGCTGAGCTCTGTGAGGTTGCTCCTGGAGAAGGGTCTGGCGTCCTAGCTTTTTCCTGCTGGGCTGTCATTGGTGGGTGGGAGACTGAGAAGCTATGGAGTTATTTTGCTGCCCAAAAGCTCCAGGCCACTAACAGAGGTACTTTCTTGATGCAAGTGCAGTGCCCAGGTATTTATTTCCTAACTTAAGGCAGAGCCCTTGTACCACTAAAGCACATTTTTCCTACTTTGATCAGGGTGTTAATGTGTCACCTGTATGCAATTTTAGCTCTATGGGTCCGGATTTGACTTAAGGTCCCACCTTCTCCTAGTTGTGCAGCCTTCAGCAAGTTCCACCTTCTCAAAATTCAGCATCATTAGGGTATTGAAAGGAAAAGATACTAAAGTGCACCTAAGGGTCTGGCAGACAGCAAATGATCGTTTCCTTTTCTTATCCCTTCCAGTGATCACTTGATCTATGGGAGTGATAACTCAGGAGCTTTCTGAAGATCAAGGCTCTGTGTGAGCACAGGGCTCTGATTCTAGTTACACTGTGTTCTGGCCGACAGGCTCCCGCAAGGGCGTTCGAGATGGGAGTTAAGGCCTGCTTCTATTCTCAAGGAGTTTATAATTTAGCATGAAGGACACATAAAAATTGATGTTCGTTGGATTGGTGTAAGGGGTCCATTCACTTGGAATGGCTACAGTGACTGTTCCATTGGGGTGAATGTACATTGCAACAGGAACTGAGGACTTGGGGAAACCCAAAACCAGGGCGTAAGCATTGTGGTGGTTGAATAATGTCCAGATATAATTTTTGTGGGTTTCTTTTTGGAGGGTTGGGTGGGGCTGGGGAAGGGTGGAAGGAGCAAAAGTGTCACACAAATTTTTTAAACAAAGCCATAGTAAAATTTTCTAATTTTTTAAAATTGCTTTCTGTAAACTAGTTTGCTGACTGACAGGGTAGAATTGAATAAAAATAGGGCAATGCCTTTTCAAAACGAGGCCTTCTCTTATGCTAATAGGAACACCTTTTTAAGTGAATACATTATAATTTTGGGCTCCTTACCTTGAAGTTAATACACTTAAAATTTACTGTCTTAATAAAGAGAAGATGTTAATAGTACCAGGTTTTAAATAAGACTAATTTCTTTTCAGCAAAGGCTTTTTTTAAAAATTGGCAATGAACTCTTTTTATCTTGCTTCTCTAACACTACTTAATCATTATGACATTTTATTTCATGACAGATGTAAATAAGTTTTTTAATTGGGTTTTGGTGTTCATAGTGTAGACATTATTTTAATAGCCTTGCAAATAGAAAGAAATGCTTTATCAGTCTTCTGTTTTATAAAGTTTAACAATGATTTTTGCTATAAGGAAATGCACAGGTGGAGTAACTTCCTCTGGTTTTA
Source organism: Myotis davidii (assembly GCF_000327345.1). Lineage (NCBI taxonomy): Eukaryota > Metazoa > Chordata > Mammalia > Chiroptera > Vespertilionidae > Myotis > Myotis davidii. Next base: position 1,904,544 of record NW_006291549.1, read on the forward strand.
ATAGTGTCTCGTAAAAGTTAACTGGAAGAATAGCGTTTTACAAGTCTTCTAAATTTGTTTTTGAAGCAGTTTTTAGGGAAATACATCATAAGCTCTATATTTCTTTAATAGTTTTATAATTATGAAAGTAACTTCTGATACTTTTTTAAAATAAAAAATTTATTTAATTTATTGGGGTGACATTGGTTAATGAAATTATTTAGGTTTCAAGTGTACAGTTCTATAGTGTATCATCTGAATATTGTGTGTTCACCATCCAAAGTCAGGCAAGTCTCCTTCCATCATCATTAATTCCCCCTTTACCCTCTTTCACCTCCTCCCACTCCCCTTTTCCTCTGGTAATCACCATACTATTGTCTATGAGGGTTTTTTTTTCCTGCTTAATCCCTTCACCTTTTTCCACTCAGTCCCTCTGACCCTCTCCTCTGACAGCTGTCAGCCTGTTGTCTGCATCTATGAATCTGTTTCTCTTCCGTTAGTTATTTTATTTTGTTCATTAGATTCCACATATAAGTGAAATTGTATTGTACTTATCTTTCTCTGACTGGCTTCTTTCATGTAGCAGGATGCTCTCCAGGTCCATTCATGCTGTCACAAAAGGTAAGATTTCCTTCTTTTCCATGACTGAGTGGTATTCTGTTGTGTAAATGTACCAGACCATTTGTATCCACTCAGCTACTGATGGAAGCTTGGGTTGCTTCAAAATCTTGGCTGTTGTAAATAACACTGCAATGAAAATGGGTCTGCATATATACTTTTGAGTTAGTGTTTTGGGTTTCTTTGGCTCTTCACAGAAGTGAAATTGCTGGGTCATAAGGCAGTTCCATTTTTTGATGAAACTCCACGCTCTTTTCCACACTGGCTGCACAGTCTGCATTCCTACCAGCAGCGCATGAGAGTTTCCCTTTCTCCACATCTTCGATGACAGTGCCTGCTATTTGTTGATTTATTGTTGATAGCCATCCTGACAAGTGTGAGGTGATACCTCATTGTAGTTTTAATTTGCATCTCTCTGATAATTAGTGACATTGAGAATCTTTTCATATATCTATTGGCCATCTGTAGGTCCTTTTTGGAGAAGTGCCCATTTTTAAAGATATAATCCTCATCCCAGGATATTTTTTCCAGTGATTTTTAGAGAGAGTAGAAGGGAGGGAGGGAGGGAGGAAGGAAAGGAAGGTGGAAGTTTAAGAGAGAAACATCGATGTGAGAGAGGCACATCAGTTGGTGTCTCCAGCACATGTCTCGACTGGGGCTGGGGATCAAACTTGCAACTCAGGCACGTGGGGTTGCTCCTCATGGGGTACCTTGCAGATGCAATACCCTTGTGTATTGTTAGCCACTGCCCATAGGGGTGGGGCCAGCCTTTTCGTGTCTCCAGCCTTCCTACCACTCTGCATGTGGCTTCTTCTGTAAATCCTGGTTATAGGACTTCTGTTCAGCTGGTCTTCATCTGGTTATTCAGGGTGATTGTTCCACATTTTAATTTTAATTACTGTTTGGTCCTGAGAGGAAGTGAGTGTGACATTCGCCTACTCTGCTATCATCTTGGCTCCTCCCTGATATTCACTTTCATGGGGTAAATATGGGTTCACGGTAGACATCTACTACATTTCGGTTTCTTTTGTTCATTTTTGCATTTGGTTGAAATGGTTCATGAAAACTAAAATACATTCTGCAGCGAAATAAGTTATCTCTTCTCCTCAGGGCACTACAGTTTAATAGGAAGGAACGCTCATTTGGAACTTTATTGGCTTCGATCCCTCCAGGCCACAGTATAATCAGGGACCTTGAATATTTATGTCATTGCAGTGGTGTTCCTGTGATGTACGCGTGAACAGAGTACGGGACCTCAGATCACAGACTCCACGACTAATAACCGAGCTCCCCATTATGAAGTTGTTACGTTCATGATCTCACACTGATATTCTAAAGCTTTTGCCACCTCGCAGAACACGGCTGGCTAACTTTGCCTGCTGAAGTCTTCCTTCTCTGAACTGGTCTTCCTTCACTAAAGCCTCTTACTTAGAAGGGGGTAGGAGGACGGTTTGCCTTGGCCTCCCTCATCAGTGCTCATAGGAGCAGGCAGCAGGAGTGGCTGCTGTCCTTCAACTTCTCTTGTCTTTCATGTCCATCAGGGAAATCAGAACAACAACGTGCCTACCTCAGCACTTTATGGTTCTTGAAACTGCTTGCATGCATTTTCTTATCTCCGCCTGGACATGATGCTGTGAAGTCAGCCTCTAGTAGTTTTGGCTCCAGTGTACATACAAGGAAACTAGCTCAGAGGAGGGGGTGCCTGGTGGGAGGTCTTGAAGCACCGGGGCTGGCATAGAAGCCAAGCCTGTGAGTCAGAAGTCCAGATGCTCAGTGGTGGCATTTCCTCTCGTCCTCTCTCTGTAGGACTGTGCATGGAGAGACAGGAAGGAGAAGCTCTTCCTGGGGTACCCCTGGCTGTGGCTTGTGGCTGGACTTGTGGCCATGGCTCTTGTCAGTGTTTATTGCTTTAGGACAGCGGTTCTCAACCTGTGGGTCGCGACCCCTTTGGCGGTCAAACGACCCTTTCACAGGGGTCGCCTCAGACCATCCCACATATCAGATATTTACATTATGATTCATAACGGTAACAACAGTACAGTTATGAAGTAGCAACGAAAATTTTATGGTTGGTTCACAACCTGAGGCACTGTATTTAAAGGGCCAGAAGGTTGAGAACCACTGCTTTAGGCTGTATTTAGTCTATGTATGTAGTGCAACATCTATGGTGTGGGAAGGACACAGGCCTCTTAACCTTGCCACAGCTGAGCGTGTTAGAAAATGCAGACTCTCAGCCTCCCCCCAGGCCTAAGGAATCATAACCTGCTCGCTCCCCAGGTCTGCAGGCGATTCTTATGTTCATTAAGTTTGTGGAGCACCAGCTCTAGAATTCAGGGGACAAGAAGCCGTACAGTGGAAAGCGAGGTGAGGGGTGTGTGCACGAGAGACTGGGAGGATGCATTTCATTTGGTGTGTGTCTGTAAATGTGACAGTGTATTTGTCTCATTTTACTTTTCTGTAAATAGCAGATTTAATGAGCTAGAATTCAGAGACCATATATTTTACTCGCTTAAAGCGCACCGTTAAAGGGATTTTAGTATATTCACTTGAGCAACCATCAACACAATCCATTTTAAACATTTTCGTCATCCTGAAAGGAAACTTCACCCTCCTTAGCTCACAGTGGCCGTGTCCCGCCTACGCCCACCCCCTTCTTGGAAGCCCCTGACAGTCGCTCATGTACTTCTGCCTTCATGGCCTGGATTCGCCTATTCTGTACATTTCGCATATGAAAGAAGTACAATATGTGGTTCTTTGTGTCTGAATTTTCTCACTTTTCTTAATGTTTTCAGGCTCCCTCCATGTTGTAACATGCGTCAATAATTAATTTTTTTTTTACTGTCATTTTACTTAAACTTATTTTGAGAAGGAGGAAGGAGATGGAGCCTTTTTTCTTAGCCTTGCTGGTGTTGAGACCATCTTTTTCTTGTACATTAAAAGTCCACAAGAGTGATTTCTTCTTGCCTGTATTGCTTTTCTAAGCCACCAGAGCTGGGATCTGAGAACTGCTAGGAGCATCGTTACATGCTTTCAACTGAAGAAATAAAATGTCAGTATTTTCCACTCTCTTTTCAAATGGGTCTTCATTTCTTAGTTTTTGACCACTTTTTCCATGAAAGCGGTGGTATGCCCTCCACGCTCTGCTGAACACGGTGCCTGTCTGTACAAAATATCCAGCTGATGTTGGTGAAAATGAAAATGATAAAATATTGTCTTCGGAGAAATAACAACAATGGCTATATTTTTGGCAAGAAACCACACGATTGCCCCTCCCCCAAGCAGTCTGTTCCCTGCAGTTGTGAATGTTCGGTCATTTTAAGCTCCTCAGAGGGAGACAGCATTCTTTCCTCTGTTATCCGTGCTGAGATCTGAAATTTTTGTTAAATAAAGGCCAAATTTGTTTTCCTCTGGATATTTCAAAAACCTTTTAATGAACCTTTCCCATTGGGGAATATCTTTGCTTGGTTCTTGGGCTTTCTGGTGAGCATTTCATGATGTGTTGTGTCATGTGTTGTGCCTGGGAGAAGAATGGCAGGAAGACTTTTAAAAATATATTTGTATTGATTTCAGAGAAGAAGGGAGAGGGAGAGAGATAGATACATCAATGATGAGAGAGAATCACTGATCAGCTGCCTCCTGCACGCCCCACACTGGGGATCGATCCTGCAACCCGGGCATGGGCCCTGACAGGGAATCGAACCGTGATCTCCTGGTTCCTAGATCGACGCTCAACCATTGAGCCACACCGGCTGGGCGGCAGTAAGATTTTTTTTATACCAGCACTGAAGTCATTTTAGCATTTCACTGTTCTTAGCGTGTTACACAGTCCCTTTGAATTCTGATTTTGGTTTCAGCAATATGAAAAGCTTTCTCTCTCTCCTCTCCTCCCTGAGCTCCCCTTAACCGCACTGAGTTGCCAGTGCCTTGCTTGGCTGGCTTCCTGGTCTATCAAATGACTGAAGACAATACTGGAGATCTTGTGTGGTCACTTTCTAAAGGATTTTGTGCTGCCTTTATCCTCTTGTCTCCCTTTCCCTCTTTGGTGGGTAGACACCATTATTTGGTTCTATTTGAGAAGGCTCTGGGCAAAATACTGTTTGTCTTTTCAACTTTTGGGGACATGCTTTCTTAACAGATCTCTTTGGGATGTCAGGTACTTTCTTTAACCTGACTACTGTTTTTCTAAGTGCTGTGGAGCTCTGATCCTTTTAAGCAAACCACAAGCATTCTCTTCTCCTCAGTGTTCCAACAAAGCTGCCAGCTGTGTGTATGAGAATTTGTAATGCTGAAAATGCATGGTTTCTGAGAAGAGAACAGAAGATAAAAATCCTGGCCCCTTTCTGACTTGGAAATTAACGTGACTGGGTTAGCCAGAGCCCTCTATTGGAGGAAAGAGGAAAGATTGGATTGAGGCCTTCTGTCAAGGAAATTGACCTGGCTGGACTTCAGGGAGCAGGGTAGGCTGGCCTATTAAGATCGGTGTCAGTCTCTTTGGTGGCCCCGGAATTGGGACAAGATAGCTATTTATTTTGTAACAGGTCAAGCTCTGGGGAAAAAGAGCAGGCCACCAACATTCATTGAGAACCCCGTAATGTGTCAGGGTTGGAGTGTTCTATAAACACTATGTACATCTAGCAACCTTGTGCGCTATGTATTACTAGTCCTATGACCACAACTATTTTATGAATGGAGAAACTGAGGCCCAGAAAGGTTAAGATCCCAATTTTCCTGTGTCCATATGGCTATACAGCATCATTACCAGGTTCTGGGGCAAGTGTCCATGGCCTCCTGGGACCCACAGAGATACCCCAATGCCAATGAAGCCCGTTCCTTAGGATGAGCACCCCATCTGCCCATCTGAGCATGCCCCACCCTTCCTGCTCAGCGGGTCCCCTGTTCTTGGGGCCCCAACCAACTACTCTGCACACTTTGTGCGCTGCCTGCTCACAGGTGCTGAGTGACAGGTAGCAACCCGCTGTGTTTGTTGTCTTTCTGGTGAGCACCAACTGGTTGAGGCCGTGGACCTGCCCAAAGTCTATTTTGCTGGAAGTGTTTTCTGGGACCTTTAGCCATTTTCAAATAAAACCATATAATCAACCATCTGTGTTTTCTATGAATAAATTTGGCCTTAAAATGCATTATCTTTCTGTCTTCAATTTTTTCTTTTATAACACTGCATTTTTTTAGTCCCTGTAGCAATATATGCTCATTGTGAAATAGAAAATAATTCTGTTTCTTTTCTATAGAAAATTTTGAACACTGCCCTTGTAGAACTCGGGCAAATTGTGTAATCATTGTAATCCGTGGATACTTTGCTCTGGCAGTTTAAAAATTAGTTTTGCACCGTTTTACTTTCTCCACTGTGAGGCAGGGTGTAGCTCTGCGGATGAGAAAGTTAAAATTGTGCCCAGTGGGAGGACCCAGAGAGGTGTGTATGGGAATGGAGATTCTGAGGCAGTCAGCATTCTGCCTCCTCCAGGTCTCCCTAATTAATGAGGTCTTTGTTCTGTAGCAGAGAGCTACTGACCCATCATTTTATTTCTCCTACATCAGCCTTAGTTTATCAAGGAAAATGTATTTACCAAGTTTTTTTTTGTATTACCCTGCATCACTCAGTGGATGAAGCATGTAGGTCCCGAGGAAAAGATAAACTAGGAAGCTCTGCAGTTTTTAGAAAAAGAGATACATCGCTGCAGACGTGTGATGGCTTTTACGATGTACACAGTGAATCGTCAGTGACCCATTTTTCAGGAAGGTGGCAGCTGCATTTTTGTTCCATTGGGGGAAACGTGATATATAGGTACAACTTCAATTGTAGCTAATGGGCTGTAGTGATACTTTTTAAAAATTGTAATCAACAAGGAAGAATCTGCCAAAACGAATTCCATATGCACTGAACTAATAAAAGAAGCTGTTGTAATTTTTGTGGAGGTGATGTTTTTGTCATTTTTGTTTTTTGTTTTTTTTTAAGTGGTGGAGGAGGGGGAGAGAGGATTGAGGGCCTGGGAATTGGAGGAGGCCTCAAATGAGAGAGCAACATGAGTTGCTAGACTATGGAACTTTATCAAATGATGAAGAGGAATAAAATATTGTTACTGCTTTATCCGAAAGTATGTTCTCCCTTATTTAGCATTAAAAAACAGAAGGTATCAGCCTTCTGCATCACATCCTTGATTTAATAAGTTCCTTGTTGTGCCTCTCTACTAATACAGCTTGCACTTTTAGTAGATTATTGCATCTTAACTTTAATTTCTATTCTAAAGAGACTGGTACAATTAGTTTATATGCTGATTTTTAACTTTAATTTGCTTTCTGAATATATAATACAGTCAGCATGGTACAAAATTTGGTGTCTCTCTTTTACTCCTCCCCTGACCAGTCTCCTTCCCTGAGGCAAACAGTGTTATCATTATCATGTGTTTCTCTACAATGTGCATATGTAGACACATTTGTATATGTTCTTTTAGTTTCCCTCCCTTCCTTTCTTGTATAAAGGGAGGCATGCAGAATATACCATTCTGGCTAGTTGCTTTCACATTCTTTACTTTGTAAGTTATTCTGCACCGGTACATGGAGAGCATTGTTATTGTTTCATGTAGGGTAGTATCCTGGTGTATCATTATGCTGTAACTTATTTAACCACTGTGCTACTGGTGGACATGTGAAATGTTTCAGTTTGCTCATTTGAACAATGCTGCAATTTATAAAATTGCACGCATAGTTAGATTTCTTTAGAAAGAAGTGGAAACAAAGAGCTGTAACATGGTTTTAGGATTGTCCCTGGAAGGTAGGGCTCTGTGATTGTTGCCCAGACTGGTGTTCCTTGGAACCCTCACTAGGAAAGTAGGTGTTACTGGAGAAGGAAACAGGATTTAATGGCCACATAAGCTTGGAAAATGCACTGTTCTCTATTTTCTTTTTTTAAAAACATATTTTATTGATTTTTTACAGAGAGGAAGAGAGAGGGATAGAGAGTTAGATCCCTGCCTCCTGCATCGATCAGCTGCCCCCTGCACACCCCCAATTGGGGATGTGCCCACAACCAAGGTACATGCCTGTGACTGGAATTGAACCCGGGACCTATCAGTCCGCAGGCCGATGCTCTATCCACTGAGCCAAACCAGTTAGGGCTATTTTCTCTTGGAGCTTTGTAAAATAATCAGCATGTTAAAGGCTTAAAATACTCCTGTGGTTTTTAATGACAACAAACTGTCAAAGAATTTTTCAGACTTATTTGAGCATCACATGTTTCAAGATGTCTATTAACATCTGTCAAGACAGTTTGTGGAAAAAACAGTTTGGAAAATGATGGCCTGTGTGATTCCTGTCTCCCGGGTTCTAGTTCCATAGATAGAGAAAATAGCTAAATGTTAGAGAAAATAGCTGAAGGTTTGACTTTTCAGCTGACGGATCGCTTGCCTGTTTCTGGATAACTGTAGTTTGCTCGCTTTTCTGGTCCCAATATAGTTAATGTGGGGCACACCTTATTTGGAAAGCTGTGTAGCAGGACCATCTTCTGCCCATGGGCATGAAGGCAGGCGAGAGCAGATGTTCTGGGTGGAGCCCCGTGTGAATGAAAGCCTGGAGCTGCAGAATCCTGTTGTACTTGGAGAGGAAAGCAAGCAGTTCATTTGGCTCGGATCATTACGGGGTGAAGAAGAGATGAGACTTTCTAAATTAAGCAGCTTTCCAGGAGAAGTTTCCGTTTGCAGTCTGTTGTGGAACATGGAGAGGAAAGTGGTAGATTTTTTTCTCTCTAGTGCACTGGATTTCAATGGGGGTGGGGGGGAGTGGCATGGGGAGAAGAGGTGATTTTGCCTCCTCTCCTCCTTCTCCTGGGAATATTTGACCATGTGTGGAGACATTTTTTGTTTTTTACAACGGGGAAGGTGCTGTTGGCACCAGTCTAAAATGTCAGACGTATCTCATGGAGAAACCTGCTCTAGTGGGACCCTTCTGGGGCTGGGGACTTAGTATATCATCATTATTTCTTTGTCTTAGTATCTCAAGTGACATAAGTCAGCTATGTGCCATTTCGACTGCTGGTGTTGCCATTATACTAGCATTTGATTATCTAGATTCAGGACCCGTATTCACGTTTCTACAATTTAAAAAGCTCTGAAGATGTAAAGTTTCTTCATAATTTATTGAACAGTATTACCGCACCTGCACCGACTATGGTTCATGTGTTTGATTGCAGACCTGCCTTCTGGTTTTCTATAGAACACTCAATGCACTGTATCATCTTTCTGAAACATCTGAAAAATGTTGTGTTTGAAACACTTTAAGCCCCAAAGGTTTCTGATAAGTAATTGTGGAAAACTTTTTTTAGTCCTCACCCAAGGATATGTTTGGTTTTTTTAGAGAGAGGGGGAGTGAGAAAGAGAGAGACACATCAGTTGCCTCCTGTACACATTCACAACTTAGGTATGTGCCCTAACCGGGAATCGAACCCACAACTTTTTCCGTGTATGGGATGATGCTCCAACCCACTGAGCACACCAGCCAGGGAAGGGATTGTGAATTTATATATTGATGTACATTTTTGCCCAGTTTGGTTTCTTTTAAGAAATTAGGAATGGTTAGGAATGTTTATTGATTTTTTTTTTTTAATTCCAAAAATGACTTAAGATCATTGAGAAGAATCTCATCTGTGTAGTGCTTACTGTTTGCTAGGGGCTGTTCTCAACACATTACGTGTTTCAACTAATCATCAGAATTCTGTTATTGGCAAGTGAGGAAACTGGCACAGTAACACCCCATACCTGGTAAATGGCAGAGCTGGGCTTTGAACTCAGGCACACAGAAGGAAATCTTCCATAATCTCAGCTGCTAGAGAGGGCTGCTGTTTGTATCCGGCTGTATCTCCCACAGCCTGCCTCCCCCACGCCTCTGCCCCACTCCCTGTGGTTTTACATAAATGTCTATGTTAAATACTTTTCGAAAGTCTGATTGTTAAATGGCTGCTTAAGCAGTTAAAAGAATGGTTGAGTGAACCATAATTTATTTAAACAGTCTTCTGTTGTTGGGATTTAGGCTATTTTCAGTTTCCACAATAGAACATTGGCATGAGCATGTTTATGTATAAATATTTGTCTACATCGCTGATTATTTCTTTTTTTATTGATTACAGAGAGGGAGAGGGAGAGAGAGAAGAGAGAGAGAGAAACATCAGTGATGAGAGAGAATCATTGATTAGCTGCCTCCTGCATGCACCACGCTGGGGACCGAGCCCACAACCCCAGCATGTGCCCTGACTGGGAATCAAACCATGACTTCCTAGTTCATAGGTCGAGGCTCAACCACTGATGATTTCTTTATGGAATATTGTTTAAAGGGAACAGCTTGGTGTGGGTAACTTTTTACAGCCCCTTCATGTATGCTGCCAGACACACCAGTTTATCCTCTCTCTAGCACTTCACCCTCAGCAGCATTCATTGTTCAAATATTGTTTTCTCTGTTTTTGATTCTGAGATGAAGTAGCTGGTGTTTTCTGAGAAGATGGACAGATGGCTGGACACTTAGTATGCTTTTTTAATTTGTCAGGAAATTAGAGGTAAAAGTAAAAAAGAAATTTCCTGGGGGAAAAAGCACCCAAATTAAGTCGTTGGAACAACTGATTTTTAAAACCTTAAATTAAAAAAAAATATATCGCCATTTTCTTTTTAGGTTGATTCATGTTGTTGAATTGTGGCTCCATTTCATCTTATTATGAAGAGTTGGAGGAAATAGTATATCTAGCAATTAGGGAAATTTTGGTCAGAATAGTATTGGTATGTGATTAGTGTATATGGAAAATAGCCACTTCTTACACATTTATGGAGCATCTACTATGTACCACACCCTGCACTTTGTGTCGGGATGCAGTGAGGAACAAGTTTATCCTATCTAATAAAGACACGATATGCAAATTGGCTGTCACACCATCACAAAGATGGTGGTGCCCAGTCACCTCAGCTCCACTGGAGTCCCCCAGTCCTTTCAGCCCTGCCGGGGGCGGCAGGCACATGGTGTGGCCAGACCCACCCTCAGCCCCCCAGTCGCCCAGGACCAGCCCAAGGCACAAGCAAGCCTCGGATGACAGTTGCCCAGCCACCCAGGGCTGCTCGAGGCTCAGGTAACTAGGACCGGCCGAGGCTTGCACTGCCGGCAGTGGCAGCAGCAGAGGTGTGATGGGGGCATCTCCTTCCCCTGATGGCCAGGTCCCCTCCCGCCCCTGAGGGCTCCTAGACTGTGAGAGGGGGCAGGCCGGGCTGAGGGACCCCCTGCCTCCAGTGCATGAATTTCATGCACCGGGCCTCTAGTAATTACAATAATAGCAAGCCCTTGTAGTACTTTTTAGGTGGCAGGCACTGTTCCAAGTGCTTATATATATTAACTCATTTAGCTCTCACAGCAACCCTGTAGGTAGCTACTATTATCGTTTCCAGTTAAATGATGAGAAGCACAGAGGGGGGTAAATACCATGATGATCATAGACATTCAGCTACAGAGCAGCTGGATCAGAATCTGAACCCAGGCAAAGCCTGAGGCTGCCAGGTGCAGGGGTATCGGTTAGGCGGTTGGTGCTATACTCTGGGCATGACTGACAGTCCAGCAATGGGGTTGGAGAGAAATGGAAAGCTCATAAGGATTTATCAGGGGGGAATTCATCAGAGTTGGCGATTGAATGTGAAGGAAGAGGGTCCAGCCCAGATTTTCTGGTGAGTGACGTGCTAACAGAAATCGAATAGGAAAGACCAGGGGAGGAGGAGGGGCAAGTTTTTGGGGAGGTGGAGGTGATTTTAGTTTGGGGTTGGTTATAGATGGGAGGGATCTGAAAGATAAGGATGCTCAAAAT
>NW_006291549.1:1916655-1928424 GCF_000327345.1 Myotis davidii
CCCAGTGAAAAAAAATTTTACTTTCTGGGTTGGCTGGTGTTCAGTTGGTTGGGCATTGTCAGGTGCACTAAAAGGTTGCCAGTTCGATTCCTGTCAGGGCACATGCCTGGATTGCAGGCTCGAGCAAGCAGGAAGCAGCCAATCTTTGTTTCGCTCTCACATCGGTGTTTCTCTCTCCCCATTCCTCTGTTTCAAATCAATTTTTAAAAAAACTTTCAAAGAAATTTTACTTTCCAACTTTTAATTTCTATAATTTTTCCACCTCAATTTTTCATAGCCACCATCCCTATTTTGTGTAGTTTTATTGAAGTTACTAATTCCTGCCTCAAGAGCCAGGGGATCTGGCTTTTTCTGGATTATCCCCAAATGTAAATTTTAAGAAATCTAGAATCAGGCTATTTCTCTGTCACTTTGAAATTTTCTGCATTCATAAACTGACCTTTTCCTCCTCACCTTTTAATGAATTTGCATTGTTGTGAAAGTTCATTATTTAGGGATTGCTTATCAGCCTGGTTACTCACCAGAGTGACACATTATAAAGAAAGTTTGTCCATCCATCTGCTTTTGCCCATATCCCCCCCCCCCCAAAAAATAATTATCAACTAGGAGAATGATAATATGCAAATAAGCCATCTGCAATGTCCAAATGGGAGAATAGCTTCCAGTTCTTACTCAGAGACCTGCCAGGGGCTGGGTAGTAATTTCAATAGCTTTCTTAAGAGGGAGGGGATTTCTAAAGGTAGCTTGATGAAACTTGTTTCCATAGTGATAGGGACATTGGAATTGGATGCTCAGGCTGCTTGTGAGTGAAAAGTCTCGTTTCCAGATTCAGCCTTTACCTGTAGGACTGTTGTGTTCCATCATAGATGTCCTCAACTTATTTTTTGTATCCCGCTACAAAGATCTTTAAAAAATATAATTTTATTGATTTTTTTACAGAGAGAAAGGGAGAGGGATAGAGAGTTAGAAACATCAGTGAGAGAGAAACATCAATCAGCTGCCTCCTGCACACCCCCTACTGGGGATGTGCCCACAACCCAGGTACATGCCCTTGACTGGAATCAAACCTGAGACCCTTTAATCTGCAGGCCGATGCTCTACCCTCTGAGCCAAACCAATTAGGGCTACAAAGATTTTTTTAAAAAGCAATACGAACTAAAAATGTAAGACTGTTAGCTGAGATTAAACAATACCTGCGGTTTCCTGATGCAGCCTTAGGCCTGTCTTACTCCTTGAGAAAGGGTGCCCTTGATTTCCTAATTTTCAAAATGAGGAAGGTCAGAGGCAGCCGTGGTGGGTACAGAATGGTGGATCTGGAGCCCGGCCTGCTGGTCCCTCATTGGCAGAGTGTGGGCTGGGACATGGGAACAAAGACGGGAAATTGTGACATCTCCTGCCGCGGTTTGAGGGTGAAGACTGCTGACTGGTGTATTGCAGAATGCAGTTGTGCCTGCTCTTTCCTCAGTCTCCCACTTCTCCTGAGGTTGCTGGTGATCATTCTCCTTGAGCTGGCTGTTGATTGGAAGTGTAAAATAAAGCATTGGTTCTGTTTTTTCTCCGTTCCCTTCCATCTGCAGGGGCCCCTTAGTGGCCAGTGACAAATAAGGGGGTGGTGTCTTGTGGTGTTACTTTTCTCAGGTCCCGAGCTGTGTCTGAATGCTCCCCGGACCTCGAAGCTGTGTCCTGCAGTGCCCAGTGGTGTTCGAGGAGATTGTAGGAATCTAGGTGGAGAAGTCCAGTAAGTATAGTGGTTGGAAATAAGGACTTACGTGGCTTCCTGTTCATGTACAGTTCAAACCTCAGATGTGAGTGACAGACTTTATACACGAGAGTGTAGACCAGGGGTGGGCAAACTTTTTGACTCGGGGGCCACAATGGGTTCTTAAACTGGACCGGAGGGCCCGAACAAAAGCATGGATGGAGTGTTGGTGTGAACTAATATAAATTCAAAGTAAACATCATTACATAAAAGGGTACGGTCTTTTTTTTTTTTAGTTTTATTCATTTCAAAGGGGCCGGATCCGGCCCGCGGGCCGTAGTTTGCCCACGGCTGGTGTAGACTGAGTACAAGAGACCCACAGAGTTTGGAGAATAATCTAAAGAACCATTGCCTGTGAAGAAGTCAGAGGAGAAGTAGGAAATCCAGAAGAGAATGATGTTCTGGAAGATAGAACATTACAGTGTTTCAAGAACAATATAATCAGAAAATGAGTTTTGTTTGTTTTTTCTTTTTCTTTGGAAGTAATTTTATACTTACAGGAAAAAAGTACAAAGAATACTTGTGCCCCATTTATCCAGAATTACCTGCTGTTAAAATTTAACCCAACTTTCAGCTTTATCATTTCCTACATTCGCGCATGCAACCATGCACACGCACATGCCTACAAACCTGCATACACACACAATGTGCTTTTCTGAACCATTTTGAGGATATGTTACATACGTATATCATGGCTTTCACCTCCAAATATCTAAATGTTTATTTTTTAAGAATTGGGATAGTCTCTTATTCAACCACAATACATTTCTCAACTTCAGTCAATTTAGCTTTGGTACTTGTTGTTTTTTAAAAAAAATCAAATCTATACTTATATTCTAACTTGGCCAGTTAACTCAATGACATATTGTATATTTTGTTCTCCAATACAGGGTCTAGTCTAGTGTGAGAGATTCCCTCTAATTGCATTCATTAGCTTTCTTAAGCTGAAACACTTGGACAGTCTTGTTTTATTTTTCATGACATTGACAGTTTTCAAGATAGATATCCCTTCCCTCTAAAAAAAGTAGAATGGTCCTAAGTTTGGGATTGTTTGATATTTTCTTATGATTAGATTCTGGTTATACAATCTCGATTGGAATATTTAATAGGTGATGCTTTGTCCCTCTCAGGACATCACCTCTGGAGGCAAATTATGTGCATTGTTGGTCAGAACTTCCTTCTCTCTGCCAAGGTCTTGCCTAGTTTCCTGAGTGGGCACTGTTTTCTTTTTCTTCTAAGTCTATGAGGAGACACTTTAAGATCATGCAAATATTCTTTTTCTCACCAAAATCAATGCAATATTTAGAGTCCTTTTGTGATTTTCACTGGACCCAGGCTTTACTATGATAGGGGCACAATCACAGTTTTTCATTCAGTATTCCTTCCATGTTTACTGGCTCAGCCTTCAGCATTCCACTGTGAGCAGGAATCCTGCATTCATTCCTGTCTGTCTATCTTGCTGTCCACCTCTCAGCTGTTATTCCTATGGATTCATGAATTCCTGTTTTCCAGTGGTTTTAAGTCACTACTGAACTTAGTTATTTTGATGCCCAGATTGCCCCAGCGTTGGCCAGTGGAAGCCCCTTCAAACTGGCTCCTGTAATATTTTCTTATCTTTTTTTTTAAGAACTCATTTTTGCTTTCTATCATAATGAGATGTTCCAGGCTCCTATTGTACCTACTGTACCCCAGCCCTAAAATTAACCATTTCTTTGAGAAGTCCAGGTTCCTTTTAGTGGAGCAAAGGTGAGCATTTTAAGGCATGTTTTCATTGATCCTCTAGGCCAGCGTTTTGCAACCGGTGTGCCACAAGGATTTTTAAAACATGCAATTCCTGGCTATTTAATCAGCAGCACTGACCTCTTTTCCCTTAGATTGTCAAACAAAAAAATGACAACAGCCAACACAACAATAGCCATCTGGTGTGAATTCCTTGTTTTGAACCATAAATATATAGGTCATCTTATTGGTCACATGACATAATAAGGTTATATCTGATTGATTAATTCTTGATACTAGAAATCTTTATATACAAGTTTAGGCACCTGATTTTTTAAAAAGTCACATTACAGCAAAGGAAGGATAGATAATGACTATTATTTTTTTTAATAAATCAATCAAAATATCAATTTTTGTCAGGCAAAAAAAATATATATATTGTGGTGTGCCATAGAATTTAAGTATTTCGTTTAAGTATTTCGAGATAAAAAAGGTTGGAAAAGGCTGCTGTAGGCTGTAAGACATGTTGGGCCAAGGTTTTGGAAACTGCCAGTTGCTTGGTTGATGAATTTTGGATCAAGTAGGCATGTTGGGGCAATGAGAAAGGAACGTTGTGATTTGTAATGGTTAAATGAAGAATATATATTCAGAGTACGTCTGAGAGGAAGATTGTTCTTATGTTTAATTTATTCATAAGCCTTGGCTAGAGTTAGCTGGACAGATGGTGTTTCTTTCCCTCTGGCCATACCTTTCTGGGAGGGTCTGACCTGCATGTTAATGAGCATGCCTGGTCCTCTCTCGCCTGCCTGCACTCTCAGCTGTCCTGCTGTCTCAGGCTCTCCTTCAACATGGAATCCTCCTGTGTGAATAAACACGGAGGAGATGAGGAGGCCCCGGCTCCCAGGGTGGGAGCAGCCTGTGGTGCCATTGCCTTCATGTCTGCTGTGGACTGGGTGCTGGTCCAGGAGGCCACACCTTGTGCTTCGGAGTCAAAGGAGCAGAATCCTAATTGCAGGGCTTTGGAGACACAGTTTCTTTTGAACAGTCCACCTTCCTTCATTGTCTCCCCCACTTCACCTGACGTTTTCCGACATTTTCTTACTGTCAGGAGCTATTTAAAAAGTATTCCTGTGTGTCTCATCTTGGGACCCCCCCTCAACAGTAGCCTGTGTGGTAATCGGGGAGAGGTTAATTCCATTCTACAGGCGAGGAAACGAGGCAAAGAGAGTAACTGTCCAAAGGAGAAGCAGCTGGTAAGCGGCAGAAGCAGGACTTCAGTTCTGTATTCATTCACCTTGGTCTTGGAAATTCAGAGACTGAAGATGGCAAGTGAGCCCCTTAGAAGTGGCCTAGGAATGGGAATTGCTGGGGGCAGGAACTGGGGCAGATCCTTACTTCTTTGTGTATTTTTTTAAATATTAATTCGAGAGAGAGGGAGAGGGGAGAGGGGAGATACAGCAATCGGTTGCCTCCTGCACATGCCCCGACTCAGCATCGAACCCACAACCTGGGTATGTGCCCTGACCTGGAATTGAATGTGCAGCCTTTTGGTGTACAGGATGATGCTCCACCCAAGTGAGCCACCCAGCCAGGGCAATTTCTTCCTTCTTAATTAGCATCCTACATGGGGCTTCACATAGCCAGGTTTACTGTTTCAGTGTGAAAGGGACTGAGGTCACTGCATCCTCATGGAGAACCAGGCCCAGGAAGTAGGTGCTAACCCCAGGGTGACCCCGAGGCCATGAGGGAAAACTATTCCAGTCAGTCTCGCTGTCAGTGGTTGAGGGAGCAGAGCAGAAAGGATGCTCCTTTCTCCCTGTCTTTGTTTTGGGCTTCCTCACCCGGTCCCCTTATTGGAGCTGATGGGCTCTCCTGTGGGGGCGGGAGGGGGTGGTTATCCTCCTGTTCCTCTGGTTACGGCCACAGAGCGAGGCTCTGGCCCGAGGACACAGCAGATGGAGCCCGTGGGAGTCCCGCAGGTGCAGGTCTGGGGTGGGTTCTGAACCCTACCTGGCACCTGTTCCTTTTGTTGCCTCCATATGTCAGGATCTCGCCTCCTATCAGTTTTTCCAGATTTCCTCTGGCCCAGGGCTGGTTTGGCAACACCAGCAGTGTGGTTGAGGGGGCCTTTGTGACGGGCAGTTGAGGAGATGGCCTGAAGTTAGAGAACACACAGCTGCCCCTTCTAGAAGCTTCGCTGATCCTGACGTGTGGCTTCAGAAAGGCTGTAGTTCTCTTCTCTCATGTTCCCTACTTCACATTTGTTTTTGTTATTTGTTAAAGGCTTGGATTTGCATATATTTTTTAAAGTAAAACAATGATATCTAGTACGTTTATGTCAACGTACATACCAGCTAAGCACCACCAATAGATCTAAGGCCGTTAAGTCGGGAATTCTTAGGGAATCTGTGGACCCCTAACATTAAAGGAAAGTGTTACCTGCGTGTGCAAGCATATTTTTCTGAGGAGCAGCTTCCATGGTGTTCTGCAGATTCTCGTGGGTCTCTGACAGCCCTTCTCCAAAGCACGGCCTCCAGTATGCCTTCTCCACCTCTGTGGGAGGACTGGCGTTGCCTGTCCTTGGTTTCTGAGCCCTTTAACCTGCGGACGAATCCAAGGAGAGCCGGCCTTGAACATGGCCTCTCCCTGCTGTACACTCTGGGTCCTGTCTTCCCGCCTCCCCTGCCCCCCTCTTGTTTTCCTGAGCAGAGTTTTGGGCCAGAACAACCTTTCTCCTGGCGTGGTGTCAGGCTCCGGAGTCTGTGCTGTGTGCACTTGCCCTCCCTGGCTGCCTGTGCGTGCCCTGTAAGGTAGGTGGTAAACATTCAGCAACGTTCTAGGTAATACGGAGAGGCCCTGGGACTCCAAGTAAAATCTGCCAGATTCCCCAGCCAGTGTTCCTTCAATATTCTCCAGGGACAAAAACACCAGCTGTCGTTTTTTAGCCCCCACCAGCAAGACAGCCGCCTGTTCCGCTCCCTCTTGTTCATCTTGCAGTGCCAAAGTCACCCAAAGCTTAGAGAGTACCCGGGGGCCACCGTCCACTCAGCTTCCACGAGAGGCAGAGAACGAGCGTGCTCTTTGGGGAATCATGGCAGAGCTCTCCGGATCTGCTCGATCTCCAGCCACGTTCTTCATTCCCAGCCCAGCCGAGAGCCTTCTAAAGCGAAGGGGAAGAACCGTCACCTGTTTGCCTGCAGTGATTCTGCTGGAGAAAGAAAAGTAGCAGAAGTGTCGTGATAGCAAGCAGACCCCATTTGTTATCTTGTTAACTGACTTTTAAAATTAGAAATAATGCCCAGCTGGTGTGGCTCAGTGGTTGAGCGTCTGCCTATGAACCAGGAGGCCATGGTTCGATTCCCGGTTGGTGGGGGCTCCATTTCCTATGTGGGGCATGCAGGAGGCAGCCAATCGATGCTTCTCTCTCATCCTTGATGTTTCTGTCTCCTCCATTCCTCTCTGATATTTATAAAAATATACATATTTTAAAAAAGAAATAATAAGTAATTATAATTACCAGGTCTTTTTAATGTAGCTACATTTGGCATGAAACATATAAACCAAAAGCTCAGGGGTTTTAATTCTGGGAGTGTAATTTGTATGTAATGCTCGATTGTCAATTAAAAATATAAATTGCTATGGCCGGGCTCAGATGGCATTCTGAGATGTAAGGAATTTATTAGCCCGCCATGGCCCTTCATCCTCCTGTGACTGCGGGTAAGCAAAGGACAGCGTCCGGCCAACCTCCGGGGAAGGAGGTTCCAGACGGCCGTAGCGGAAATGACGCCTGCCGTCCAGGGAGGCCGTGCGGCTCTTTGTACACGAACCGTTTCCTTTTGCTCCTCTAGCGACTCAGTGATACCACAGTGGCCTGGGAGGGGGTGGCTTTAGCCTCCCCTCTGCTCTATTTTCACCTCTTCATTTCTCACATTTCTTACTTTTCTCAGGCTGGTTGTGAAGACAAGTGTGTGTGCAGGCGATGCAGGAGCTCCAAGTACATGCCCTTGGCCGGAATCGAACCTGGGACCTTTCAGTCCACAGGCCGACACTCTATCCATTGAGCCAAAACGGTCAGGGCTGATTTGACAATCTTAAGGTGAAAGAAGATAGAGTAACAAGGTATATTGGAGGTAGAAACCTTAGCACAGTGATGGCGAACCTTTTGAGCTCGGCGTGTCAGCATTTTGAAAAACCCTAACTTAACTCTGGTGCCGTGTCACATATAGAAGTTTTTTGATATTTGCAACCATAGTAAAACAAATATTTATATTTTTGATATTTATTTTATATATTTAAATGCCATTTAACAAAGAAAAATCAACCAAAAAAATGAGTTCCCGTGTCACCTCTGCTACGCGTGTCATAGGTTCGCCATCACTGCCTTAGCAGCTTGTTTTGGGGGATTTTTCTTAACGGGTAGCTTTACTTTCCAGCAAAAAATTCTGGGTAGGTTTTGTCCAGCTAAAAGGAGAATTATATATCAGGCACCAACTATTAATGGGTGAAATCCAGCCAGCTGCGCTTGCTTTTATAGATCTTTCATGTGAAATGAGGCTTTGTATAGGTTGCCAGCTACGAATCGATCTCGGATCCAATTCCATCAGAGAAGCCTTAATATTTTTAGAACTAATGCGCGCTCTAGCATAGCATATGGTGATATATGTGGTACCAGCTGTTTATAAAAATCCATGTTTTAATTAATTTCTAGAAAATTAAATTGTTCCCCGCCCCTGATGCCTTTTGCCCAAACTGCATGCAACTGTACTCAGGTGTAGGATGTGACTTTTGCAGAGGACACAGAGACAAATCCGGATGTTGACCTTCAGAATGTGAGCATTGCATAGCATTGGGATGGATGGGAGCCAGGAGACCTAGGTTCTAGCCCTCGTTCTGCCTTTCATGAAATGTGCGATTTGGACCTCGTCACAAGGCCATTCTGGTTCTCAGATTGTGCAATTATTAAATAAGGGGGTTGTATGGTCTCTAAAATTTCATCATATTTTAATTTTAATACGTTTTTATTATAGATACATGATAGAAATGAAATACAGTGTTTGTAAGTCTTTCTCCTAAAATTGTGGTATTATACTCCTTAGAGACATGCAGCTTGGGTGGTTCTGAAGAATTGTTTGGGAAAAATGAGACTTAAAGAACCAAGATACTGATCTCTGGCTGCCTGGCACAACATCCTTGCCATGTTAACTGGAGTCCCTGGTTATATATTCAAAGAGCATGTGTAGCTTGCCTTAAACCTATCTTCCCCCATTTGTCCAGCGTTTACTTTTTGTGATCATCTGCTGTAAGGCCGTCCTCTGCGTACACCTGTGACCAGGTGTTTCATTCAGTGAAGGTCTTTGGTCTGGTCATTGACACTGATTTGGACTTCCAGGTGCTTCCGTGACTGTCTCTTTCTCTATGTATCCTGACTTCTCTTAGGCCACTGTTTAAAGGCTACCTGTGATAGAATCACCTGGAGGTGCTTGATAAAAGTGTGGGTTCCTAGTTCATATCCCCTTTTCCTGGAGCCAAGCCTCTTAAGGTCAGATATAAAAATCTGGATGTTTAGCAGCTTTACAAGTGACTCAAATTTTAATCAGCTTCAGAATCGCTATCTTTGATTATTGGGGCTATACCTTTGTCCACATTCTCAGGAACTAATGTATAACTGGAGTGCAATGAATATTTTTTTAGCAACTGAACGGGTACATGAATGGGTAAATATGTAGCAGTTAATTGGAGAGCACCTTTACCAGCCCATTTATAATGGAAGGCTCTGACATGTTTACTGAATGAATGGATGAGGCTGATAACAAGATAATGGAAGTAATTTTTCATTCGTAAGTGTCTGGCATACTACCTTTCATTTCATAACAGTGTTCCAAAAACAGACTGTTATTGAGCACATATTGAATATTACTGGTCGCTGCTCTGGTTGTGCCCAGTGTCTTTAACCTTGTATGGAGAAGCACACCAGTTCCCTGGGGAGAAGCTTGTAGGAAAGCACGTACACTGGGTTCGGTGTTAGGAGGGCCCCATTGGCTGGCTGGGAGGGCAGAAGGTGGAGAGAGGGGAAGAAGCAGAAGGCACAGGTGCTCTGGCTCCTTGCTTTTTCTTGTTTTAAGAAGTTTGTGGTAGCCCTAACTGGTTTGGCTCAGTGGACAGAGCGTCGGCCTGCCGACTGATGGGTCCCAGGTTCGATTCTGGTCAAGGGCATGTACCTTGGTTGCGGGCACATCCGCAGTAGGGAGTGTGCAGGAGGCAGCTGATTGATGTTTCTTACTCATCAATGTTTCTAACTCTCTATCCCTCTCCTTCTCTGTAAAACATCAATAAAATATATTTAAAAAATATTTAAAAACCATATGAATTGTTTATCACACGTTAGTGCTAACATTGGGTCATTTAAAAAAAAAAGAAGTTTGTGGTATTTGTGGAACTCCACTAGAACCTAGAAACTAGGCAAGACCAAAGATGCACCGATTGAAGAAATTACTGCTCATTAACAGTTAAGCTGGAAATCATATGTTTCTTTAGTTTCTTGTCTAATGATGATGGAGCGTCAAGGGCTTCCAGATCCCATCAGGCAGGTGAGGGATGAGAGGTGGAGGTTGGGTCTTAGGCCCAGTCTCTGCCTGCTGTCTATGGTCAAGGCAGGGCTGGCCTGTGACCATTTCTTCCGTCGTCTCCCATGCCTCCTGTAATGACTGTAGACTATTAGAATGCTCACGTTGTTCAGGAACTTGAGCATTCAGGATATAGATCCAATCGGAATGATGGGAAGGGAAGGGAAGCAGCGGCTGATGTGGTATGTGATCTTTGACAGCATTAAAAAGTGTCCAGAGCCTATGCATGCTGCGATTGTGTGGTAGTCTATTTTCATCTCATGGCACAGCGGTGATGGATGAGAGGAAGAACTGAACTGATCTCCACCTTATGAATTCTTGGAAATGGTTCTGTTACTAAAACAAGCCTAAAGAGGGGAAATGTAGTAATTTAATAGTTAACAATGTCCACATACCAGATTCATCACTGTGTTACATTTCTTCTAAGCAATTATTTTTTGGTAGTATATTTTGTTTTTAAAAAAACTAACTAAAAATGCAGTAATTTGTTTTTCAGAATGGGGGATAGATGCTATTCAGCTCTGTCCCCCCCTGGAATTCACAATAATTCCCTTCAAACAATCATTGCTTTGATGTTCCTAATATGACTTATTTTTCTAGTCATCTGGTCTCAGTTTTTCATATCTAATATGAACGTTTTGTACCAGAAATTGGTCTTAGAGGTCTCTTTTAGCTCTAACAGACAGATTCTGGCTAAGAGATTATGTTTTTCCAAATGGGTAGCCAGTTTAATTAAGATCACACTTCACTTTCACTGTTGAAGATTTCTTCACATCTGGAATTGATTCCCCATATTTCTTCTCTAAAAAAAATATCTGCTTTTATCCCCTGTGCTGAAATTTATTGAAAATGTATGGTGGCTACCAGAGGGAAGGAGGTGGGAGGATAGTCAAGGGTAAATGGGGCCAAATATACAGTGACAGAAGATGATTAGACTTGGGGTGGTGGACACACAATGCAATGTACAGATCGTGTATCATAGAAACATACACTTAAAACCTATATGACCATACTAACCCGTGTCACCCCAATAAATTTAGTAAAATAATAAAAAAGAAAACGTATTCTCTAGTTTGCTTGAATTGATAAAAAAAAAAAAGCCTCTGGACATCAGGTTGAATTTAGATTTTTGGTGAACTGTTTGTATTTGAAGGTGGGGCCAGCTGCTGTTTCATCAGTTCCATCAAACCTGCCGGGTGGAGTTCTGTGCTGTGTGCTGTCCCCTGCACTCTGTTGACCAGCCCCCCACCTCCCAGTGCCCCCACCAGGCTTCAGTGCACTGACAGTGATTGTGTGAGAGGCTCTTCTGGTGTGGACTCATGAAGAGAAATGGAGTGTGTTCATCCCAGGCCTTTGGGAACCTCGTAGCTTGTTCCTGGTCTTGCCATGGATGAGTTGTGTGTCACTGGGGAGGCCATTGGTTATGTTTTGGTCTTGGTTTACTCATCGGTAGAATGAGAGGGTTATAGTAGGTAAGCGTTAGAGCAGATGACCTCATGCTGACCTGGAGTGTCTCAGGTTACTAATGTGTCTTCTAAGTCACCAAAGAAATTATACTAGCTATCGTTTGAGTATAATATGAATCTGTATTCTAAATCACTAAAAATTGGTACTCCAAATATGGCATAGAATGGACCCCGCACCAGGTCTGTAAGAAAGTATGTAGGG
>NW_006291549.1:1928503-1944214 GCF_000327345.1 Myotis davidii
ATCAAACTTAAAAACTTTTTTATATTTTAAATTATATAGTAAGATGCATATCGTCATAAAATATCAGGGGCTCGCATGCTGAAAATTTTTTACTGATTGCGGTTTGTATTCAGAGTTAGGAGATCACTGGAATATACTTATCTGTCTTTTTTGCCCCAAAGAATGTTTTTTTTTAGGATATTCAGTGCCAGATTATTATGCATCAGTATCTTATGCCTTTCCTTAGGAAAGATTATTATACAACATAATTGGGTGTGTTCAATGTAGCAAACCTTTCTTGACTGCTGTGTATCTAGGGGTGTGTTGAGAAGGGAGTAGGTTTTAAGGATACAGTTCTTGTCTTCATAGCATATAGTTAAAATAAAAACAGTAGCTGACATGTTCTGACATTGTCTCCTGTTCAGGTCTTCATGTTCACCTTGGCGTGGGTGTGTCTGGTGAATGTTGGCTGTTAGTATTGTTCATGCTGTCATCTCTCTTGCTATTTTTTTCTGGGGTTTATTGTTGTGTAAACCCACCAAACAAGACTTCTGAAAGCTCCTGTAGATGGAAAATAATTGAATTTGATAACCTGGAGAAAATGAAGTTCAGTTACACTGATATTCCTGTCAGCTTGGCTGGCGGACAATGCTGGCTACTCAGTGCTTTGGAGGCAGTAGGGTTAAAGGTTTTGAATATCACTCGCAAACATAGGATCTTGGGTTCTTTGGGGCCTTAAACATCTTTTATTTTAATATATATTTTATTGATTTTTTACAGAGAGAAAGGGAGAGGGATAGAGAGTTAGAAACATCGATGAGAGAGAAACATCAATCAGCTGCCTCCTACACACCCCCTATTGGGGATGTGCCCGCAACCAGGGTACATGCCCTTGACCAGAATCAAACCTGGGACCCGTCAGTCGGCAGGCCGACGCTCCATCCACTGAGCCAAACCGGTTAGGGCACCTTAAACATCTTTAATTCTAACCCATTTCCCACTGACCTTCACAAACATATTAAATTTTTCTGTACTTTTTCTGAAAGTCAGGTTTTTTATTTCCCAATCCATACCTGGGAGAGGCTTACTTTGAAAAGTAGAGAGTTGGCTTATTGATGGCTCTAGGTCTGCTCCTTAACAACATGGTGTTTCCATTTTTGTCAACCTCAGAAACATTAATATTTTGTCATGGCTTTAAAATTTACTTGATAACTTGTTCTGGGCATGTTAAAATATTGATTTTCTTGGCAAAGCATTTTTTTGTTTTAGAGGGGAGCATCTTTTCAGAAAGATTTTAGTGGAGCTTAAGGACTTAACCATCGATAACATTATCTCCTCTATAAATTTATGGGGGGAATATCAATGACAGGGTGAGCATAACACTAATTAGTGACTGTCCATTTTCTGTTTTTAGCACCTCTGAAATAGATTCGCCTGTTCTACCTATGCCTAGCGCAGTACTGGGCTCATTGGCACTCAGTAGAGACTTAGGTTTCAAGCCTTGATTCTGCGACTGACTGTTGTGAGTTGGGTAAATTGCTTAAATGTTTCTAGGTGTTTTCCTGTAAGGCTAAATGCTAGGCTGGTTTCCTCATACTCTCTTCTCTTAACCTGTGACTTGGTTGGTGTGTGGTTTGTTCTGTGCCCTGTGATGTGTCCCGTGCAAGGTACAGAGAAGCTGTCCTTGGGCCCAGGTACCCTCTGGCGCTGGGAGTTACAGAAATAACCAGTGCAGACGTGTGTTCTTCCTTGTGGAGCCTGCAGCAGGGTCCTGGGTGGAGCAGGCTAAGATGCTCTGACATCACAGTGTGCTGAAAGCTGCTGTGGGGAAGCACAGAGTCCAAAGTGAGCATTCGTTTGAGCATCTCTAATCACGATGAAGTGGAAAGAGAAAGGGATGGTGAGATGAGCACCTGACTGTGGTTCATGAGACCTGATTAACTGCTTCACCTTTAAGAGCTCAGCTTACTTCGGAACCATGAGGAGGCCTACACTGTTCCTAGCACCTACCTTCTGAGATCTGGGATGCACAGTGCCTGCCTTCACCGAGCTCCCAGTGAAAATGAGAAGGCAGGTGCTGGCTGGGCCGGTGCAGGGGGCTGTGAGTGTACACTGCAGGGGATTTGGATGGTCTGTGTTATCTGCTTGGAATGCCTCTTGGACTCAGATGTACTGCCCACGACGGTTAAAGAACAAGGGAGAAAAGCAAGTGGTCCACTTAGGCTTCGTAAGAATTTCTTGGTTGTTCTGGACTCCAGGGGAGTATTACTGGAAGCTTTGGGAGGATGAAGGTTGCTCTTTGTTTCTAGGGATTTGCTGCCGTTTATCAGTCAGTTGATGGCAGCAAGTAACCAAGAGGTCCTGAAGGCAGGGGCTCAGTTATATGTGGTCACATGACTGGCGAGGCATTCAAGCACAGTGACACACTCAGGCTTCGCTTCCTCAGCACCAAGTTGGGGTGTCTATTTCTTGTCTCCTTGCTGTGCTGTCCACAGCATATTAATTAGGGTTGTACTAGTAACTTGGGGGGTGGATAGCATGCATGTGCAGGTGGCTGTGTGTGGAGTACTAACGATGGGGTTTTACAACAATAATAACTCTTTAAAAGGAGGTAGGTAGCATAAAACAACCTTGGATTGAGAATCCTAAACTACACTTTGTCACCGTATTTCTAGATTCTAGCACTGAAATTACCACTGTGGGCACCATGGAAAAATGAATGGGTGGTCTATGTATGTCATGAATAGCTGTCTAATTTTTATGGAATTTTAAACATTTTACCTCACACCAAAACTCCTTCCATCTTCCCAAACAATGTTTTATTTTCCTTTCAGCTGAACTATTTGTGTAAGGAAGCCGGTGATGCACCAGGCGTGCACAGCGCAGATCATCATCCCGTTCTCCATGCTGGTCAGGACTCGGCAGAACGACCTTCACTGTTGGAATCATGCCACAGGGCAGCTTCCAGCCATGTAGCTGTTTTCACTATGTTAAAAGGAAATTAGATCTTTTCTTTTGGTCCAGGAAGATTGGTTTTTTTTTAAGTATATTTTTATTTCAGAGAGGAAGGGCGAGGGAGAGAGAGAGAGAAGCATCAGTGATGAGAGGGAAACATTGATCTGCTGCCTCCTGCACACCCGCACTGGAGATTGATCCCCCAACCCAGGCATGTGTCCTGACTGGGAATCAAACTGTGACCTCCTTTTTTACAGGTCGAAGCTCAACCACTGAGCTACACCGGCTGGGTAGAAGTTTCGTGTTTTGTGTGTGTGTGTGTGTGTGTGTGTGTGTGTGCAAGTTTACTGGCCATAGAGTTAATAACTCTTTCATCAAGTCAAATATTTAACCCATACTGGAAAACAGTTAAAGTAGACATCTAATTCCAATATTGCTTCTGTTACGTCCGCTGAAGTGGCACCAGTTAACCCCTTCCCCGGCAGAAACGTGTATACACGTTTTCACAAAATGTTCTTTTTTCAGTCGTCGACGAGTATACTCGTCTAAAAACTTTACCTTCAAAAACCAGCTACATACGTACCATTCTAAATAATTTCATCTAGAAACTTTCTGAGGAAATACTATTCTTAACCACAAAAATGGGAAGAAAAAATAATTACAAACTGTTTTCATAACCAGCATCAAAAATACTATATAGAACCAAAATAAAAAAATTAGTCTGAAAAAGAAACGTTTTTAACAAAAAAATTATTGGGGAAGGGGTTAAACTATCCTTGTCATAGTCTTCAAGGTGAAAAGCAAAATTAAGGCCAGTGGTCTTTACTTATAGTTGAAACAATTGCTTGCACTTGTTTTCCTGAGGGACTTCTTTTTCACTGATTTAAATTCATAATAGCTGCTGTAGCTTGTTAGGCACTAGAGCAGGGGTTCTCAACCTGTGGGTCGCGACCCCTTTGGAAGTTGAATGACCCTTTCACAGGGGTCACCTAAGACCATCAGAAAACACATATTTTTGATGGTCTTAGGAACTGAGACACGGCTCCTCTATCCGTCTCCAGGTGGGTCCGCCCACATGCAGATACGCCCACATGCAGATACACCCACATAGGAGTACCTGGCATATTAAAGGGTGGCGGCATTAGGAAGGTTGAGAACCACTGCACTAGAGCAAAAAGGTCTTAAGTCACTTCGTACATGGGAATGGTTGTTACTGCTAAATATATTTATTTTGCTTGAAGTAGAATACCTACTCTAAGTTGCCGATTGTGTATTCTCCCTAAAATGGTCTCTTCTATAGTTGGTGTGTCTTCTGAGAACTGAAGCTGCTGGGTGGAGCATGCAGCAGTTGTGGCATTTTGGTTTGATAGCTTTAGGACATGAGAACAAACACTTGGTGACTAATTCAGCCTATGTTCTATTTTAGCTCAACAGGCGAGACCATATCTCAGCTTTACCAGTACTATTTGAGTAAGCATTGCTCATAAATGGAGCATGATTAAGTCTGGCCATCAGATTCAGGCCCAAACAGATCATTCTTAAATTCCCAGACTTATCTAAGAGTTGTTGGGGAGCTCTGGGAACCTCTTCTGAATCCCATAGACCTCTGCTCATGGCTTCCATGTAGTACCTGCTGCTATTGACTATCTGTTTATATATCTGTGTTCTTCACTCAGTTGTCAACTCCTAAAGCCAGGAACTGCATTGTAACATCTCTGAAAGAATGAATTTATGTAAAGACAGAATTCCACACAGGCCTTCATAAGGACAAATAAATAGTGGAAATAAGTTGCTTTTAAGACACAGCAGTGTGGTTTGAGTTCAGTCTCATTCTTTCACTAGCAATGCATTTTTTGGCAAGTGTTTTCTCTTTTCTGAGCCGCAGCTTCCTTATCAGTGGGATAACCTCAGAAATTACTGTAAATGTATTCGAAACCACTTCAGTGGTTGTTTGGTGGGAGTCAGAGAATGTAAGGAAATACCTGATACAGTGCCTATGGCATCAGCAGGTGCCCAGATGGTAATTGTTACTCATGTCATTATTACCAATAATCTTGATCAAATACTCAATTTCCATTCCTCCATGAAGTTTACCTTTTGATGTTAAAACACAGATTTCATAGGGCTGATATTTTGCAAGATATACCAGAGAAACCCTTACTATTTTTGAATTTCTCAGCACATTTTTTTTCAGGTTGATATCAAAGAAGTCATTGTGCTGTTAGGTATCCATTTGTTTATTCATTCATAATACAAATATTTTATTGAGTGTTTGCTGCATTTATGCCTGAAGCAGAGAACTAGAGATATGAAAATAAGAAAAACAGATCATATTCCTGTCCTAATGGAGATTCTTAGTAATAGTAGGGACTAAAGAAAAAAGCAACAAGTAAATGAAAGCATAGTCAGTTGTAAAAATACCATGCAGAAAACCAAATGATGAGCTGGAGAAGAGTTGAGGCGATGGAAAACTATTTGGGACAAGATGATGAGAGAATGTCCCTTGGAGAAGGTGACATGTAGCTGAGACTTGAAATGAAACAATGCCACGGTGTACTTCTGTGGGCCTGGGAGACCAGCACAACAGCCTCTGTGCCTTGTGAGCCTGAATCACCAGCCTCCACTGTGGTCCCCTTGGCCCTTTGAGCCAGTTTCAGCTAAGCTACCACCCTCTCCCACAGGGTAGTTCAGCCAGTCATGCCTCCCCATCAGCCTATAGATTTCTCTCTCCAGGCTGTGGAGCCCAACTTCTCTCACTTCCTGGCTCTCAAACGTTAATGGATGTTGTAATCTCTGGGTTTGTCAGAGCTGGGCTCTACCTCTAGAGTATCTGATTCAAGTAGGTTTGAGAATTTTCTTTTCTAGAAAGTTCCCAGGTAAAATTGCTGCTGCTGATCTAAGGATCACACTTAGAGTGCCACTAGTTGGTTGTTGTTGTTTTTTGCCCTCAAATCGTTTGTATCTTATCTATAAGATAAACATGGGAGAACTCACACAGTGTTTACTATATGGTAGGCACTGTGCTGGTCTTCATACGTGTTATGTCGTCAGTAGTTAAAACGATCTTTTGATGTGGGCATTATTATTTTCTTCTGTGCCACAGTGAGGGAATGAAAGCAGAAGGAGGTTAGCTGGCTTCAACATCTCTTAGCCAGGAAATGGTGGAGTGGGATTTGAACACAAGCATTCTTCCTCCCACGTCCATGTTCTTACCCACTAGGTGAAAGCGGGTAGTGATAATATGTACCTCCTAGGGTTTTCTATGATGATTATATGAGGTAACCTATGCCGTGGGCTGACTTATGTCTATTTTTAAAGTCTCCTTCTCTGACTCCTATTCCATATGTAAAAATGAAGGCTAATTTTCCAGTTATTAAGCCCTGAGGTGTGTTAAAACAGAGAAGATAAAATGAGTTTGGCAGGAGAGCCTACTGGCCAAGTGCGTTTCATGTATCAGCTGCTCTATAAAGGCATGTTGAATGAACGTGCACATTCTGATTTGTGGGAATTCAGTTGAAACCATTGCCATTGTTTCTTGTGACATTAGATTGGATTTCTAACCTAAACCTTTTTAAACAGCGCACAGAAAGCTTGAACTATAAAAGAAAAGAGTGGTAAAATGGATTTTATCAAAATTCAGAACTTTACATCTTTCAAAGAATACCTAAGGGGAAAAGGCAAGCCCTAGACTGGGAGAAAATATTTGTAAAACATAAATCTGACGAAGGGCTTGGTGTCCAGAACATATGAAGAACTCCTTCAACACAATAATAAGACAGGGCAATCCAATTAAAATTTGGCCAAAAGATTTAAATAAGCATATCCTAAAAGATATACATATAACCAATACACACATGAAAATATGCTCACCATCACTGTTTGTCAGAGAAATGCATATTCAAACCCAGTGAGGGTACCACTATGTACCCACTAAAATGACATAAGTTAAAAAAACTAACAGTCCTAAATGTTGATGAGGATATGGAGCAACTGGAACCCTTATACGTTGCTGGTGAGAATGCAAATTGTAAAACAGTATGGTGTCTTATAAAGTTAAATGTAAATTTACCATATAACTCAACAAACCAGTTTCTTGGTATTTGTCAAAGAGAAATGAACACATTTTATACTCAGACTTTTCCCATGAGTGTTCATAGCAGTGCTATTTGTAATACTGTCCCAGGCTGGACAACCTAAATGTGGCATACCTGTACTATGGAATACTACTCAAAAGTAAGAAGGAACAAAATATTTTTTGAGGCTTTTTTTTTATTGCTTAAAGTATTACAAAGGGTATTACATATGTGTCCATTTTTCCCCCCACCCTAGACAGTCCCCTAGCCTCCCATGTCAAATTTTAATGAATTTTTAAAATTATGCTAAGTGAACGATATCAAATTCAAAAGAATAAATACTGTCTGGTTCTGTTTATATTAAAATCTACCATGCCAGACTAGGGATAGGAAGCAG
This sequence comes from Myotis davidii, assembly GCF_000327345.1. Taxonomy (NCBI): domain Eukaryota; kingdom Metazoa; phylum Chordata; class Mammalia; order Chiroptera; family Vespertilionidae; genus Myotis; species Myotis davidii. The sequence continues at coordinate 1,935,908 of NW_006291549.1, forward strand.
ATCAGTGCCTGCCTGGGCTGGAATTTGGGCGACCAGAGAGGAATACCAGGAGACATCCTGGGGTAATGGGTTTGTTATCATTTGAATGTAGTAGACATTACAGTGTTGTGTACAACAATAAAATTTCATCACACTGCACAGTTAAAATGAGTGAATTTATTATTTTAATTGTAATTGGTAAAATTATAAAATGCACTTTAATAGAGCAGAACCATTTTTAAACGTTTGCCTTATTTATTCCAACCAGTGAAGCATTCTGCGGGTTTCTTAATTAAATGTGACAATAAAGGATTATTTTTCTAAGCATTTTGTACTGAGCAGTTTTTTTACTAGTTATTATGTGACTAGAGAATTTGGAAAGAGGTCATGTTTTTTCTTTCTCTTTTAAAAAAATATTAATCAAATTTTCTTGTTTTTGTTTTTAAGAGCATTATTTTCACTTACTAATAAAAGACTGAAGAGGATTATGGGACACATTTTTAATTTTGAGCTAGAGAGCTTGCATTTCGTGATAATAAAGGAAACCAACATTTCTATTTCTTTAAAAGGACCTCTCTCATCAGGTGTTCTCCTCTGGGGAGTAGGGCCAGGTGCTGCCCACCTTGCAGTGCTGCTGTGAACATGACCTGAGACCATCTGTCAGAGGCAGCAGGACCAGGCGCAGGACAAGGCCTCACAGCGCTGGTGGCTTTACTCTATACCTGCGATGCTTTTTACATCTTCTCAGAGCTGAAGCCTGGGAGTGCTTTGAACGGTTTACTTGAAATCTTTGTTTACTGTGACTATTTTATATGTTTATTTTCTTATATTACTGTGTCCTTGAAATGAAGGCTATATTATATAAATATTCAGATCAGTTTTAACATATTAATTAATGCTAATAGAATATTTTTTTCAACACGTTGCCTAATGTAGCACAGTAGTTAATAGCAGAGAATCTTAATGCTTTAAATTAAATTCCAGGGAAGAATGTAAATACAGGAAAGCTTGAGGAAGCCACACTACTTCCCACAGTGGCTGGCTGCACCAATTTGCAGTCTCCTCATCAGTATGCAAGGGTTCCCTCTTCTCCACATCCTCACCAATACTTGTTTGTTGCTTTATTGATGACTAGAGGCCCGGTGCATGAAAATTTGTGCACTCGTGAGGGGGAGGGGAGTGTCCCTCAGCCTGGCCTGCACCCTCTCACAGACCAGGAGCCCTGGGGGATGTCTGACAGATGGCCTTTGTGGGAGGCGACCCACGGGCTGATCAGAGGATGGCACTGGCTGGTGAGCAGCCGGCCCCAACTCCCAATTGCCCCTCCGCCACTGCCGGTCGTTGCCCACCCTCTCGCTCGCCATCCCCTCCCTCTGCCCACTGGCACCCGCCTTGGCTGGCTTGGCACCACCCGCTCACCAGCCCTGCCCCCCGCCGACTGGTTGTTCCACCGTTCAGTCAATTTGCATATTAGGCTTTTATTATATAGGATAGACATTCTGACTGGTGTGAGGTGATATCTCATTGTGGCTTTGATTTGCATTTCCCTGATGATTCATGATGTTGAGCATCTTTTCATATGTCTGTTGGCCAGCTATACGTCCTCTTTGAAGAAGTGTCTATTTCCTCTGCCCATTGTTTAACCTGATTGTTAATTTTTTGTATGATTTCCTTATATATTTTGAATATCAATCCCTTATAGGATATTTCGTTTACTAATATCTTCTCCCATTCAGTAGGTTGTCTTTTTGTTTTGTTGATGCTTTCCTCTGCTGTGCAGAGCATTTTAGTTTGATGTAGTCCCATTTGTTTATTTTTGCTTTTGTTTCCCTTGTTCTAGGGCAGCCATGGGCAAACTACGGCCTGCGGGCCGGATCCAGCCGTTTGAAATGAATAAAACTATTGAAAAAAAAAGACCGTACCCTTTTATGTAGTGATGTTTACTTTGAATTTATATTAGTTCACACAAACACTCCATCCATGCTTTTGTTCCGGCCCTCCGGTCCAGTTTAAGAACCCATTGTGGCCCCCGAGTCAAAAAGTTTGCCCACCCCTGTTCTAGGGGATATACCCAAAACAACATTGCCAAGATTGATGTTAAATAGTTTACTACCTATGTTTTCTCCTAGGACTTTCATGGTTTCAGGTTGCACATTTAACTTTTTAATCCATTTGAGTTTATTTTTGTATATGGTGTAAGAGGGTGGTCCGGTTTTATATTTTTGCCTGTATCCAGTTTTCCCAGCACCACTTGTTGAAGAGACTGTCATTTCTCTTCATTACATATTTCTCCATTATATATTCTTGCCTCCTTCATTGACCATATATATGAGAATTTATTTCTGGACTCTCTACAGAGGGGAGAAGGGTAGAGGAAAGGGTGAAAAGATGAAAGGGAATGTAATTAATAATAGTATGATAATTTTGTGTGGTAACAGTTATTAGATTTAGTGTGGCGATCACATCATAAGATACAGAAATGTCAAAAAAGAAAAGCAACTCTAAATGTATCCATATCATCAAAGTGCTCTTCAAATTTTTCTTGTAGTTTTTGCAGTCCATTTAAAATGAAAATCTTTTTTCGTGTTGATTCATGTTCAAGGATATAGGAATGTTTGCCTTTATAAATTGCTAAAATTTATGCATACATTTTAAGTAAAATAATGGAATTGAATTTAGATGTAGAACTATATATGGTCCTTTTGATTATAACAAAGTTGAAAATTTGCGTTTGGTTTTTACCTGGACGTGTTCATTTTTTAAAATTATTATTAAGCTTTTTAAAGGAGCCTTTTTGGGAGTACATGCTGATAATTTTATCAATTTTCTAATATTATAGATCTGTGTTTAGTAGAATATTACGTTTTAGCCTTCTAACACCCAGGAGAATTTCCAAGCAAATAGCTTTTCCAATCCCTCTAAAGTTAAGCTCAAGCACCATCTCCATTCTGCTTGGAGTGCATGCTGCTTACAGAAGCAGATGAGAGGAAAGATGCATCAGTGAGCTCAATCCGTAAACATTTTTAATATACATTCTTGTTTTCTAATGATCTGAAGTTAACAGGGCACAGACCGCTTTTCTAAATTGGCTTATAAAAGAAATTCATTTTAAGGAAAGACGGAGTATTCTCTAATTGCTAATGTATTTTCTGTTTCTCAATATGCCTAACACTGTGTTAGATATTGTGGGGAAAGACTGAAATGGATAATAGCTAATGCCCAGCAAGGTCCTGTTGGGCGCCAGATGCTATGCCTATGCCGAGTGCTGTATGTGGGCGATTTCATTGGTGCTCACCACTGTTCTATGAAAGAGCTCTTGTTAGACACACACACATTCTGTAACATTTGAGGAAACTGCTGCTTTAGGAAGATGCAAGTACTAGAGTCAGGATTCAGATTCAGACAGCAGAGCTACGGTTCCTAACTCCCGCAGTTAACATTCAATACCTCACCTTCCTGGTCCCCTAGAATGGGGATAACAAACTAGCTTGTTGTGAGGGTTAAATGTAATCGGGCTAAAAAACACTTGGTGCCATGTAGTAAGTACTTAATGTAGTCGCTAGTAAAGTTGCCATTGGGAAGGGATTGTGAAAATTAAGGTAATATATGCATCAGGCACTTAGCACACGGTGTGGCATGTAAGCGCCCAGACTCAGAGGCATCCTTTAAATTGGACCCTGAACATCAACAGGATTTATGGAGACCAGAGCTTGGGAGAAAGAGTATGATCACGATTAGGGGAATGCTTGCACAATGGTATTGAGATCCGATTCGGGACTATCGAATAGTCAGGTTAGCTTCATTAAAGTGCCCAAGAAGGGTAAGAAGCTGATAGCAAAGGTATTTTGGGGCCAAATCGTTAAAGATGAATGCCACGCAAAGAAGTTAGGTTTTTATCCTTCTTTAGGGAAGCCAGTATGCCAATTGAATTTGCTAAAAAATATGCAGTACTTCTTACATTGCTTAATTAATTATTTAGACACTTGAGAAGGAGAATTCCCTTGAAATATGTTCTCGTTGCCATTATTAAATACACTAATTATCCAAAATGTACTGAGATGTTATGTTGATAGAAGCAAAGCCGCTCAGAAAATTGTTTTTTGCCCTCCCCCAGGCCTTCACCACCCTATCGTCTCTGTTCTCTGTCCTTGTGGAGCCCATAGGTAATACATATCTACATATATAAAAGGCTAATATGCTAAGTGTCCCCCCTACTCTCTGGCTGGTTGCTATGATGCGCACTGACCATCAGAGGGCAGACACTCTAACACAGGAGCTGCCGAGCTGCAGTGACTTGGCAGCATCGTTCTCCGGTGATGCACCCTGAAACCAGAGAGTAGGGAGCCCGATTCCTTGCGGGGCCACATGATTCTACCTTCAGCTGTGGGTTATGTTGTTGCTGGGGGACTGTCGGCCCGAATCTGGTTTACTGCACACTTGCGTTTGTGTTCCACACCCTGTACAACAGCACCTTTGCAGAGTGCCCTCTTGCACTCCGGGACCCCTCGGGGGATGTTGAAGAGCCTACTTTGGCCCCATCCCCACAGGCCAAGCTGAGGGACCCCACTTGCCAGAGGGACCCTGCTCGCTCCGCAGACTTCTTTCTAGCCAGGTGCCACCCAGGTGCAGCTGGCTGGGGAGGGATGGGGAGGTTGGCTCCAGGGCATGTCCGGCCCATCTCACCCAGTCCCGCCCTGTTGGCCACCTTCTAATTAATTTCCTTTCAGTGTGCACGAATCTGTGCACCATGTCACTAGTATGCATATAAGAGCTTTGGTTAATCTCTTCCCACCCTCCCTCCTCTCCCCTTCCCTCTGAAATTCATCAGTCTGTCCATGTTTCCATGCCTGTGGTTCCAGTATACATTTTTTAAGGCAGAATTACAATTGTAGTTTCAATTTAACAGCTCAGTTTAATAATGCCTTCATTTTGGTCCAAAGGTCTCTGTTTTTGGTATGATTTAAGTGAGAAAATAATTAATAATGGCATGACGAAGATAAATCTATGTTATCAAATGCATGATATTTAAAAGGGCAGTGGGCAATGCCATAAAACTTACTTTTTCTGCTTCAAATGAAAAAGAAATTACGTAAGTGCCTATTTTACTGATACAGTGAGTTTGCTTCATTAGACTCAGCTCAAAGGAGGGGAAAGTTTTCTTTAAATAAAAACATCTATAAGGTTCATTTCAGGCATGAGGAAAATAATGAATGTTTTCAGGTGTTTTGAATAAAAAAATGAATAATACTCTTTTACAGAGAAGTTTAGATATTTTTTCCTACTAAGCCTGATTTTGAACAGATAAATATTTCAAACTGATTTGTTAAACATCTGAGAGAAATGAAGAATAAAAATCACAGATGTCAATTTTGACAGGTTTGTACCAAAATGGTATTTAATAAATCTAGATGTTCTACCTGGAAAAAATGTAAAGTGACTCATACTTTAAGTGAATCTAATAGAAAAGCCTTCCTCACCACCAGTTTTAATTTAGCGTCTCATACTGACAGCGGCATCTTCCCGGGAGAGAGTAAATTTGACTGCATACCAGCTCTGAACAGACTTTTAGCTAAAACAACAGTGGAGATGATATACTTTCATTTAGATTCTCAACTGTTATGTGATAAAACATTGTACAAGTGTATTGATATAAAATAAGTAAAATGTGATTACTGCCAGCACTTTAATTAAACCAGAAATAAGTGGCATCCTTGTAACAATTTGTGGTACACAAAGAACATGAAATCTGGCCTGTGGGTTTCTCAAACTTTAATAATCATCTTACTCTTATAGATTGGTTGAAGGTAATATCCACGTGATTTTTCATGATCAACTAACAAGTGTATTTTGTAAACTCATGGGCAAATGTTTATCTAGAGCAGCGGTTCTCAACCTGTGGGTCGCGACCCCTTTAGGTGTCGAACAACCCTTTCACAGGGGTCGCCTAAGACCATCAGAAAACACATATAATTACCTATTGTTTTTGTGATTACTCACTATGCTTTAATTATGTTCAATTTGTAACAATGAAATTGGGGGTCACCACAACATGAGGAACTGTATTAAAGGGTCGTGGCATTAGGAAGGTTGAGAACCACTGATCTAGAGGATAAAGCAGACATCATTGCATTATAAAATCTGGTCCTATTTATAATGTATCAGGTCCTCAGATAATGTCCTTTCGTTATCATGTTGATGAGGAGACAAAAAATCAACTTCTGCCTGAGACCACTGTCCATCTAGAGTTGGCACATTCCCCCATGGGTTTTCTCCAGGAACTCTGATTTCCTCCCACACCCCAGCGATGTGCCCAGGAGGTAAACTGGCATATCTGATTATCGCAGTCTGAGTGAGTGTGGGTGTGTGTGATTTCCCCTGCGAAGGAAGGACCCTGAGCGGCAAAGACAGGTTCCAGCCACCCACAACCCTGAATCTGGAGTAAGTGGGTTGGAAATAAGATCTCACTTGTTTTTATGAATCTTTATTCAGTATGTGTATAGCTCACATTTATTTCAGTGTTTAAGATTAGAGGGGTTTGTGGTTTTAATTTAGAAGTTTAGTGATTTTTTTCTTTTTGGACCAGAAATGTGCTGTGGGACTTTCCCTTGTTTATATCAATTAGTCTAGGGCAGTGGTCGGCAAACTCATTTGTCAACAGAACCAAATACCAACAGTACAAGGATTGAAATTTCTTTTGAGAGCCAAATTTTTTAAACTTAAACTATATAGGTAGGTACATTGTTATTAACTTAATTAGGGTCCTCCTAAGGCTTAGGAAGAGCCACACTCAAGGGGCCAAAGAGCCGCATGTGGCTCGCGAGCTGCAGTTTGCCGACCACGGGCCTAGGGTAAACTGGTTTCATTATGCTTAAAGTTGCAGTTTCCAAGAACCTATCAATGACGTTAAGGGAAGACTTACTTATATAAATAATCAACATGGCTCATGATAATTCTTTGTTCCAGAACAGTGGTTCCCAATGTGGAGCACATACCCCACAGAGGGGGCAATTTGATTTTTAAGGGGGGCAATTCAAGAATGAGTTATTAACAGTGATTTTTTTGCATTTCTTATGGTTCTAGGGGCCTCATATACAGTATATTGTGACATATTTATGCGTTTCAATTCTCTATTAAGTTTTGAAACTTTATTTGCTATTTTTTCATATCACTTCGTATTATTATTTTTTTTTTTAACAATTTCTTAGTGGTTTCTTCCACAGTACTTCAACTGTCCTTTCATTCTTTTACAGTATTTTTCTCTTTCATGGATGCCATGTTCTTTGGACGCTTGTTTAGACTAAGTTAATGGTCTTGTGGGCTTCCTCCATGTGATTAGGAATTCACTTTTTGAATAATAAGAATTATTTGTCACAGGGTGGGGGGGCATCAGGATTTTAGAGATGCTTAGGTGGGGCATGGCCAAGAAATGGTTGGGAACCACTGTTCTAGAGCATTTTGAATTTTCCCTCTACCTCTTAGGTGTGTTTCTTGTTCTGAGGAATACATAACATGGTTTCCTCCTTTTCATCTGTGACCCGATGTCCTAATTATAGACCCATGAGAATATCCCCAAATGTGAATTCTGACACCTACCCCACCTTCTGCTTCTCCTCTTTCCATATAAGCATGGTTCTGTCTTGTAATTGTAAGTTGAATTCATTAAGAAACATTTTCAAATCTGCAGCAAAAGCTAATTTCCAAAGCTATCTAGTAGTCGGGAAAAAAAAAAGGAAGAAAGGAAGGAAGGAAGGGAGGGAGGGAGGGAGAGAGGGAGGAAGGAAGGAAGGAAGGAAGGAAGGAAGGAAGGAAGGAAGGAAGGAAGGAAGAATGATTTCTTATATATGGGTTAATAATATTGTAATGACTATGTATCATCCCAGATGGGTACTGGAAATATTGTGGGGAAAATTTTGTAAAATGTTTGATTATTTTACCAATATGCTGTACCCCTGAAACTAAATCCAGCTAATATTGAGAGTAAACTATAATTTAAAAAAATACAGGATATTTTGCTGGGTAAAGATAGTAGGTGGTGTTTTCTTTTAGTACTTTCAAGATGTGATTTTTCTATATCCAATATTTGTTTATCTTAAATGTTGGTATTACTACTTTTAAATTCTTATTCTCTCTGTTCCTTCACTCACTATTTCAGTAATTTTTCCTCTGTTTTTATTTGTCTGTAAACACCTTGGATTTTGCTTTTTCTTATGGTGTGAGGGAGGGATCTTTGCCATTTCTTTGCTTCTCTTTCATCGGTCTTGCCTGAGGCTATTCTAAATTAGTAGCCTTTAATAAAAATACCACTTGGGTCCTGGCCAGTGTAGTTCA
>NW_006291549.1:1944276-1946397 GCF_000327345.1 Myotis davidii
GGGCAGGGTGGGGGTTGCTCATTCAATTCCCAGTCAGGGCACATGCGGACTTGATCCCCTGTAGGGGGCATGCAGGTGGCAGTCAGTTGTTTTGTTCTCATATTGATGTTTCTTTCTCTCTCACTCTCTCCCTTTCCCTTCCTCTCTTTCTAAAAATTAATTAAAAAATATTTTTAAAACATACAAACAGAACAAAAATGAAAATAAAAAACAAAAAACCCACCACTTGGTGCTTTGTTAATCAGGTCTATTGTTTTTGTCTTTTTCCAGTTCATTGTTTTCTGCCCATATTTTTTAAAATAAATTATACTGATTTTCTACAGGGAGGAAGGGAGAGGGATAGAGAGTTAGAAACATCAATGAGAGAGAAACATTGACAGGTTGCCTCCTGCACACTCCCCACTGGGGATGTGCCCGCAACCAAGGTACATGCCCTTGACCAGAATCGAACCTGGGACCCTTCAGTCCGCAGGCCGATGCTCTATCCACTGAGCCAAACTGGTTAGGGCTTCTGCCCATATTTTTATTCTCTGTCTTATAATCTGGCTTTTTCTCTTGGTTTTTGTCCTTGATGAATTGTTATTGGCTTCTTTTTAAATTTTTATTATTTTTTATTAAAGGTATTTAAAACTCATTTAATTTCCCACTATTACTTTCAGATGCATCCCATTAATTTTGGCATGAGTTATTTTCTTATCATTATGCATTAAGGATTTTTAGTTCTCATTATTTCTTCTTGAAATCACGCATTACTTTTTGTTATTTACATATATTATATGTCAAATATAACATATTTTCTAGTTATCCTTTTATTATTTGTTTCTGCTTTTATTCCATTGAGGTAAGAATATCATTTGATAAACTTTTTGGTAATTTTTTGAGGATTTCATTGAGGCTACGAAATGATCAAAATCTGTGAATATTCCTGAGAACTTAAGATGAACCAGATATTCTGTTTCTAAAGTTCTGTGTGTTACTATTAATTAGTATGTTTGCATTTTCTCCATTTCTGAGAGGGTTGTCTTAATATTATATGTAATACAACATTATTAATCATTTACTTAAAACTTTTGTCAGCTCCAATGGGGAGCATATTAAATGAGCAATGAAAATAGTTGATTTATTCATCCCAGTAGATGTCACTTGTTTACTTTTACATTTATGAATACATTGTTAGGTTCATAAAACTCCCATGATTGTTGTGTTTTTCTTCTACATCACTTCTTTTATAAGTAGGCAAATTCTCTCTTTGTCCTTAATGATGCTTTGGCTTCAGATTCTGTTCTATCTGACAGTAAAATTGCTACATGGGCTTTCTTCCATTTTATGCTTCTCTGACATATATTTTCCATTCCTTGATGTTGACTGTTTGAGTTGTGATTTTTAAAAAACCCAATCTGAGAGTCTGTCTTTTAGTTGAAGTTTCATTCCTTTATTATAATTACTGTCCTATCAGGCTTATATTTGCCATCTGATTTTGTGTTTTCTCGTTATCATGCCTGTTTTCTTGCATTTATTTTTTATTTTTTACTTTCCAATGGCAAGTTTTTCAACCGAATGTCTTATATTCTATCCCAACCTCCAGTTCTTGGAAATTCTTGACTGGTATTTTTTCAGCCATTTTCTCCTATCTGTTTCCGTTTCTGCATTCTTCTGAGACTCCCAATGCTTCTAGCCATAGCCTCCAAATCTTGTATATCATTCTGGAGAGTTCTTTGAGTTGGTTTTCTCAGGGATGATATAGATTTTGGGGGGTTATCATTCATAGTGCTTGTGTTACTCATCTGTCTTATATTTTTCTCTGGACTCATTTTTAATTCTAGAATTATCACCTGCTTTGAGAGTAGAAAACTTTGATGGACAGAAGGAGTGGGGGAAGGAAAATAGAAGAAAATATAATTACAGGCCAGTTAACACAGCTAATATTCTGTTAGATATTAGCTAACCGAATCCAATTGTCTTAAAATTAGTAAAAATAAAACTATATCCTGAGCATGTAGAGTCTCAGGGTATGCTGCTACTTGGTGTTGGCTTACTAAATTTTTTCACTGATAAATCAAGACCCTCTTTGAAGCAAGAGTTGTGAGGCTCTATGGCAAAACTTGTTTGGAGCTAGCTTTG
>NW_006291549.1:1946435-1952390 GCF_000327345.1 Myotis davidii
AGGACAGATACCTTGGTCCACGTTCCTGGGGGCCTTCACAAGAGGCTGACGTTGATGGTATGTGGTCAACTAGCTTTAAGTAGGTAGAAAGCATCAACTTTATCACAAAATAAATGACTAGAAAGATTTTTTTTTAACACTGAGAAAAGTAGTTGTGCAATTTGCATAGCCAGGCTTCTGTCATTATTTGTTCTGCACCTTAAGATTTGACTTTTCCTTATCTCTAATTGGCAACTGTTAGCTGCTGGAGGTGTAAAGCAAGGAGAGAGCTGGCAGGCTGTGGGAGGCAAGAAATGGAGAGTCAAAGGAGACGCCTCCTCCCAGTCCGAGGAAGAAAACCAGGCTCAAAAATTAATCCTTCTCCGGCTGCTTCCTTCTGCCGCCCTCTGACCCAGGCTGCCCTGCTAAAGAATTAATGGTCCCTTCTCTGCGCCTTTGCTCATATATCATTCATAATCTCTCTTTACCATGGTGATGATTTCTCCTGTGGGTTTCTGTGTGTTTTTCTGGAATAATGGCACTATAAGAGAGAAGGGGGCCTTTGTGCTTCTTCCTCTGTGTTTAGTGAGGCTTGTTATCGGATGAATGGATAAGCAGTTATTGATAATGGCTCTGGGTTTGGCAGCGGAGGGCTTTGATTGACTTATGGGAGAGCTGAATCCCTGAGCCAGTATTCCTGTCGGCTAGTCAAAAGTGTAGCTTACAGTTCAGGATGAATAGAATTTAATGATGAAAATGAGGTATGTCCTGTCCAGCAGTCTCATAAGAGGAAACAAGAAAACATTTAGAAAGAAAAATGTATGAAAATAAAGCGTAGGTGAGAATGCGTTTCATTGCCACTGACTGCATTAACCGGAAGCCAATGTGAACAAAACACAGTCTGCTAATACGCTGCCAAGTATGAGAACACATAGTGTGTGACAAAGGCATAACACCCGATTGTACCTGTGCGCTAAGAGTGTAATAAGTATAGAGAATGATGAGTAAAAACAAATAAATGTGTGTGGTAACATGTGGCCATTTTCTATCTAAATTATTACCTTTAATGACAAAGACTTGCTGCTCAGGGAGGAAGGGAAGGCCCTCTCTCCTGTGAGATTAAACAGGCCCTGACCAGGCCGTGGTTCAGTGTCTGCAGATGCTCCCAGATCAAACAGCTTTTTGTCCTTCTGTGAAAATCCCTCAGCAGAGGGAGGTGATGAAGAGAGGCCCGGATTGGCATGCATTTTCCTTTTTCTCTGGAAAAGCTTTGGACTCTTAAGAGGTGTTAAGCCAGGTTTGTGAGTGGAAAGCAGCAAAGGGGAAAAGAAAAATCACAATCCAACAGGGTCAGGAGACTGTAAATTAATAGCTGGATGATGTCTCATTGTCTCCTCTTCCCGAGTTTGCGTGGGGCTTCCTTTCTCAAACACTGTGGCAGGGTGAGGACGGGGAGCACTCACAGACTTTCCCCCTCCTGTGCCCTAAATTCAATTCCGGAATAGGGAAATTGTATGTTTTACTACATTTCCTGTCTCTGCCTTTCTGATCACACAGCTTCGGAAGTGGTGGTATGAACTGAGTCCATTGTGATAACACACACGACAACATGACTTCATATTTCACAATATGTTTCATGCAGTGTATTGATTATGTACCTTTGTAAGTTGAGATTGAATAGCCAATTTTCAAAAGCGATTTAAGGAGTAATTTGTTTTACATTGCATCTTAATAACCTAAAGCCATTTAAAAAAACCCAAAATAGCCCTAACCGGTTTGGCTCAGTAGATAGGGCATTGGCCTTCGGACTAAAGGGTCCCAGGTTCGATTCCAATCAAGGGCATGTGCCTTGGTTGTGGGCACATCCCCAGTTGGGGGTGTGCAGGAGGCAGCTGATCCATGTTTCTCTCTCATCGATGTTTCTAACTCTCTATCCCTCTCCCTTCTTCTCTGTAAAAAGTCAATAAAATATTTTAACCCCCCCCCAAAAAAAACCCCCAAAATAGTACTTACTTAAACATACCACTTAAAAATTAAATGTTTTGCCAAAACCGGTTTGGCTCAGTGGATAGAGCGTCAGCCTGCGGACTGAAAGGTCCCAGGTTCGATTCCGGTCAAGGGCATGTACCTGGGTTGCGGGCACATCCCCAGTGGGAAATGTGCAGGAGGCAGCTGATTGATGTTTCTCTCTCATCGATGTTTCTAACTCTCTATCTCTCTCCCTTCCTCTCTGTAAAAAATCAATAAAATATATTTTTTAAAAAATTATATGTTTTGAGCCCAGTTGGTGTGGCTCAATGGTTGAACACTAACCCAGGAACCAAGAGGTCACTGGTTTGATTCCTGGTCTGGGTACATGCCCAGGTTGTGGGCCTGATCCCCAGTAGAGGTCGTACAGGCGGCAGCCAGTGTGTGATGTTTCTCTCTCATCAATGTTTCTATCTCTTTACCCCTCTCCCTTCTTCTTTCTCTAAAAAAATATGTTTTTTTAAAACACATTTTTAAAAAATTACATGTTTTGTAATGGTGGTTGAAATACTTTTCCTTCGTTTTTCATATCTGTTGACTTAGGTGATAGCTCCTATTCTGAATATGCCTTCTGGCTCATGCACAGTTTTGGAACACATTGAACATACCTGATGCCAATGGTCAGAATCCAACGATCTCTGAAGGTCACTATGCCTTTCCTGATTACTTGCCTTCAGCCAGAGAGACCCTCCTCCCCATGTCGTTCCCAGTCTGCTGTGTCCCAGGAAGAGTGTGGGGGTGGGTGGGGAGGATATAAGGGGGGGTTCAGGTTGCCCATGCACCGACAACTGCTTTTCTTGAATGAAGAAAAGTACTGTTAAAGCTTAATCTGGCACATTTTAAGTCAGAATTGATTTGAGGTTGGTGTCTCTTAAGTTCTCTGTTTTGGTGCCTTGACATCTTCAGTGGAATGAAGTATGGGCATGTATAAGTGATCCCTTTCCTCTACCATCTCTATGTGCTGGTTTCTAGTAATACACTGTTATTCTGATATGGTCTTGGTTTAGATGCCACATAAAAAATATATGCATGCTTTGACCAGGGCTAAAAGCATCACTATTCAACATACAAAACTTTAAATAGGTTTGGAGTATCTGTATATATACTTGTAAGACAGATACAACCTCAGCTTCATTTCAGAAGCAGTAAACATATTACAACTATAAACTTCAGCAGTGGCTTTGAGGTGACATTAGCCTTAATTTCGAGGGCAATGAACTGCTCAGCACAAAGGAAACTAATTCTGTTGTTGGGTGGTGTGTTCTATAAACACCAGTCATATCCTGTGGTTGATGTGTTGTTCAGTTCTTCTGTATCTCTGCTAATTTTCTATCTAGTAGGTCTTATCATTTGCTGAGAGGGGATGTTGTAGTTCCCCTGATGAGATGATTTTTTTCTTTAACCATATGCCTGGCCTGGTATGCCTAGAGTAGTGAGTATGGATAGCTTAGAGAAGAGAAGAATTAATGTATATGTAATATTAGGTTTTCAGATATTTGCGGGGCTGCTTAGTGGAAAACAGTTGGTTGCTTCTCTTTATATCAGAATATTGAACACAATCTAAAGCTCCTATATGGGGAGAATATTTGGTTCCCTACAAGGGAAATGCTCTCACCCTATGGCTTCAGTATATGAGTCTGTTGCCATTAGCTCTTGGGTTTATAGAAATACTGTCATCCCTTTTACCCCTTCATTGTTATTGAGATAATCTAAATACCAGAACCTCCAATCCTTCGGTATAAAATGAGTTGGATTGGTTAGTCTTCTATTTTTAAGTGACTCAGTCAAATACAGAATCAAATATCATGGCCTCTCCTTTGGCATGGTAGCACATAGAACTAACATGCTCTCACGTTCCACAGTAGCACATACAAAGTTACGCTTTCTGTTCTTTGTCCAAATCCTTTCTTAATAAATCTCTTGGGGAGATTGTATTGTAAGCAAAAGAAAGAAGTTACATGTTAAGTGACAAGAATAGCCTCGGGCTTTGTGCTTTAACAAAGCAGTCATTCCTGAAAGTTGCATTTTATTTCTCCATGCCTCATTTTCTGAAGAAAATTGTCAAATTATTGGGGCTCTTTTTTTCTGGGATTAGGAGAAACTATGACAGCTAAGCATCTTTTGTTGTCAGAAAAGATTCATAAATATGATGTTCTCTGGAACATTAGTATTTATTAATAATAGCAGGGCAGCACCACTGTATTTTAGACGTCTCTTTTAACTAGCATATTGCTGGAATTGTAAACATCCGGCTGAGAAATGATCTTTTAGCTGGTGATTTCAGTATAGAACAGTAATGTCAACTGTGATTACTGTTACATAGAAATGTGTTTCCTCCATAGATCCCCCCCCCATTTTTATTTTACTTTTATACAATCTGCTAATGCTTTTTTCCCCTGTTCCCCCCCCTGTTTATTTTATGGATTAAATTTTCTTTTTTATTATTAACCCTCCCCTGGCTTGGACATTATGCATTCTGTTTGCTTTAGAACTAAATTTTAACATATATTCCCTGATTTATTTTACAAAAGATGAATCTGGAATTTAACAAAATTTGTGAGTCTAAGAAGTAGGAATTTATTGTTGTATCAAAAAAACATGATCACTCACGGCTCTGAAATAATGGATTTGTTATTGTTGTTCTGTGTCTGTAGCCTGACATTTCATAGTCACTTGTTAATTATATTCTTACTAGCAGTTCTGGGGAGTGATCCATCACAGAGATGTGAAACTGGTAAAACTCTACTGTGGGACGCTTTAATCCATGCCTCAGCACTGCAGACTAATTGTTAATGGATCCATTAGAGTAAGGTTGCTGCCAGTGACTGTGCTTGAGTTAAAAAATGAAATAACAAAATCAAAACAAAAAAATCAAAACTGAAGAATATCTATTGGAATATTAAAGACTCATTAGAGAAATGAACTTTTTTCCCAGGTATGGAGAAAGAGACTCCTCTAATCACCATCTCTCGGTTGCTGTCATCTCCAGTGGCAGTTTTAAATGAAAGAATGCTAAGGGAGAAAAATAATTACATGCTAAAGGAGAAATGTTGTTGTCATTAAAAAAAATAAATAAATGGCCCACCCAGTGTGATTCAGTGGTTGAATGTCGATCTGTGAACCAGGAGGTTATGGCTGGGGCACACGTGGGCTTGATCCCCAGTAGTGAGTGTGCAGGAGGTAGCCAGTCAATGATTCTCATCATTGATGTTTCTCTCTCTCTCTCTCCCTCTCCCTTCCTCTCTGAAATATATGTGTGTGTGTGCGCACACACACACACACACACACACACACACATATATAAACAACTTGTACTTTGGAAATGGTCTTTAGCCTTACTGTATTCATATTCAAAAGTTTTCATTGAGTTTGACTAAATGAAGTTGCTAACAGCTAAAGGAACAGCTGTTGGGAATGCTATTAGGCTTAAATTTCTGATTAAAACATAGTAATTGTTTTTCCAATCTCATTTGGGTAAAAATGAATTCCCATGAATATGTTAGCAAAGTGAACTTCCTGTTACTATTTCTCTTACCACATGTAGTATCCAGAAATGTGTTGGCACAAAACAAAATCAAGCCCATTGTGATGTTGAAATGGGATCAGGCTTCTGGAATTTTCACTTCTTGGCTTGCTTTGTGTTATTTCCTCTGAGACCCATGCACAACGCTTTATGTCTAACTTTAGTCTGTTGCTTTTTAAAAATGAAAATTATAATGAGCTTGAATTTCACGTGATTGCGAAACAGTCAAAAGTTTTTTAAAAAGGCAAAGTTTTGCATTTAAATACATTGTATGAGCCCTGGCCAGTGTGACTCACTTGTTTAGAGCTCATCCAGTACACCAAAAGGTGGTGGGTTCGATCCCCTTTGGGGCATGTGCAGGAGGCAAGCGTTTAATATTTCTCCCCTCCCTCCCTCTATCCCTCCCTCCCTCCCTCCTTCCCTCC
>NW_006291549.1:1952410-1962543 GCF_000327345.1 Myotis davidii
AGCCTTAAAAATAAATACATTGTATGGAATAATACATTATCAATGTATGATAAAAACAAACTTGCTTGACAAAGAATGGGAAAGTGACGTTGATTCTGTGATTGCATACAAATTCAGAAATACCTTTTGGAGTCAGGAGAATTTTCCAACTACCTCCATGAACATAATCTTTCTTTCCTCATCTTTCTTTTCCCTTTAACTCCCTCAACTGTCAGTGACATTTGAGGGGGGAAATTTATTCAAAACACAGAAGAAGTTTAACATTTTCTTTGCTTGGAAAAAAGAAAGTTCATTTTGCTTTGCTTATATTTTAAAGAAACTAATGTTTTTTGAGTAACTTTAAGTTTTGAAATGATGTCAAACTTACAGAAAATTCATGGTTAGCATGAAAACTTCATACACTTGACCCAGATTCACCAACATTTAACTATTTGCTCCATTGATTTTATCATTAACTTTTTCCCTCTTGTATATATACGGGGTTGTTGTTTTTTCTGAACTATTGGAGAGTTAGTTGTAGGCTAACCCTTAAATGTTTCCATGCATATCTCCTAAAATAATGACATTTTCTTAATTAACCTTAGTACACTAATAAAAATAAATACATTTTACTAGTTCACAGTCTGATTTTAATTCAGTCAGTTGTCCCAATAATGATATTTATAGCATTTTCCTCTACACTAGGTCCAGAATCGTATGTATGGATTGTATTTGTCCTGTCTCTTTAGTTTCTTTTCATTTGGAACCATTTATCAACCTTACTGGTTCTTTCCTGACCTTGATGTTTTTGAAGAATGCAGGAAGTAATTTTGTAGCATGTACCTTAACCTAGATTTGTCTGATGTTTCTTCATGTTGTATTCAATTGTATTTGTTTTTTTGTTGTTGTTTGTTCATTTACATCTGTTATGGACTCAGGGGTTCTTATTCAGTGGATTATAAATTCTTACTACCAGTATATTTATTTTGATGCTCAAATTGTTTCAGATTTGGCCAGTGGGAGCTCCTTCAAGCAGGCCCCGTAGCCTTTTGACATGTCCCCGTCATAATTTGAGTATTTCCTTACTTCCAGGCACAACATGATGTTCCAAACTCATTTTTTATTTTCTTTGCTTTAGCCCTCAAGTCAGCCAGTTCACCAAGGGACCCTAATTCCCATTAGCGGAGAATGGTATTTAGATCTCGGTGCTAGGTGTGCTCATTGTTACTAGGATGTCATAACATTTAGGCTCTCTTGGAGGTCAAAACTAAAAGAAGAAAAACTTATATATATATATATGTATATATATAATACATGTGTATACATGTATACATAACATATGTGTACACATGTATGTCTGTCCATTTATCCATTTAAAAACCATGAATTTGTGTTCCTGGATACCCAAAATGTCAGTCCAGTACCACCGAGTTCATTCTAGTATTCCTCCTTTCCATATTTGCAACTCACTTTGCCCTCTGTGAAAGACTTGGCTTCCATTATCGCCTTGTACCTACTTACTTGCTCAATCAAAAAAACAAAAAAAAATGAACGAACGTATTTTTAGAATTTCTAACCTGCACCACTGTGAAAAAGAAACCTAATCATTAGATTTCAATATTTATTTATGGCTCTTTTTGTCTTAGATTGATGGTATGTAGTCAAAAGTACTGAATTCAGAAGTTACTTGGGTTAGTTCTTTTTTTCCTTTCTTCAGTGTGAGTGTTGTTTAGTTGAAATACAGTTGGTTTATTTTCTGTTGTTTTCTATTTGAGGATCCCTCTATCCATGCTGGTACATTTTATTTATTTGAATATGTAAAATGTTAATATGGTTTCAAACATTCAAGATGGCCCTAGCTGGTTAGGCTCAGTGGATAGAGCATCTGCTTGTGGAGTGAAGAGTCCCAGGTTAGATTCTGATGAAGGGCATGTACCTTCGTTGCAGACTCAATCCCCGACCTTGGCTGGGGAGCCTGTGGGAGGCAACTAATCAATGTGTCTCTCGCATTGATGTTTCTCTGTGTGTGTGTCTCCCCTCCCTTTGATTATCTCTAAAAACATCACGGGTGAGAATTAACCAAAAAAATTAAAAGATGTACCCAGAAATGTCATGACTCCATTTCACCCTGTTCACATCCTAGTTTCTAGTACCTATAGGTAAGTAGTGTCGTTCACTTTAGTTTATGTTTTATCCTTTTTTAATTTCTTTTGCAAAAATATGCAGATACATGCATATTTTATTTTCCCATTCTTTCATACACAAAAGGTAAGCTACCGTATACTTTTGAACTTTGTCTTTTCATTTAACAGTACAGCATGTTCTGAATGTCATTGCGTACCAGTTCATAAGGATTATTCTCATTCTGCCTAGTATCCTTTGTTTGGATATCACATAGTTTATTCAGCCAGTTTTCTAAATATCAGCATTTAGGTTGTTTCCAGTATTTTGCAACCAGAAACAATGTTGCAGTGGATAAACATGTGCATATATGTATATTTTCACATAGTTGGAGGTGAATATTTAGGGTAGATTCCTGGAAGTAAGATTGCTGGGTCAGAAGGTATACACATAAGTAAGTTTGTTAGATATTGTCAAATTTCCCTTCATCAGGGCCATACCAGTTTTCATTCCTACCTGCAAGGTGTGAACGAGCCTTTTTTTTTCACAGCCTTGGCGAGCACCCTCGGTAACTTTTCTTTTTCAGTGTTTTTCTAATTTGGATGGGGAGAAGCAATTATGTCAGCAACATGATTTTGTCTAATTTATCCTGCTTATTGAATAGCATTTTCTCAACTTTAAATCTATCTTTGGTTTAATTTAGCTTGGAAAATAAAGCTACAGAATTAGGTTTTATTTCTCTCTTATCCACTCAAAATAATGAACTTCTGTAAACATCAGGGGTTCTCTAACTTTAGTGGGCATCAGATCACCTGGAGGGCTTATTTAAACACAAATTGGGCCCTGGTTGGTTTGGCTCAGTGGATAGAGCGTCAGCCTGCAGACTGAAGGGTCCCAGGTTCAATTCCAGTCGGGGGCACATGCCAGAGTTGTGATTCTCTCTCATCATTGATGTTTCTTTCTCTTCCTCTCTGAAATCAATTTAGTACTGGGAGATAGAATAGTCCAACTTTGTCATTCATTTTATTAAATTATTCATTTATTCATCTGGTTTCTTGGCTTCCAACTACATTTCTAGCAATGCAAGGGTTTTTATTTTACACTAGAGGCCCGGTACACGGATTCGTGCACTGGTGGGGTCCCTCAGACTGGCCTGTGGAGATCTGGCCGACACGGTTCTCCGACATCCCCCAAGGGCTCTCGGATTACGAGAGGACAGTTCTCGGGTGACGCACCCGGTAATCAGGCTCCCTCCTCTCTGGTTCTGGGTGTGTCACCCAAGAACCGCAGCTGCCAACTCTCCACAGCTCACCAACTCCTGCACCATGTGTCTGCCCCCTGGTGGTCATTGCATGTCATAGC
This sequence comes from Myotis davidii, assembly GCF_000327345.1. Classification (NCBI taxonomy): domain Eukaryota; kingdom Metazoa; phylum Chordata; class Mammalia; order Chiroptera; family Vespertilionidae; genus Myotis; species Myotis davidii. Next base: position 1,955,873 of record NW_006291549.1, read on the forward strand.
TACCGGTCGGACGGTCTAATGGTTGGATGGTCACTTAGGCTTTTATATAGAAAGAGAGTGAGGAATTTTACTTAAGAAAAGTTAAATATATTTTCTAAGATCCAACATTGAAAAAACAAAAGCCCTTGACTTCAGGGTCTTTTGAATAACCCTGGCAGTTCTGTGCTTCCTTTTGCACGTAATTGACTTACTGTGCTCGAGCCAAATGAACGAAAGATGAAATATAATTTTACAAACTTAATAATGGCCATTATAATTGATAATGACATTGTGGTTGACCTGAAATAATGAGGGCTTTGGTTGAAACACCAGGTCTATAGGGATTTATCTTGCCTATGATAGCTATGTTACTTCAGCACAGATTGTGCTCATACCTTGACTGGCATGAAACTGCACCAGTTAATCCCATTGAAGTGAGTGTAGAATTGACCAGGGGTACCTACTCCCTAATGTCAGAGCTTAACATTTCACAAGAGACCTAATAGGAAACTGACCTCGGCAACCAGATGTTTTATTTTGACCTACATCTACTTTGGCATGTGAAATAAATAGTGATTTAAAGATGTTTATAATGTAGAGATTTAATTTGCTTATTTTGTTGTTAAGGTTATACATGCAAATTTCTGGTTTGGCAGTAGTAGTTAAAATTGGGAGCAGAAAAAGGAAAGATTGAGAAATATTGGTTTCCTGGCAACTGAATGCACAGTATCAGATTCGTGTACCACTTGCTTAATATTAAGATGCCTAAATTGTAAATAATTAATTGAACAGAAACTGAAACAGCCATGATAGTTAGCTGAATTCTAAGCTCCTTGACCTGAGCTCATTATGGTCAGGTTAGTGAATAGGATGGCTCTCTCTCCAAGAAAAGGAGCCCAGATACAGGCCCTCTCATGTACATGGATCTTGAAAATTAATTGGGCATAAATGAGCATTTAGTTGTAGATTTGATTTAGTGAATGTGCAAATCCTAAGCTACAGCCCATCGGGAGATAAATGAGCTGCAAGCGAGCCTTGAACTCGCTCTCTTCAGCTCCCCTCATACAGAGGACCTATGGAGGGATTGTTTATTTTAATAAAAGATGCAAAGAGTAATAAGCCTTACAGCCATCAAATCCTATAATGACTTTCACTTCTAATTCTCCCTGTGATATCTCTCCTGTCATTCTAGAAGCTTTCCTTGGTTGATTTCATCCTAGTTTTAATTCTTGTACTTATACAGAAGACTTCTAATTGTATGCCTCTAGCTTCATTCTCTTTCTTGAGAATTCTGACTTGTATATTCTGATCCATAGTGAGCATCTTAACTCTTCCATTTGTAATTGAAATCTTAACACTTAAAACAAAATTTTTTTTGGTTGGAAAGTCATGGACTCATAATTGGGCTGAATTCAACTGGATATTTCTTTTGGGTCTTGTGTGGGGCCCTTGTGCATGGGGCTGGGTGGTCTAGAATGTCCCAACTCACATGTTTGGCAGTTTGTTGTTGACTGTTAGCGCTCTCTCTCTCTCTCTCTCTCTCTCTCTTTCTCTCTCTCTCTCTCTCTCTCGGGATCTGGCTCAGACTTCTTTATGTGCCCATCTCAGGGTTGCAAGAAAGTGAGGGCAGACAATGTAGGCCCAGAGGTCACATGCTGGCAATTCTGTTACTTTTTTAGGTCAGAGCACGTCCGCAGGCCAACCCAGATTCAAGGAGTAGGGAAGGAGTGTCTATTCTTGAAGGGAGGAGCAGTCATATTGGGGAGATCACTTCGTAAGTTATATAAATGTGCAACCACTATGCTTGAATGGCAACTGTAATAGAAAATACACACTCACACACACACACACACACACACACACATTTAATAAACTAAAGGAATGTGCATACTGGGATGGGAGGAATTTGTGACTTTTCTTAACCATCAGCCTAGTATTTCTCTTTAATTGATTGACTTCTTTTTTGAGTTCTTTTTGCACATTGCTTGTATTACTTTTGTGGTAGTCATCTTACATCCTTTATTTTGTATGTCTGACTTTTTTAGTATCAGGTTTCTTCTTATAATAGGTCATCTTTTTTCTGCATTTACAGAGAGCTTAATAAACGATTGTTTTCCCCATAGTGCGTAGCAGATTTTTTAATTTGCCAGGTTTTCAGTAAATACTTAGGTGATTTATCCTCTTTTGATTAAGAAATATTTCAAGTGTACAGAAAAATCAGATAATGTAATAAATCGGTTTCTATCAACCACTCTGAGCATCATTTCTGAGATAGAAACAGTGCTGTGAACTGATAGCTAAAATAGCAATGCCTGTTCAGTTACATTGTGAGTTACAATAAACTGTCCTTGGCTGCCTTGAGCTTTTAAAAACCATTTAGGACCTTATTTCAAAGGGAGAATACATTCTAAATTTCAAATATCCTGCCGTGAAAATTCGGTTAATTCATAATTTGAGGACCACTTTTGAAGCATGTGACTATTACAAGCATCTAAGTAATGTTGAAGCAGAACTCCAGGTTCGGCTGCCTGCGGCAACGGAAGCCAAACTCATGAGAAAGGTTCTGGTGAGAAGAAAACCGGTTTATAAAAGTGCCAGAATTTGTGAAAATGGGGATGACACCTGTCCTCAAAAACCCATCTTAACATCGCACTGCAGGCAGAGGTTTTTATAAGGAGGAAGAAGGAAAGCAGAACAAAGAAATCGGAGGAGGGCTGTGGACATGCAGGCAGTGTCCTTGATGGTCCTGATAGGATTTCCATGGCCAGTGTCCTTGAGCTGGCCATCTGGATTCCTGTGTCGGGGAAGTCAGCATTGACCCAGGCCTTGAACATCAGGCTGCTCTTTTAGGTTCACACAGGAACCGAAACTGCTGATTCTAGTAAAGTATACTTAGAAAATAAACTTTTAACACGTAAGCTCTAGTTTTGAGAGAGCAGTCTCAGTTTAGAGCAGTGATGGCGAACCTTTCAAGCTCGGCGTGTCAGCATTTTGAAAAACCCTAACTTAACTCTGGTGCCGTGTCACATAGAAATTTTTTGATATTTGCAACCATAGTAAAACAAAGACTTATATTTTGATATTTATTTTATATATTCAAATGCCATTTAACAAAGAAAAATCAACCAAAAAAATGAGTTCGCGTGTCACCTCCTACACGTGTGTCATAGGTTCGCCATCACTCGTTTAGAGTAACAAGCTAGGTTTAATATTCATCAAGATTAATATGGGTTGCTTTGTTAGTACATTCTTATTCTAGTTCTGTTCTATAGTCAGTTAGACTAATATAAATAGTATATGGTATTCATTCTTAATTGCAATGTCAGTAACTATCTGGGAAAAAGAAAGCTAAATACAGAATTTAAGTTGGACAGAGGGTTTGGTTTTTTTTCTAGAACTTCAAAATTCGTTGCTATACAGGAGTGAAGTGTAGATAAAGATGCTTTAAGGGTGTAGACATGCTCTGTCAAGTACTATTATTTGTTGTCAATAATACCCCACTAAAAACCCTAAGGCTTTTACTTGCCTCTTAGATTTGCTTCATGGAGGACCAGTAAAGCCGAGTAAAAATTCTAAAGCTTTTACTTGCATATCAGATTTGTTTCATGGATGGCTTTTTCCAGAGTTAGTAGAAGCTGTCTGTATAACAAAGGCAGTTAGAGAGAGTGAGAGGGAAGAGAAATGCCTCTGGTTTAGAGGCTGTGCACACTTTTCAGTTCATTTTGCCCTGTGTTATAATAGAAGAACATAAATCCCTGCTGTTAATTTTACTTCCTGATTTTAGCTCTGATATCTTGCTTCTTTCTCTTTTCTCTCACCCATAAGTTCACTATAAAAGTTCTTATCTATAATAATCTATAATAATAAAAGGGTAATATGATAATTAGACTAGACGTTCTTCCAGGCGTCATTCCAGACATCCTTCCTAACGAAGCTGGGGCCAGAAGGAAGCCAGCCGGGGTCCTGGGTGCCAGACGGAAGCCAGTGCTGGCAGCCAGGGAAAGGAAGGCCTACTCTTGCACAATTTTCATGCATCGGGCCCCTAGTGCATCTATAAAGGGGGGATTATTTTTGCCCAAAACTTGAAAAGTATATTACAGACCACATTGCATTTTTTTCCCTAATGCATAAATACCCCTCCCTAAAAATGGCATTTACCTACATAGTCTCAATATAGTTTTCACAACTCAGTTTGTCCTCCTAAAATGAGAACAATGAGCCCTGAACAGGTGGCTCAATTGGTTGGAGCACGGTCCCATACACCAAAAAGTTCGATTCCCAGTCTGGGCACATACCTAGGTTGCAGGTTTGATCCCTGGTTGGATCCCTGGTATATAGGAAGCAACCAATCAATATTCCTCACATCAATATTTCTCTCCCCCTTCCCCTCCCTTTGTCTCTTCCCCTCCCCTCCCCCTCCTCCTCTCCCTCTCAGTCAATAAAAACATATTCTCAGGCGAGGGTTTTAAAAAAGGAGACTGAGTAAATGACTTTGTGACTAAGAAGGCCTGACACATAACAGCTGCTTCTCCAACTTGCTTTCCATCTTTCTCTAATCTCCTCTTTGTCCTCCCCCCATCCCCAGTTCTTTTTGTCTTTCCAGTATTTCTTCCTCCTCACTTCCTATCTGGGCTCTCTCATTGACATTTCTACCCTATGTGTAAAATTTCTTAACTCCTCTGTCCGGGTTCCTTCCCAAGAGACTAATGGAAGCCCTGCAGCACCAGGGCTGCCCAGAGGGCTCACAGGCCAGGCCCCAAGAGGAAGCATTCAGCGAGGCCCTCCGCCTTCCTCCATCCTTCCTGATCCGCTGCCTTCAGTCATCCTGTGGGCTAAGGGATTTCTGCAGGGTGAGCACGCTCAGTCTTTTGTCCTTAAAGAACCTACGTTTATATTCTGACTTATTCTCTGTGAAAATTTTAAACAGCCTTTTTTTTCCCTGAAAACATACAGCATTTGTGCAAACATTGGGATCTGTTCATTGCTTTTTCCTTTTCAATCCCATTGGGATTATTCTGAATAATCTCCTTTGGGGCTTATCTTTGACCTTTATACACACTACACGAGTTGGATAATTTTCCAGTGATGCAGAGCTCTGAAATTGCGAAGATGATATTTCAATATTGATTGTTTTTCTGGTGAATGCTTTGAAATAGTGTCAACTAGAAGCTTTTAGCAGTTTATAACATTCCACCAAGCCCTTCTTTTGGAGGCTACCATGGTTCCCTTCCTGTGTTAAATATGCTGTTATGTCACAGAACTTACACCCAATCTTGTAGCCTTCAGGAATTTTTGAGTAACTAACGTTCTAATGTCTCAAGATTTAAAAAGGTATTTGACTAAAATAAAAACATGCTGATTGGTTTATATAGCAACACTCCCCAAAATAACCTCTCTACAAAATCTTGAAAGTACCACATGTAACTTTTAGGAAATGTGTTATTTCTCAAGCATACAACTAAAGAGGAAGGGATAACTAGTAAAAATGGCTTAGTGTAATCAGTACGGGATTGGAAGCCTGTAGTATAGAAAAGGTGAATGCAGACACCTTGTAATAGTAGCAGTTAGTGCTTGTCACTTGTTATTTTGTTTTTCATTGTTCCCATTGTGTTGTCCTTCCAACTTATCTGAAAAAATACAAGCACATTTCTTTTTTTAAAAAAAAAAATATTTTTATTTATTTCAGAGAGAAAGGGAGAGGGATAGGAAGATAGAAACATCAATGATGAGAGAAAATCATTGGTCAGCTGCCTCTTGCATGCCCCATACTGGGGATCAAGCCAGCAACCCAGGCATGTGCCCTGACTGGGAATCGAACCATGACCTCCTGGTTCATAGGTCATTGCTCAACCACTGATACACACCACCTGGGCAATACAAGTACATTTATAAAACTGCTTAAGGCTTACTTATGACATATGCATGTGTCACTAGGAAGTCAACTGACTCTGAATTAAGGAAACGTGGTGTCCCAGGGGAAAAAAATTTCTCCTTTGCAAAATCCACTTGGTTTGGATAAATTCTAAGAGAGAGCATTTTAACTTGAATCTATAACTCCATTATATTTAAAAGATAGGAACAGATTGCATTGACCAGTTCAGTATGGTTTCTCTCTCTCTCTAAACTCAATAAAAACATATTTTTAGAAAAGCCATATGACACCTTTAATGTGCAGAGGATAACCATAGCAACAATAAAACCCAAACCCAGCCTCAGTGCCTGGCTAGACTGAATCAACTCCCCACACTTAATTATAGCAAAGGAAAAGACATGTTCATTTCTAGGCATACATTTACCTTTGTCTCTTCTGTTCTACACAAGGTGTCTAGCTTTCAGCCAGAAATTACCAAGGAACACAAAGAATCCAGGAAAAACACACACACACATACAAGAAACAAATCAGTTAAACAGTAGCCGAGTCACATATGACCTAGATGTTTGAACTATTAGGGGATTTGAAATATGTATCATCAATGTATTAAAGATTCTAGTAGAATAAGGGGCAATATGCATGAATAGATGAGGAATTTCAGTAGAGGCATAAATTATAAAAAAGAACAAGATGAAAACACTCAAAGGTAAATAGTAACAGAGATAAAAATACATTGGATGGCACACTGTTAGAATTGATAGAGCCAAAGAAATAGTGCACCTGCAGATAGGTTAAAAGAAACATAAAGAAAAGAAGGATA
>NW_006291549.1:1963574-1981418 GCF_000327345.1 Myotis davidii
AGAATATTGGATTTAAGGGAAGAAGCATATTCCTCAACAGGTGAGAGATAAATTATTTATAAGCAGAAGAAAAAGGAAAGTAAGATCCAGTGTTAAAATATAGCAAGATCCTGAGTACTTCTAGTGCCAAGGTGTGGTTTCTAATGCCATGCTTCAGTAAGAGGAACCAGGGTGCCTTGGAGAAATGGCTGATTCTAGGACTGGGGCAGGACACATATAAGATGAGCCTGGAGAATTTTGTGGTGTTAGAAAGTTTAGGAGGTATTTTGATCCCTTCACCCTAATAAACAAACACACATATTGATAGGAATATGCCAGAGAGACTCAGGAGTCAACTCAAAAGCTCCCAGTTGCCAAAGATGGAATAATTTGAGAAAAAAAAATAGTATTGGATCAGAACCTGGATTAAATAAATATTCATGAGTCCATACTGCTATAAGTAAATGATTGAATAAATGGGGGAGCAGAGACAAATATCTCATGTAGAAGATTTTCAAATAATTTATTTCTTCCCTAAAGTAGAGAGAGAGAGAAAGAGAGAGAGAGAGAGAGAGAGATAGAGAGAGAGAGAGTAAATCCACACTCCTCAAGTGTAGCTGCTCAGAGACTTCCTTCCAAAGATTACAGTGTGGAAGGGGATGTGGGCAAAAGGGTAACTTTACATGGAGAAACCTGACAAACACTATCTGATCCTGGTGATCAAGGTCCATGTCAGCAGTAATGAGTCATAATGATAGTATGGATCCTTGATATGATATGAGGACAATGACACTTTACTTCTGTAGAAGTACTCAGTCAAAGCATGAGAAAACATCAGACGGATTTCAGTAGAGGGCCATCCTACAGCATAGCCAACCAGTGTCCTCAAAACTGTCAAGGTCATCAAAACCAAAGAAAAGTCTGAGAAGCTGCCGCAGCCAAGAGGAGCCTGGGGAGGCATGGAAACCAAAGTGGTGATGTGGTATCCTGGATGGCATTGCAGAGCAGAGAAAAAGGCCACTAGGGTGAAAACAAAGAACATCTGAATAGACTCTGTACTGTAGGTTAATAACGATGTACAAATATTGGTTCATTAATTGTAACCAATGCAGCACACTAGAGTAAGGTGTTAATAACAGTAGAAACAAATACTGTAAATCCCAGTGCTCACTGCCCTCCTTTAGAATAGCCTCACCAAGACCTACAAGGCCCAATATGACCTGTCTCTTCTCTCTTCAATTCTTTCTAATTATCATTTCTCTCCTTACACTGTTTCAGCTACAATGAGCTTGTTGCTTTTCCTTGAACATGTCAAGATTGTTGTAATTGACCCTTACATTGGCCATTTTCTCTGCCTGGAACTTTTCCCCCTGGATCTTCACATGTGCTGTGCGTTTTATTCTGGTCTTTCCCCCCAAGTTAGAAGGACTTTTCCTGACCATCCTAAATAATATTGTATTTCCTATAACAATCTATAACCACAAAACCTGCATTCTTTCTCTGCATGGTCCTCAATCTTCTCTGAAATTATTTATTTATTAAACTTTTTATATCCACACCAGTAGAATTTAGGTCACATAATGTCAGGAATGCTGTTGTTAATGTTTACCATCCACCTGTAGCAACTAGACCAGCCCGTGGTCCTTAGGTCAGCACTGAGGACAGGCCAAGTGAATGAAAGAAGAATTCTCAAATTCTGCCGCCTATTTAGTGCATACTCTAATGGACATTCTCTGTGCCCCTCATAAAAATTATTAACTGCTGTGCATTCATGCTTTGTGTGTCTGAGACAGCGTTTCCCTTCCAGATGGCTACACTGCAGCTGTTATGTGTCTGTGATTTATCTCTGTACCCCACATAGTATCAAGCTCCTGTGCCTGACAGGAGAGTGCTGCTCTGTAGCCATTTATGGGGTAAATATTTGTGGCTGCTTTGCTTCTGTTATGTAACTACTTTCAACTTAGCCCAGTGGGATGCCTCAGGCACTGCACAAAAAGTTGGATACATCTGCTTTGCTTAGGGACTTTCCCAGCATTACCTCCCCATCACCAATCTGAACTTCTCTTTGCTTCTGCTGTCTTGAATTTGAACCATTTGACATTGGTCTTGGTTTCCATTCCATCATATGTCCTCTTTAGAATTGGAGATACTACTCTTTTTTTTTTTTTAACTAAGGCCCTAGCATAGAGACCCAATAGGATGCTATCTCATCTTGCCCAGTAACTGTGGTTATGAGGCACCCAGCTCCCGTGGCCAGCTGAAGCCCAAAGCAGATGTTAGAACACCTGTCTAGGGAGGAATTTCAACATTGCGAATATATAATGTAGTTTGTATAAGGTAACCTTCATAATGGGAGACTGACCCTTTGCATTTATTAAGAATGACAGGCAAAGTACCAGGTAGGTGAGTAAAATATAAAGACTTTGGAGAATGTATCATGCAAAAAAAAGGTCTGCAAACAATGTGAATCATTACACCTACACCATGCCAGGGCATTTGTTCATGAAGTGTCACCCAGGGTCCTGTGTCCACCTGGTAGAGCTTTGCTTGCATGAACTGTAGGCAGAGTGATTAGATAGAAGTAAACAGACTTCTGTATTGTAACCAAAATTTGCTCCAGGGCAGTGGCACATATTACACTTTTATTTATTTATTTATTTATTTATTTTTAAAATAATATTTCATCGATCTTTTACCTAGAGGAAGGGAGAGAGATAGAATGTTAGAAACATTGATGAGAGAAACATCAATCAGCTGCCTCTTGCACACCCCCTACTGGGGATGTGCCCACAACCAAGGTACATGCCCTTGACCAGAATCGAACCCAGGACCCTTCAGTCCCAGGCCGACGCTCCATCCACTGAGCCAAACCGGTCAGGGTCATATTACACTTTTAAATCAGCTCCTCCTCAGAAGGAAAGGCCGTGTTTTGCGGAGTGGAGACTTTGCGGTAGTTCATAACCAGAGCCTAAGCAGACGAGTTACAGTTAAGGACGCATCTGTCCCTGCAGGTACCACATGCCAGATCTTTGCCATGTATATGTGTAACATTTGCATTTTTGTTTTCACTTTACCCTGCCAAGAAGTGACTAGTTCTTCATCAGGTTTTCTGAGGAAATGTGACCACATGACTAAGATTTCAGTGCATTTATCTTCTCTGCTATGGGAGGAATTTCCCCGAGGAGCCTCATTCCAGCGTTCACAGTAACCTTAAACACTGGTTTTTCTCATCTTAGGACCCAGCAGTTTGGGAGAATGGTTCCTAGTGTGATTGTCTGAACTAATACAGACCCTTTATTTAAAGTCACTTCTGTTTTAAGACTCTTTTTATGACTGTTCGGCGTGAAGATGGTGAAAAGCTTGTTCAGTTGAACATAATGGCATTATGCTTGAGGCCAGCCCTGGATGCTGTTCAGCTAATTCCTCTCCTAGATGATTCCTTGTTGGAATAATTGCTTTTTCCCCCTCAATTTGCAGTCTTAGTTCTTAATTTCTCATGGTTTCAGGTTCTTCATACAAAGTATGGAGGTGGAAAATTTGACCTTTAGAAGACAGAAAGTTTTCCTCTCATAGTTTTAGCAAAGAATCAGAATTCCATTTTCCTCTGTCACCTTTCTCATGTACGCTCATTTAATTAATTACAAAACTCTTTCCTTCTGGCAACTTATGCTGAAATAGACCTAGAGCTTAAAGAATCTATGTATAGTCCACTTTCTTTAAGACAACATTGAAAGCTATTAGGGTAGGCAAGTTAAAATAAGTATTTCCTGTTTCCTGCCAGGCACCTGAAATATCAGCTTTTGAATTTTATTTTCTAGGATTTATGAATATCCATGACTGGTAGTCATTTGTATCTTAGCATGAATTGTTCAGATTTATTGTGTGCGCTGACTGAGCACTGCCACGGTGACGTTCTGATGGGGAGGACTACAAAAGAATCACTTGGGGCTATTGGATAATGCTTATGGACAAAGGTCTGCTAGGCTGCATTCGTGGGCACCCTGAAGGTCCTACGAAGATTCAGTTATTCATTGAGCAGTTATGTCTTGAACACCTACTGTGTGTCAGATATTGTTCAGAATGCGGAGCATATGCAATGAAGAAAATAAGGTCCGTAGGCCTCATGGAACATATGCACTAGAGGAGTCAATTTTGAGAAGAAGCTAGTTCCAGGAAAATGCCTTAAAATTCTATATGATGTGGCCTAAGATTCATGCCATTCCCCTTTCTCTCCACTCATCTTCTACCGTGATATTAATTGTTCGTACACACTCCATTGAAGAGAGCTGTGAACCATAGGCTCTTTGCCAGTGGAATTATGTACAGGGATTTCTTCAGTTCTTTATTCCCTGTTCTAATTGTTGCTGTACAGCTTTTTGCCACAGTTTTGACCCTTCCCTTTGAGACCTAAATTGCCCTTTTAATCCCTTCCTGAATAATTCCACTTGAATCTTACCTTGTCAGTCAGAAAATAGTACAACCTTTATTGGTAAAAAACATTAGAAAGATGTGTTTTATTTACCTCTTAAAAATATTTTGGACAGATAATATAAAATCAGTTATTAATGCACTGCTTAGAAAAATGTGAGGATTTAGTACATGTCTTGCTAACTTTGGGAGGCGGGGGTGGGTAGTCTAACCATTGGTAGTCCCTGTAAAGTGGTTTTTGTTAGTTTACAATATTTAAGCCTGTTTTTTTCTTTAATTTGTTTGCATATGATTGCTACATGTAACACGAAAAGCACTTAGCTTATCGACTATATTTAACATGATTGGATTGTTAAAAATTTACAAGTAAACAGCTTCTTTCTCCATAATTTGCTCTTCTTGCTTTCAGACAAAAATCTATGGGATTTGCAGTTACAGAAGATTTTACACTAACATAGTTGCTGTTTTATTAAAAATAAGTGTGTGCTATTTTAGTAACAATAGCAGTCAAGATTTCTAAATAATAGTCAAGGCTTTCTCATTCTTTAGACAGACTTTTTTTCTGTACTGTTTTTCTTTATCTTGTCAGCATTTGATTTTCACTTTAAAAATTAATGATTTTAAATGTCTTTGACGGTTATTATAAAGTATAACCTATTCCATATAAGCTGCTGTATATTCGTTGAGAGTATCCCTGAAGAGTTCTTCATTTTAGCCATCAGAAGAAATAGCTGTTTGAAGTATCTATCAAGGTTACAAATACCGTCAACTTCTGAGAATTTATTTGTGAGGCATATTTATATGTGAAATAAGTTGTGCAAAGTTACATTTTTACAAAGGCAAAGCATTTGAAAGAGACCTTAGATAGATTAATGGTGGTACATGCATAATGGAATACTGTGCAGGTGGTAAAAACAAACAAACAAAAAGCATAAGGGAATTGCTGTGTTTTGATGTGGAGGAAGGCAAAGTGCAGAACACTCGCATTATGATAACTCTTATGTAAGAAGAGGGGATGGTGTACACTGACATTCTTAATTGCTTATTTTGCCTAAAGAAACCCTGGGAGGATATCCAAGAAATTGATAAATGCCATTGCTTGTAAATATGAGGTGGGGAAAAGATGACAGTTGAGACAGATGGATAGGAAACATTTTTCACTTTGTATTTTGTACATTTTTCCCTTTTACATGGATTTTTTTTTCAAGAGCAGTTTTAGGTTTACAAAAACATTTAGCAGAAAGTATTGATAGTTCTCATGTGCCCCACATCCCCACACACTTACAGCCTCTCCTCTACCAACATCTCCCACTTTGGTGGGACTTTTATTAACAGTTGATGAACCTACTACATTGACACATAATAATCACCCAAAGACCGTAGTTTACGTTCACTCCTGGTGCTGTACATTCTATGGGTTCTGACAAATGTGCAATGACCTATATCCATAATTACGGTATCATACAGAGTATTTCCACTGCCCTAAAAATCCTCTGTGCACTGTGTATTCAGTCCTCACAGCCACTGATCCTTTTATTGTCTCCATAGTTTCGCCTTTTCTAGAATGTCATATAGTTAGAATCACACAGTATGTAGCCTTTTCCAAACTGGCTCTGTCACTTAGTAATATGCATTTAAGTTTCTTCCATGTCTTCAGATGAGTTGATAACTCCATTCTTTTTAGCACTGAATAATAATATCCCATGGTCTGGATGTACCTACTGAAGGGCTTCTTGGTTGTTTCCAAGTTTGAGAAATTATGAATAAAGCTGCTATAAGCATTCGAGTGCAGGTATTTGGGTGGACATGTTATCCTCTCCTTTGGGTAAATACCAAGAAGTACAAATGCCAAATAGTATGGCAAGAGTATGGTTAGTGTTGTGAGAAGTGGCTAAAGTGGCCGTGCCATTGCATTTTCTGATGAATGACATTCCTGTTGCTCTAAACCCTTTGCAGTGTTCGGTGGTGTCAGTGTTCTGGATTTTGGCTGTTCTAATAGGTGTGTAGTGGTGTCTCGTTGCTGTTTGAATTTGCATTTCCTTGATGACATGCATCAGGAACATCTTTCCATATGCTCATTGGGCATCTGTCTATCTTCTTTCATGAGGTCTTTGACCCATTTTTTATGGGGTTGTTTTCTTATTGTCGAGTTTTAAGAGTTCCTTGTGTACTTTCAATAGCAGTCATTTATCAGTGTGTCTTTTGCAAATATTTTCTCCCAGTCTGTGGCTTGTCTTCTCATTTTCTTGACAGTGTCTTTCACAAAGAAGAAAGCTTTGATTATAATGAAGTCCAGCATATCAATTATTTCATCAGTCTTGCCTTTGGTGTTATATCTCAAGTCACCACCATACTAAAGCTCATCTAGATTTTCTTCTGTGTTATCTTCCTGGAGTTGTATAGTTTTGCGTTTTACATTCAGGTCTCTTATTCTTTTTGAGTTAATTTTTGTGAATGGTGCAAAGTCTATATCTAGATTTCTTTTGTGTGTGGCTGTTCAGTTGCCTCATCATCATTTGTTCAAAGGACAATTTCTCCCTCCATTTTATTGTATTTGCTCCTTGGTCAAAGATAGTTACTCTATTTATGTGGCTCTATTTCTACTTTCTAAGTGTTGCCATTGCTTCTGTGTGAAATGGGGAAAGAGGTAATTGTGTTTATTCTGTTTTGGACAATGTGAGTGGTATAAAGGCTCCTCGAAGAAACAGACACAAATAATAAGAAAGATTGTTTTTTATTGCACAATGTTATACGAGAGTCTTCCCACGCACGTGGAAAAGGACAGCAGGATTGCCACCTGAAAACTTGTAATTTAGTCACTGGATACTGTTATTTTGCCAGAATTGAATTGGAGTTGATAAGGACTTGATAAAAACCAGTAAGCAAAATCATTGATGGGAGAGGGGGTTCTTATTTTGCTCTCAGGATAGAAATTGAACATCAGTATATTTGGAATAATATTAACTACCTATATCTTGGTAGGAATTTTTGGGGTAATTATTTAATTTCTGTTGATAGAAGAGTTTATTATTGCAGGTATAATGGAAATTTAGGAAGTTTATTATTGATCTGGATTTATATGAAGTATATGCTAGATTTTATTTTACCACTTTCCTCTATACCTACTATTTTGCAAAATTTTCATTGGTAATTGCTTTTTTTTTTTTTTTTTTTTGCTAGCTGGAAACTTGCATGTTATTCAGAAAGGAAAATTCCTGGTGAGGAAATTGGAGACAGAAGCAGATCTTAGAATGTGCTAAGAGTCTGTTGTTGACTGCCCTTTTTTTAATGCTAATGAGAAAACATTAGTTCTTCTTCTCTGGGGGATTTCTCTGTTTTATTCTAAGAGCAACTTTTGATTTTTTTGTTCCATAATCCTGTTTTTGCTATAAACTAGGCATGGTAAGTCTCTACCAGCCTAACAATACTGGCTATTATATAGCCTACAGAATTGAATTTACATAATAAAATATCACTTTTTTTTTTCTTTCTGTCCAAGGAGGTAGTAGAGCTAATGCCCAGAGAGGATAAAGCAAATATTTGAGGGGGTAAATATTATAAGTGTGTGATTGGTAGAAATGAAAATACCTACCTCTAGACAAAATGAGAGTATTCTTTCTAGGTTTCTGTGTGCAGTGAAATGGGGTGATGATTTCCATTTCCCTAAGGTTTTGCTCTGCAGGATTAAAGTAATTGGGTTAAATACCAAGATTCATACTTACAGAGCCTACTAATTTTTTGCAAATAGTGGGTATGGACCAGACTAGTATAGATTAGGGGAGGCAGCACTTCAGTGATATCTTTCACAGCAATCACGAAGTTGAATTTTAAGAAAATACAATAAGAAATGATAACATGTTGTAAAATGAATAATTAGGAAAAAAATAGAAAAATAGCTAGAGATTCCCAAAGGGGAAAGAGACACTGCAAAGACTACTGCAGGGGATACAGAGAAAGAAAATAATTAGAAAATGGAGAGTTAACAAGACATGTCATTGAAGTGTCTCCCCAGGCTATTTCTCATGGTGGTATTAGGGGGTGAAAATTCCTCAGTGTTCAGTAGTATCTCTTAGCTCAACATCTACCAAGATTTTTTTTTTATTTTCTCAAAATGTAATGCAATCCTTCTGCCTTCTTAGGATGAAGGCATGTGATGAAGGATGGGAGAGTAACTCAGGGGCGCCGTGAACTTGGTTCTGCTTGCTACAGGGTAGATTAGATGCCTGAGGTGTCAGCAAATATTGGAGAGTTTTCTGTCTAAAAAGGTTAGAAACTTCACCTAGCTCCTCGCCTCTGCCTCTGCACACATAAGGGGTAGCTGGATTATTTTCACTGAGTCAATAAGGATTTGGTGTCACATAACCTCAGTGAAACAAATGCGGTGACTTGGGTCTAGTGTACGCCTGCAGATGGAAACTTTCTGTAGCCAGGAGGGGGCTGAACTCCCCAGGTGCTCGCCTGGCACCCTCTGCCCTTCTCCCTGAAAAGCCCTTTCTGTATTGGTGCCCCAGGGGTAGTGGTGGGTCCAGTGGCAGTTATATAAGCACAGTCTCTTTTTCAGTCCCATTGGCCTTTATGCGGAGAGCTGGGAGTGGATTTCTTCTTGGCAGAAACAAGCAAAGAGAAAGCAATTCAGATTTAAAAAAAAAAAAAGGAGACATGAAAAAGCAAACCTCGATGGCTCTGACACAGGAGAATGGCGTTTTATCGGAAGGAATTGGTAGAGAGTAACCGGGGTCATGGCTCACATCGGACCTCCGTACGTAACAGAGACCTTTCTGTGTTGGTGCTGCGTTTTTAAAGGCATCTGCACATTAGAAGGAAAACACGAGAGCGGAGGAGCAGGCAGGCCTACTGGCTCCGGTCCGGGCCGGGTGGTCCCAGTTCCACATTCTGGTACAGGTCCCAGGACTTCCCCCTGCCTTTCCTCTCGGACACCTGCAGGGAAGGCCCACTGCAGTCCCCAGTCCCTCCGTTTAATCCTTGCTCGAATTAAGGGCAGTGTGTAGGTTTGGGGAGGCCCAGGTTACTGAAATTACGGAGACACTTTTTTTTTTAACAGAGGACACCTTTTAAAGCTGGCTTCATAACTCAAAGAAGGGCACTTTAACTACAAATTACTCTCACATTTGCATGTTATGGCGGTGATTTCACATTTGTGTTTGCGCCCTGAAACTAGCTGACTAAGAAGAAAACAGTTTTGTACGCAAAACCAAAAAACGTATGCTTACATGTATGTGGCAGAAAAGGGGTCACTTTACTCTGGGGGGGGGTGGATCCTCCTCTGCTTTTTCTTTCTTTTGGTTCTTATCTCCCCCCAAACCCCCTGCTCCAACACCCTCATCTTTTATGTATATAGTAAAGCAAAATGACCTCCACACGTCCTTGCACAGTGTCTCTGTGACCCTCTTACCTTCCTTTGCGTTCTTGTGCTCGTTTTAGGGTGATTTTGAGACACTGGACACATAGAAGCCTTGGTGTCTCTTATAGACACAACAGTTGATTTAAATATAACAGTTGATTTAAATATATATATTTAAATATATATATATACACACACATACATACACACATACACACACATACACACACATGCACACACATACATACACACATATACACACATACACACATACACACACACATACACACACATACACACACACACACTAAAAGGAATGGACTAAGTTCAGTGTTGGGGTGATGCCGTCACAGGCTGACAGTTCCTTTTTCAGGGCTCAGCTACCAGGAACAGGTACGAGAGGCCGCCTGGGACGTGGAAA
This sequence comes from Myotis davidii, assembly GCF_000327345.1. Taxonomy (NCBI): domain Eukaryota; kingdom Metazoa; phylum Chordata; class Mammalia; order Chiroptera; family Vespertilionidae; genus Myotis; species Myotis davidii. The sequence continues at coordinate 1,973,765 of NW_006291549.1, forward strand.
CGGATGTGCACACTCAGGGTGGGCCGGTTACTGCTGACAGCTGTACAGACATGCTCCCCTCCATCTGCATAGCTGACTTTACACTCTCAGCCTGAACTCACCTTCCCATCATTTCCATATTGGAGGTTGCACCCAGAGTGATAGCCAGTCCCAGCTCCTGTGTTCATCACGTGCGTGGAGGAATTTAAAGCTACACTCAGTCATCTGGCATGAACAAGTCCCCTATTGGCAGCTTCATAAGAACTCCCTTATTGCATTCTTTCTGTTAGTGACTTCATCAAGTGACTTCATCCTTGCCTCCCAAATAGCCTTTTATACTACTGAGCTGGAGTGGACCAAGGAACTTTTAAATATCCCGTAAGTTTGTAGCTTCAGAAACTGCTGGGAGTGTAACTCAGGTCTCCTGACTACGTGGCCTGGTCGTTCTTCAACATTCTTCTTTAATTTTCACTGGCTCTGTTGCCAGGATGTCGCTTGAAAGGAAGACAGAACGCCAGGCTGGCCTTGGTTCTCCAGCATTTGGAAATGGGCTGTTAGGAGTTGCCAGGCTTATCCACTCTCTGTGTCCTGTCTATGTGCTTATTACGCTTCTTCACCCCTCATCTTGTCCAATAGGTGGTCTTGCAGAAATGTAGCTGGTGACATTTTAGAACTTTGTTTGATCCAGCCTCTGTACTGGTCCACACAGAAATGGAATGTGTTGGAAAGGCAGCGTCACCTCTGTGCTCTGTACCCCCTTTTACCTTTCATGCTGGACAGAGAAGCAAAGGCCCTGTGGTCATTAACCCTTAAACTAGAACAGTTGATAACATTTATAGGGGATCATGGGGAAATTTATATGGGAAAAGTAGTGTAGTTGTTGAAGAACCTTTATGGCTTATAGTTCTAGGAAAATAAAGAGAAGGCTCTCTCATGCTCACAGATGTGTGTGTGAGAGAGAAGGGGGGGGGGAGGGAAAAGGAAATAAAATATTAAACCAGATGGCTGAAATGATGCTGGATAGGTCATTTTGGAAACTCTCTGGCATTGTTTCCACATATGTGGAGGAGTTGGACTAAATTTTACTTTAAGCCCCTGTTCTGTGTAGGTCACACACTGTGAAAGATATTTTTGACCTTGAAGGGAAGTTAGATGTTTTCTCATTTTTTCTTTTAGTTTTTATTTTTCCCTAAAGGTATGGTATATGCAAGTTGTAATATATATATTTTCAGTACCGAATGCCATGGGGGGAAAAAGCCAAAATTTCCCGAGGTATTTCTATATATACAACCATGATTGATTCGCTGTCAATCATTTAGTGACGATATTAACTTCTGTGCAACCAGCATGGACTGTTTTATAACATTCAGGGTGAAGGAAACAACTGGTCACATCTGATATTTCTCCAAACTAAATAAAAACCAAGTGCAGTACGTACTTGCCAGATGGACAGGAATTTCAAAGGTATCCTCTCCTATCACCCCACTCCCACTTTTCACAATCCAAAGAGGAGATGCACTGAGATCAGCTTTCAAGCAGAAAGAGCCTCAGTATTTATCTGTCTCCTGCCGCTGCCCCTGCCCCTCAGCCTTCCCACCGTGCTGAACAAGGGCCCCAGGAGGCTGTCCGGCAGCGCTTTGCCTGTGTTATTGTGTTGCCTCCTGAGCGTAAGCTCCCAGCAAAGCCTGTGTGGCTCTCTGAAGGAGGGCAGCTCTGCCAGTTCAGTGTCTCATCCACATTTTTGTGTTCCATGCAGTTTCACTGATGACATGTGCCATTGTTTATTTAGTCAGTAATCTAATTATGAACATTTAGGTTGTTTTCATGATGAACCCCCTTTTCAACCATTTCTTTAGACTTAATACCCAAGAGTCACGTTGCTGCATCAAGAGATAGACCTATTGAATTTGACCCATTTAGCAGTTTTGCATTCTAGAATAGATGCACCAATTTAAATTCCCTGCAAGAGTGCGTGAGAGTGCCCTGCACCGTCACACGCGCTGGTGACCTCGGTGAAAGGAGACTGGCTATTCCGGGCTCTGAAGGGAAATGTATGGCCACACACAGGGAAAGTTATCTTCAGGGATTCCAGTTCCTCTGTGTGTTCAGGATCCATCTGCTGTGATTTATTGTGTGTGTGTGGTTTTTTTATTGTTGTTTTTTAAGATAAGTTCATTTTGACATGGTTGTATCAGCCCACTTGGATTTAGAGGATGGTTATTTAGCTCATGTTCTCTCACTATATTTGAAGAAGTGGTCAGATTTCTCTCAGTCTGCTGAGTATTTATGGCCTTTTATTGTTGTTGTTTTTATATACATACTAGAGGCCCGGTGCACGAAATTCATGCACAGGTGGGGTCCTTTGGCCTGACTGGCGATTAGGGCTGATTGGGGCCATTTCAATCAGGGCCAGGCCGATCAGGGTCCAAATGCCCTGGTGGGGTTGGGCGAGGAGGCAACGGTCACTGGGCCAGGCACAGAAGGAACGAACCCAAGATGCTGACACTGCCCTCAGTGCCCCGCCACTGAGAAGTTCCCTGCCTCCCCCCTCTTCCTTCCCTCCCCACTGTGCTGTCACCAGAGCCTGCTAGCTGGGGGGAGGGACGGGGCCTGCCGGCTGGGGGAGAAGTGGGGGAGGGACTGCAGGAGGTTTCCTGGCTGGTGGGGAGAGGCCGTGTCCACCACCACCCAACCCCGGTTCCCCAACCCAGCCCAGGGCCATCAGGCCCTGGGCTGGGTTGGGAGAGGAGGCGCCAGTCGCCGGGCCAGGCATGGAAGGAATGGACGCGGACGCCCTCATTGGCACCCCACCACCGCATGGTTCCCCGCCTCCCCTCCTCCTACTGCCCTCACTGCCGCCTGCTGTGCCTCCACTGCAGTGGGCGGGTGATGACCTGATCAGGGCCTGCAGGCAGGGGCGAGGGACAGGGAGCGGGAGGTTGGCCACCAGCCCCGAGGTACCCCTGGGAAAGGGGCTGCATCCCCTGCCACCCACCCACGGGAGGTTAGCCAACAGGGGGAGGCTGGCTGTGGGAGCACACTGACCACCAGGGGGCAGCTCCTGCATTGAGTGTCTGCCCCCTGGTGGTCAGTACACTTCATAGCGACTGGTCGTTCTGGTCATTCAGTCGTAATGGTCGCTCAGGCTTTTATATATATAGACTGTAGACCTGATGCACGAAAATTCGTGCAAGAGTAGGCCTTCTTTCCCCCGGCTGCTGGCGCCAGCTTCCCTCTGTCACCTAGGACCCAGGATTCCCTCCTCCAGCTGACGGCAGGCACCCGGGACCTGGGCTGGCTTCCCTCTGGCCCCAGCTTCGTCAGGAAGGACATCCAGAATGATGTCCAGAAGATATCCAGCCTAATTAGCAGATTATCCTTTTAATATTATAGATGACTTATCCACTAGAATACATTTAAATTCAGGAACTCTGTATGAAAATTTCTTAAAGCAATATTCCCAAATCTTACTTGTGTATCAAAAACTTAACAGAACTCTGAAGTTGTTGGAGTCCTCTGCCCTGGCTCCATGTTTCTGTGGTTTCCTGGTGGCTAGGTCAGGTTAGGTTGGCCAGTACTCATTTCTAAGTCTGTCTGTGTTGTTTTTCTGAAGATAACAAGTTACTGGCTACCTTTTGTTCTTTAGCCAAATTCACTTGCTGTTCTAAATTTTTCATATTTTACCTTTATTTTACCCTTTCTTTTTGGAAAATGTTCTAAATTCTATGCTTTTGATTAATTCAAGGGGTCTCCTTAAGATTACCATGGCCCATGTTGAAATCTTGTCAGCAATAAGACCATATGGTTTCCTACATGCTCTGCAAGCTAAAGTAAACACTTATTCTGATATTTTAAATCAAACTCTGAGGACTTAAACATATGATCTAACGATGCCAGGCAAATAGTTGTTAATGTTAGATCCATATCAAGCAGAGTGGCAGGTGAAAGGCTCCTTCCAAAGGCCGACCATCAGAGAGATGGAGCTTTGGCTGTGTCTCATCGTGCTCATAGGGAGGGTGCCAGCCCTCGGCCAGTCATTCATATCGGGCCTTGGTCCCTCATGAGTAAAATGAGCTGTAACCTTCCATCATTCTATAACCCCGCCTCCTGACATGGAGGCAATGAAAGTGCAGTCATCAATCCAGCAAAGAAAACTCCCTTGGGCATCTGAATGAATACAGTCTATACCCAGGAGAATCTCACACAGAATCTTCCCAAAGGGAAAACTCGAAAAAACAAAATCTTGCTGCAAAACATGTAGAAATGCTGGATAAAATATAACAATTACATGTTCCCATGACTAACAGAGCTAATCAAAAAGTCCAGGGAATATCAGGGACCAGTAATGGAGAGAAACTGAAGAGCTGCACTCTCCTGGAAGGAGTGGTGGGGTTGGGAGGGTGGGTGATAAGAGCAGGGTTGAGTTTTATCTCTTCTTTGAGGAGAAAAGTTGAAAGTGAGTCACCCTTTATATAAACTCAGCAAATTCAAATAATAACCTTATAAATAGCACATGGACAAGTCGTGAGAGTGCCAAGTACAATAGCCAAATAGTGAAAAAAAATTTAAGGCTTAAAAACAAAATATTACCTGAAATATGACAGACTTAAGAACAAGCCCACCTGTATCTAGGGCCGCTATAACAAATAATCACAAACTAGGTGGCTTAAAACAACAGAAATTTATTCTCTTGGCATCTGGACACTAGAACCCAACATGAAGGGGTCAGCAGTGCCACGCTGTCTGAAGGCCCTAGAGGAGCAGCTGTCCCATGTTCCTCCGAGTTCTGGTGCTGCTGGCAAACCTTGGTGTCCCTTGCTGTGTAGACACATCGCTCCAATCCGTGCCTGTGTCATCACATGGCATTCATGGCGTTTCCCCTGTGTGTCTGTTTACTTGTCTGTTCTCTGCTTTAAAAGAACACTAGCCATATTGGATTAAGGGCTCACTCCAATCCAGTATGACTGTATCTTATCTTGATGACATCTGCATCTGCAATGGTATACCCAGTAAAGGCAGATGGAAAAAAGAAAGAAAGAGATCAGTAGACTAGAAAAATGAGTCCATAGACCCAATGCATATGGAAAGTTAATATAAGATACAAATGACAGTTACAATCAGAGAAGACAGGATAGTTAGTCCAGTAAATATTATTGGGACAAATAAGTAGTCCTCTTTGAAATGGTTGGACCCATTCCTCATATCTTATACCAGGACAAATTGTAAATGGAATAAATATCTAAGTACTTACAAATAAAATAAAGACACTAGAGGAAGCCATGGACGAATTTAAAAAAATAATAATCTTTGTTTGGTGAAAGCCTTTCTAATTATGACTTCAAACCAAGAAGCTCTAAAAAAAAGAACCTACATGTGCATCTACATAAGAAGAAATCATGGTGCATGGCAAAAAACACACCATAAGCAAGGTCATTGAAAAATTTAAACAAATGGAAAAGTAAGGAAAAAGGCAGTGAATCCTCAGTTACCTATAATTTCAACCAGTAGCCACTTATGGCTAATTTGTTTATTTTGAAGTTTATTTTTGCTGTCATAACATGTCATCCAAAAATTATCTTTGTGTGCCTGGCCAGGTGTTTCAGTTGGTTGGAGTGCTGTCCTGTACACCAAAAGGTTGTGGATTTGATTTGGTCAGGGCACAAACATAGATTGCAGGTTTGATTCCCTGTTGGTGTGCTTTTAGGAGGCATTGGATCAATGTTTCTCTCCACTTCTATGTTTCTCTTAAACACATTAAAATCCTATTATCATAACTAAACTATTAATCATTCCTTAATATTAATGATCATTTTTAAGTCATAGGAAAATTAATCTTCTGGTAAGTAATATCCACATAAATATATTTTAAAAGCACATTATACGACTTCAGAAATGTTTGTTCCAAATGCTCTGAATCAGCCTTGCTGTCAGCTGGGTGTGCCCCTCGATTATCCTTTTGTTAATCCTGGATCTTACTCTGATCTGATTGAAGCTCTTGCTTTATCCCACCCTTAGAAATCACTTAGGACTGTCATGGATGACAACCCAGCAGTCTCTCAGATATTTCTCCAGGTGTATATGTCAGCTACAGGCAGGAGCCTCAAGCTCTTGCAAGAAGATTCAATGCAGATGAAATGTGTAGGCACCTCCAGAATTTGCAGCCCTTCGCCAAATGAAAATCAGCTACAGTCTATGGCACTGGTTCTCAACCTTGGCTGCACATTAGAATCACCCGGTACCCAGAAATCAGGATTTTAAAAAGATTCCCAGGTAATTCTAATGTGCAGCCAAGGTTGAGAACCACTCGTCTATAGGAAAGGAAATATTTTACGGATTTTGTAGTTTAAGGGGGGGAAAAAACAATGAAAATACTTTTTAACAGGTAGACTTGGTGAACCTCTTTTCATGAAGGTATTTAAAATGTTTGTGAGACCAAATAATTGTGAGATTGATTAAGGTCAGATTTCGATGTCATAATCATAAATTTGACTTTTCAAAACAAGTGTGACTGTTTAGAATAACGTGTCAGTTACCTCCACTTTTAAAAAAAATTATGAATAATTTAATGAAAAAGTTTTCCTGAGATTTAGAGCTAAAGACTGGTCAAAGCAATAGATTTCAGATTTTAAGTAAAATTTAGAATTATACTATTTGAGACTTTATCTCTTTTTTTCTGGGGACTCGCTCAGTAGGGCCTAGATCTCAGGTCTCCTCGTCCCCATCCTGTGCCCTTTCCCTGGGATCACACTTCTTTTCATATCTTTAAACCAGTTACCTTTGTTCTCTCAGAATGGTGTGGAGTTTTCACGAGGGTGTGATAGACATGAATGCATTTTGATGCTCTCCTTTAAACCTCTCCTCACTGCTTGTGATCCCAGCACCTTTTCATGAACCCGTATCCTCTGAGCTGCACCAGCCATTGGTTCTGCCAGATGCAGCAGGAGCCGAAATCCCTGGTTCACTTGATTGTCCTTTTATGGTTTCTCACCCAGGCAAACGTGTATGGTCATTTAGCCATCATAAAAACGAGTGAATGCAGTGCATTTCATCTTTCCTGTGTTAGACGATAGGGCCCACACTGCTTATGTCTTGATTCTAGTCTCTTTTGTGTGAATGGGAAATTTTTATTTGTGAAGGAAGATTTGCATCCTATTTCCCCCCTCCCAGCATCAACTATCTCATAGCTGGCCAGCTCAGGTCCTTGAATCTTCCTTGTTTGTCCATCCCTTCCTGATGTATAAGGCTAATCTCACACCATTAAAATGAATAATGGCATAAATAGAATCCTGCTTTCCACATAGGAGAGCCTCAATTAAGAGCCAGAAAGCTGTTGTAGGTAGAGTTTTGCCTCAACAAAACAGAAGGTGTTGAAAGGAAATGCAAACAGTGTGCTTTGGTAAGAGAATTGTAGCATCTCGGGGTAAAAAGGGATTTTAGGCAGCATCTGTGTAAAACCACTTGATAGATACAGCGCCTGCACTGCTAACCAGTGGTCAGCCCACTCCTGCTGGACCCGCCCTAAAGACCAGACATTTATGAGCTGCTGCAACGGTTCTCAACCTGTGGGTCGCGACCCCTTTGGGGGGTCGAACGACCCTTTCACAGGGGTCGCCTAAATACATCGTGCATATCAGATATTTACATTACGATTCATAACAGTAGCAAAATTACAGTT
>NW_006291549.1:1982686-1986949 GCF_000327345.1 Myotis davidii
CCCCCATAGATACTGAGGGGCAACTTAACTTTGGGGGAGTCAAAGCTACACTTGGATTTTCAATTGCATGGGAAGTTGGTGCCCCTAACCCCCATGTTGTTCAAGCGTCAGCTGTATACTAAATAGAGTGTACGGAAATAATTCAGCAAATCTTTATCTTGGGGCATCTCCATTATGAATGTTGTGTGGATTTGTGCTGCCCTCAGGGCCTCTGAGATGGGTAGGGAATGGCCTAGATTCTGGACTATTCTTATATTGTCCTCTTTCTTCTCCTCATGGTCACCTTTGCTCTTCCCAGTTGCTGCATCTACTTCTTGACATTCTTATCGCCCACTCTATTTCTTCTCTTTTTTTCTGCTTCTTCTATGATTTCACTTGTTCTTAAGTTTGATTTCCATACTCCGTGATGCTGGATTTTGCTTCATGCCTTTTATTTTTTTGAATTTGACTATTCTTGACCCTGTTTCGTGTCAGATATTTCTAGAGAAAGTCTATCTTGAGTAATTCAGAAATTCTAGAGTAGAACAATCCCAGTTTGGAAATATTCTAACTTGGGTTTTTAAACATGTAAAATTGGAGTATAGAACCATTTGATTTTGATTTTATTAGAACATTTTCCACAAGTATGTAGTTAGCAAGTGTATTACATTCTACTTATAAATTAAATGTTCTTAAAGATGAGCTCATGGTGATGTCTCTCTGGTAGCTTTAGCAGACCCCTTTAGCTCAAGCCCTTTATTGTGCTTCAAATCTGTGAGGGAGATCCACTTCTGAGATCAGTTTTAAAAGTGCTATTTAAAGGCCGTCCGCATGGCCGCATTTAAGAAATTAGGCCATGCAAAGCCAACCTGATTATATGATTCAGGTTTAAGGAAATTTGAAGTGCATTTGAAGTTCTTGGTTACCACAGATCTTAGATTTTTCTAGAACTGAAACACTGAAATTCAGCCTTTTAAAGGTTTATGTAAGAATAATTCCACTTCCAGCACCAGGATCTTTTCTTCAATTCTGAGCCTTCAGTGACCAGGCTGTAATTTTCTCCATGTCCAGAAATGGATTCCATAGCCTGGACACACTGTTTGTTTATCTATCGTTTATTTCCTGCTGTTGTGATTTTTCCTCCTATCAAACATTGTATTTGTTTCCAGTGTAGGTGAAGCGTTTAGCCCGGAGGTTCGGCTGACCTCTAATGCTCCCGACTGTGCAGGTTGCAGTGATTCCTGGGGCTTGCTCATTCAGGGCAAGAATGCTTTTGGCCTGGAAGAAGCGTGTTTTGTTTACTTGCCTCTTACCTGCAGGCGGAGGTCATTCCCTACCGTTTCTGGGTCTGGACTGAGGGCATTGCCCCCCTTCAGTGGCAGCCCATGGTCAGAAAGCCCGGGAGTGTGCTCTGTGACAGTTTTTCTTTTTCCTGTAGCAGCGCAATCTGGAAAGTGAGAATCTTTTTGGAAAATACATTTTCCGTTACCAGGAAAGATTGACAAAGTTAACAAAACCCAGCAGTCATCTGGTGTGCACAGTTAGAAACTGCCATTTATTTTTGTTTAAATTGTTGCTTCAAGAAAGCCATTATCCATGATCTTTCATTAGGTTTAGCTGCATGCTGAAGTACTCTTTTAATATCTTATTATTAGACAGCGATTAGTATTAATATTTAATTATTCTGATATGAATATAAAGCAGAAGCTTATTAAACCTTTAGTCAACAAGTCATAGCACATTTCTTGTCCCAGATGCAAGAACATAGTTCTTGTGTGTGGTGTGTTCATAAAATCAAAGGCCAGTCCATGCACAGATGGGTGACACTCCTCAGCAGGGAGAGGTGGCCCAGATAGTAGCCTCTTTCTGCGGCTGAGTTTGACATGCAAGTAGGCTGTGTATAATTGGCCCCTCTCCCTCTACTGTGCTAGGTATGGCCTTGGGACTGCATGGTCAGGAGCTTAAGACTGAATGGACACTAACATTTGAATGACTACACGTTGCATGCAAGGAAAGGAGGTTTTCTCATTACGTATATACACACATAATCTGTGCATTATACACTCATATGTTTAACCTATAGTCTGTCTCCTCTGTTACTTTGCTTATTTCATAGTAGGGCAATGTTTTTTATTCTTTGGACACCTGAGCTGACGTTCATTCATTTAACAAATATATATCAAGTTTTTACTCTGTATTAGGCATTGTGGAAGGGTATTGGAAATATAAAGAGAAATAAAAATAAGAATCTTATTGTCAAGTAGCTGATAGTACCATGAGGGAGACAAAAAAGAAGCCATTAAGAGAGTGAGGGAAGTGCTATTAGAGGCACTATATGTACTAGGTGCTTTGGGACCTTAGAAGAGGGTGTGAAGTCCCTGGGACAGGGGCACTTGAGGTCGGATGGAATTGTCTGGGAAGGACCTGCTATGTTGAGAGGGAGACAGAGGGAGGAAGTGAAAGAGCTGGAGCGGGGAGGGGTATTGTTCCATTTATCTGTGCGTTCATTGGTTGGTTCTTGTTTATGCTCTGATCAATGATCAAACCTACAACATTGGAATATCAGGACAACACTCTAACCAACATAGCTACCTGGTTGGGACTAGTGTCCTTATGTTTAAAGTGTGTTTCTTACAAGCAGATATCGTTGTGCTTTAGAACACTTACATTTAATGTGCTCATTGATATCTTTGGGTTTAAATCTATTGTCTTGCTATTTACTTTCTATTTGTTCCATCTGTTCTCTTTTCCTCTGTAATTCAACCCTTCGCCCCCACCCCGCTTTTCTTGGGTTATTTTTATCATTCGAATTCTATCTCTTTTGTTTTACTGGACATAGATTTTTTTGTTTTGTGATTTTAGTGGTTGCTTTAGATGGAGTACAGTGTTCATCTGTAATGTATCACAGTCTACGGTCAGCTGATATTTACCTATAGCATAGGTACCTTATAGTAGCATACTTTCATTTCTCCCCCTCTTGGCCTTTATGTTATTGTTGTTATACTAGTGGCCCAGTACATGGGTTCGTGCACCTTGAAAGGAACTGTGGGCTGAGAGGCTGCTATAGGCACAGGGCCGGGTCTTGGCCCATCCTCCTGGCTCCACCCGGCCCCTCCCACTGCGTCCCTTGGTCCCCTGTCTGCCAGCAGCCCCGGTCCTGCTGCCACTGAGCAATTGGGGCCGGCGCCTGTCAGCAGGTGTAAGCAGCAGCTGCTGTCCCCATTGCCCCTCAGGAGCAGGGAGAGGTGGAGAAGCCCTCAGGGGCACAGGTCTGGTGGCTGCTGCTCACACCCACTGATGGTGCCGAGTAATTGGCACAGGCGCCAGGCACTGGCTGTGGGTGCGAGCAGGGCTGGCACTGGCAGCAGGTGCGAGAGGCGGCTGCCGGCACCGATCTCCCCTCAGGAGCAGGGGGAGGTGGTGAAGCCCTGAGGGGCGATTGGGGCCGGTAGCCACTGCTCACACCCACTGATGGCACTGAGTGATCAGGGCTGGCGCTGGGCACTGGCAGTGGGTGCGAGCAGGGCTGGTGCCAGCACAGGTGCAAGCACCAGGCAGGACTGCGGCACATGAGAGCAAAGAATTTTCAGTAACCACCAGATGCTCGCCCCAATGACAGTGACTGGAGCCTTGGTCTGGTGCCCCTACTCACCTGCTCCACCATCCTGCCCTGGCCGACACCTGCCATGTTCCATGCACGCCCCCTGGTGGTCAGCACATGTCACAGTGACTGGTTGTTCGGTTGTTCTGCCTTTCGGTCTATTTGCATATTAGCCTTTTATTATGTAGGATGCTTTTCTTTTATCTGTGTTACAAACCCCACCGTACATATTTATTATTTTTGTTTAAACAATTACCTTTTAAATTATACTACATTTTATTTTTTAAATATGTTTTTTATTTATTTTAGAGATGGAAGGGGGAGAGACAGAGAGAGATCGAGAGAGAGAGAGAGAGATCAATGTGAATGAGAAACATCAATCAGCTGCCTCCTGCAGACCCCCTACTGGGAATCAAACCTGCAACCTGGGCATGCACCCTGACCAGGAATCAAACCCATGACCTTCTGGCGCATGGGAAGATGCTCAAGCAACTGAGCTACACTGCTCAGGGCAAAATAAAATTTAGTAACAGAAAAAAAATTTCATATATTTAACCATGTAGTATTTTCTGTGCTCTTTATTTTTATGTAGATCCAGATTTCCCTTTGTTATTTTTTTTCTTCCCCTGAAGAACTTCTTTTAACATTCCTTGTAGTGTGTTTTAATTATTTAGGTTTTTATA
>NW_006291549.1:1987374-1995042 GCF_000327345.1 Myotis davidii
CTTCCCTGCCGCCCTCTCAGCCACCAACAGGGATCTTCACAATCACATAGGAACTCAAAGAGGAGGTTATATGATGTACTGTTTGGAGAAAGGTGTGCCCTAAACTCTAGAATAAATGTTACCTTTATACTGAGAATGGTAGAAATATTATAAAAATGTACAATGTTGAAAGGAATATTATTGATCCGTGCTGTATTCCAAGTTGATTTTAAAGAATATGTATATACATATATATGTGTGTGTGTGTATATTTGTGTATACACACACACACACACACACACACACACACACACACACTAGAGGCCCAGTGCACGAATTCGTGCATGGGTGGGGTTCAGCCAGCCTGCCCTAATGGGAACCAACTGGGGCTGGGCTGGCTGGGAGGAGGGGCTGTAGGCAGTTGGGGGAGGCCCATCAGGGCCCCGATCTATCCGGTTAGCCACTGCAGTGTTCATTATAGCGACCGGTCATTCCAGTCGTTCCATTGTTCCAGTAGCTTGGCTACTATATATATAGACTAGAGGCCTGATGCACGAAACATATGTTTTTTATTTATTTTAGAGATGGAAGGGAGAGAGAGAGAGAGAGATCGAGAGAGAGAGAGAGAGATCAATGTGAATGAGAAACATCAATCAGCTGCCTCCTGCAGACCCCCTACTGGGAATCAAACCTGCAACCTGGGCATGCACCCTGACCAGGAATCAAACCCATGACCTTCTGGCGCATGGGAAGATGCTCAAGCAACTGAGCTACACTGCTCAGGGCAAAATAAAATTTAGTAACAGAAAAAAAATTTCATATATTTAACCATGTAGTATTTTCTGTGCTCTTTATTTTTATGTAGATCCAGATTTCCCTTTGTTATTGTTTTTCTTCCCCTGAAGAACTTCTTTTAACATTTCTTGTAGTGTGGTTGAATTATTTAAGTTTTTATATGTCTGAAATTACCTTTATGTTGCCTTTGCTTTTGAAAGTATATACTGTATATAGAATTTTGGGTTTACAGTGTTTTTCTTTTAGTATTTTAAAGTATCGAGTCACAATCTTTTTGTTTTGTATTGTTTATGCTGTCAAATTTTTATTTCTTTAATCCTCTTTATGTAGCATGTCTTCTTTCCTCAAGAATGCCTTTAAGATTTTTTTCCCTTTATCATTGTTTTTGAGCAATCTGGTTGTGATTTGCTGTGGTGCAATTTTCTTCATATTTTTGTGTTTAGGGTTTATCGGACTTCTTGTATTTGTGGCTTTACAGTTTTCCTCATGTTTAGAAAAATTTGAACAATTCTTCAAATCTTTTTCCTGCTTCGGTCACCAACTCTCCTCCCCTTTGTGTACTCTAATTATCCTTACAGCAGCTCACTTGAAGTTGTCACCTCACCGATGCTCATTTATTTTATTTTTTAGATACATAGTTCTCTGTTTGATTTTCAGATAGTTCCCCTGTTGCTATACTTTCAGTTTTAATCTTTTTTTCTGCAATATTTTGTTGCTGATGTCATACAGTGCATTTTTTCATCTCAGACATTGTATTTTTCATCTTTAGGAGTTTGATTTGCATCTTTTCTATATACAGTTGACCTTTGAACAATGTGGGGATTAGGGACACCGACCCTCCACACAGTTGCAAATTCACATATAACTTTTGAGCACCTGAATCTTAACGACAGTCATCCCTCAGTATCTACAGGAAATTCGTTCCAGGACCCCCATCCCACCTCCCAAGGATGACAATATCCACGGATGCTCTTATATAAAATAAGGTAGAACAATGAATAAAGTCAGTCCTCTGCATCTGTCATTGGTTAAATCTTTAGACGTGAAACCCAATGTTTTGTTTATTTGTTGAAAAAAATCTACATATAAGTGGACCCACACAGTTCAAACCCATGTTGTTCAAGAGTGAGCTGTATATATATTTATATAAATATATATGTATGTATGTATGTATATACATATATATGTGTGTGTGTGTATGGGAGGAGAGAGAGAGAAACATCAATGATGAGAGTCATTGATTGGGTACCTTCTGCATGCTCCATTTTAGTACAGTGAGATTTGATCTGTGAAACTCTGGTAAACAGAACAGGGATCAATGGATAGCGGTATGGGGAAAGACTCTATCTGAACGTTATAAAATGCTTTCTGGAAGTCAGAGCTTTCTAGCAATAGCTAGCTTGCATCAGCAGGTGGTATGGCCTCTGTTAGTAGTAATGTTATTGTTGAAGGAATACTGGTTGGAGTGTTACACTGAGGGACCAAACCACTGGAATTTTCATATAGACTAGAGGCCTGATGCACGAAATTCATGCAAGAGTAGGCCTTCCTTCCCCCGGCTGCCTGCATTGGCTTTCCTCTGGCACCTGGGACCCAGGCTTCCCTCTGGCCACCAGCAAGCACCCGGGACCTGGGCTTCCCTCACAGCCCCGGCTTTGTCCGGAAGGATGTCCAGTCTAATTAGCATATTACGCTTTTATTATAGATATATATATTTTTTTCTGTGTCTATTTTACTTCTTGAACACATGGAATATAATTACAGACAGTCCTCAACTTATGATGGTTTGACTTAGGGTTTTTTGACTTTCCATAGAAACTATACTTTGGATTTTGACTTTTTCCTGGGCTAGTGATGTAGAGTACCATAGTCTGTCATGATGCAGGGCAGTGGCTACAGTGTGCTGTGTTACCAGCAATTTTTGTAGATATTGTGTTCTCAATGTGTTTAAGATAGGTTAGATTAAGCTGTGTTCAGTAGTTTAAGTGTATTAAATACAATTTCAATTTGTCATATTTTCAACTTCTTTTTAAAAAAATATATTTTATTGATTTTTTACAGAGAGGAAGGGCAAGGGATAGAGAGTTAGAAACATTGATGAGAGAGAAACATTGATCAGCTGCCTCCTGCACACTCACTACTGGGGATGTGCCTGCAACCAAGGTACATATCCTTGACCGGAATCGAACCTGGGACCCTTGAGTCCGCAGGCTGATGCTCTATCCATTGAGCCAAACCGGTCAGGGCATATTTTCAACTTCTAATGATTTTATTGGGACATTCTCATTGTAAATTGAAAAGCATTCTGTATAATTCTTTTTATAATTCTATCATCTGTGTCAGTTTTGGGTTGGATTTGATTGGTTGTTTTCCTCGTTATGAATTTTTTTTTCTTTTTACTTCTTTACATGTTTGGTAATCTTTGGTTGTGTGATATGAATTTTACCTTATTGGGTATTTTTATATTCCTAAAAAAATTCTTGAACTTGGTTCTTATATACAGCTAAGTTACTTGGAAACAGCTTTATTCTTTTGGGTCTGGCTTATGAGATTTTCTGGGGAGGACCAGGGCAATGTTTCTCTGTAGCTAAAGCAACTGACTTGACACCACTGAGGCACAAGCTCTCTTGAGTTCTCTACTCAATGCTTGGTCAGTTACGGCTTCCTGGTATGTCTGGTGGGAATAGGCAGATGTGAGTGCTGGGCACTGGTCCCTCGAATCTTGGGTGGTTCTTTCTGCAGTTTTGATTGGTTTCTTCACATGCCTCTGCTGATCAGTTCTCCACTCAATAGTCAAGGGGACTGTCTATGGACCTGCCCAGTTCTCTCTGTGACCATGTGTAGCTCGCTCCACTATCGAACTTGGCCTTACAAGTACCAGCTGCCTTGCTGTCCTCAGATTCTGATCTCTGAGGCTTCACCCTGGTTTTTCCTGTTTGCATTGTGGGCTGGAGAACCTCTCAAAATTGGGAGAGTTGTGGGTCTCATCTCATTTGTTTTCTGCCAGTCAGGGATCACTGCCCTTCATTTCCTGATGCCCAGTCTTGAAAATTGTTGTTTCTTGCACACACACACACACACACACACACACGTATACATATGCATCATATGGTTGGCTGGTTTCAGGCAGGAGGAGAAGTCAGTCCTTCTTACTCCACCTTGCCCTGGAACTGAAGCCTGATGGCATGCTTTTTGAATTATCAGAACCTGTTAGCTCAAGGCATCCATGTAGTCTAGTGGCAATGGTCATGTAAGGTTGAGTCGCATCCTCTCTCGACCAGTTACCAGCTGTGTCAGCCATCTCAAGGGACAGACTCGTAGAGTCTTCTGCTGGGTGAAACTTTATAGGTTATGTGGTCGGTTCTCCAACAGATGGCCAAAACTCTCTCTGCATCGCTTTTCCCTGTCTTTCACACATTGGGCAAATTTCCTTTTTAAAGAACACATTTCCTATTCTAGATGTTTCTCATGGTTTGAAGCTTTTTTCTTACATGAGCTAAAATCTGTCTTTCTCTGACTTCCATCTAAATTTGTCTAGTGAAGTCATGTGAAGGCAGTCTAATCCCTTTTCCATATTTGAGAGCTGCTTGCTTCCATCCTTCCCCGGATAAGCATCTCCTCATCTCTCTGTGCCTCAGTTGTCTCATTCGTAGGACGTGGCCTTTCTGGAAAAGCTCCGTGTGCCTGTGCGTGCCTTCTTGAATGCCAGATGCAGAAGAGAAAATGCTGCCTCTGCCTCCCAGAAACTCACTGGGGAAGAGATTCAACTGATGCAGTGGGAAAGTAAAAATGCCACGTTATAGAAGCGTGCCAAGTGAGCTGGCCCTTCACAGGCCTTTAGAGAAGATGAAATTAATCAAGGCCTCCAAAGTGACTCTTATGCACTGAAAAGGACTGTTAATAAGTGTGTTTGGTATGATGATGAGCAGTAGTCAAAGATGTATCAACAACTGACCTGTCCCCATTCGTTTTCCTGAGGCCCGTTATGCCTCGGACCTTTTCCGTTTCAGGTTCTGAGTGACACCTTTGGGTTCCATGCAGCGAATGAGTTTTGATAAGTGACGGTGCTTGCAGGAGGGTGGAAGCATACCAATAAGTAACTTTTTTCTCCTGCAGATTATTTGGACTTGGCTCTTATAAAGACACCTTGAGCTTTGATGTGAACACCTTGTAAGTGAGGTGTACTGTAAAGCCCTACTGATGCCTTTTGTTTAACACTTTAAAACTCCAGCTCGCAATGACAGTACCTCAGCATTTACCGTACGGGGAGCCAGGAAACACCTTTCAGAAGAAAGCAGTGCAGAACCCAGGTATCGTGATTCCATAGCACAGGTCACGCTATATCCCCAACACGCACAGGTGTTAGGGCTTCCCATCGTAATTTTTCAAGTATCTCGTTACCTTGCCAAAATTATAATAGATGACATTAAGAGAGAGAACTATATAGAGACATGGCATGCTGCTGTAGTCATCATTTGGGAGAGCATACAATATGGCAGCATTTCTTAGACTAGAGGAGTGTGTTACAAATGCAGATTTTTCAGGTCCTACCCCCAAAGATTGTGATTTAGCCATTCCATGGGTACTGGGGGCAGGACAGCTGCTGTGTACTTGAAATTCATTTCTGGATAATCCTAGCACAGGTGGGTCCATCCTACTTTGAGAAACAGTGGTGGGGAGGTTAACCAAAGTATTTCTATGCATAATCCACCGACACAGACAATAGTGTGGTGAAGACCTGGGGAGGAGGCAGAGGGCAGGCCAGAAGGGGTCAATAGGGGGAAAAGGAGTACATCTGTATAACTTTCAACAATAAAGATACATCAAAAAAAAGAAGAAGAAAGATTTTTGGGAGTGATACTGTGATGCTGAGGGTAGAAAATCTTGCCCGGCCTCTGACCCTGTATTTGTTCTTGCCTCCATCAACTTCTGAGTCTGCTTTATTTAAAAAAAAAAAAAAATCAGGGCCGTAACCAGTTTGGTGCAGTGGATAGAGCGTCGGCCTGTGCACTGAAAGGTCCCAGGTCCGATTCCAGTCAAGGGCATGTACTTTGGTTGTGGGCACATCCCCAGTAGGAGGTGTGCAGGAGGCGGCTGATCGATGTTTCTCTCTCATCGTTGTTTCTAATTCTCTATCTCTCTCCCTTCCTCTCTGTCAAAAATCAATAAAATATATATTTTTAAAAAATCAGGAATTTGTATCATGAGGAATCAAAAAGGTGAGTTAGACAAGACTTCAGTCTAGCCTTAAGATACCCGTATGTCCTGGTTTAGTCGGGGTTGTGTATCTGGATCATACAGTCTACCTGTTCTTCAGGGGTGTTGGGAAAATGAATGGAAAATCAAGTTCCTGCCCAGTCTCAGAACAAGTGTGACTCCCCCCTGCCTTATCACTAAATGTGCTGAATGTTGTTTACTTTCCAAAGTGGCCAGGCTAACTAAGATTCTAAACTAGAACTTCAAGCATTGTACATGTGAGTTAACCATTTCTAGACTGTAAGAACTGTTTCCAGGCCTATTTCCAATCACTGTTTTCATGATCTACCAAATTGAGGGCAAATTATTAATACAAAAAAGAACAAGATCTTACCTAAAATATGAAGTTAAGCTTTTGGAGTCACACACATGTGTTTCTGAGTGCATTTGAAAGTTTTAGTGCCCTGTAATTACCAATATTTATAGTATAGTACTGTGAGAAGAATCTTTTCTATATTTTTTGTTCTGCCTTTATATAATAAACTGTAAATCTTAAATATTTTTATAGGCAGATTTTTTTTTATTTCTCTTAGTTTTTTATAAAAGCTTCCATATATTTTAATATGTTGAGTATCCTATTTGTAAAGTTGTAGTTGTCCAAAACAAACCAAATTATCATTGACAAGTAGATATGTAATTTATCAATAGAAGGAAAAGTGTTTTAATTTATTCTGCTTGGATATAAAATTATAATTTTAGCAGTATCTATTCTTACAAAGAAATTAGCTTGTTACCAAGACATGATGCAGCAAGATTAACCTGATCATGAATTAGCTACACAATCTCCTGCCTTTTTGTACCGGAGAGAGGACAAAAGAAACAAGCAGTTGACTTTCTAGCATTCTTTTGACACTTTATATGAAATGACAGAAAAGGAAATGTGAGAAGTAAAAACAAAGGACTTAATACTCAGTTTTCTAAATTTAACTTTATGAAAGCCCAATAGTCTTGGGGATTTACAATGTATGGCTATCTACCCTGGTCATTCTTGCCCTAGACGGCTTGGCTCAGTGGATAGAGCGTCAGCCTGCAGACTGAAGGGTCCCAGGTTCGATTCCGGCCAAGGGCACATGCCTGGGTTGCGGGCTTGTTCCCCAGTAGTGGGTGTGCAGGAGGCAGCCAATCAATGATTCTCTCTCATTATTGATGTTTCTATCTCTCTCTCCTTCTCCCTTCTCTCTGAAATCAATAAAGAAATATATATATTTTTAAACTGGTCGTTCTTAATTTATGAGCCATGGTGTCCATTTGTACCATGACCCCTTCATAGGTAAGCCGCCAAAATGTGATCACTGTACACAATTAATGTTTGCTACGATAATCGCTCCATTGTCTTCTAGAAGAAACATTTTGATGAGACCGAGTGGCTCTGTGTTGTTGAGCAGGGTCCAGCTGTGGCAAATGAGAGTTGGGAAGCTTTGTGGGAAGATCAGACTGGTAAGGAACCGAGGTCTGTCGAGGTCTGTTTCTCAGACTCCATGAGTTCTCCAACTCTTCTCTTCTCGCTAACTTGCTTGGGTTCGGCACCTCCGCCTGAAAGGGCGAGTCGTCGTGGGGCCTACGTGGGCCGGCCGCCGGGCCCCATGAGGCACAGCCTGACCACGCTGCTGGCGGCCTCGGGCACCGACTCCCCGGCCC
>NW_006291549.1:1995074-1996274 GCF_000327345.1 Myotis davidii
GGGACCCCCGGCAATTGGACTGGCCCCTGGAGCCAGGGCTCAGCTTGTCCTGGGAGGGGGGGCTAGGACTGCGCCCTCCGTCTTACCCTGGGTCCTCCATTTTTGGGGCGGCCACCATGTGCTCAGGAGAGTGCCTTCTTCCTGGAAGCCCAGCCCCCTGCTGGCCACGCCTGGGATTTCTTTACCACATCCGGTGTAACAAGACCCAACTTGCGCCTGGCCAATCGGCGGGGCCCACAGCCCCCTCCCCTGCCCTTACTGTAAAACCCACAATCCCATCAGGCCTCGCTCTCTCTCGGCCACTGGGGCTTGCCGTTGCATCGGTGAGTGTGGCAGGGGAGCCAAACCTAGGTTTGAAATGAAGGACTCTTTGCTTTTGCATCTGACTTGCTGGCTCCCTGGTGGGCTTTTTGGGAACCTTGAAATCTGGGCACAACACGCCCAGCGGCCTGAGATGGGTGGTTTGGTTACACTGACTTCAGGACTTCAGGTTTTGGCTTTTGCTCCTAGATCCAGACTCACCCCACCCTTTATCAGACTTAGAAAATTAGCATTAAAATGGCCACCTCCCATGGTTTCCCTGGAACTTAACTATTTCAGGGTTCCTTTTAGGGTTACAAAAGTAATATACATTCATTATGAAAAGCATCAACAAACAAAAGAAGAAAAACTTAATCTATAATTCTCTCACCAAAAATAGTTTTGATATTTTGAGGACGTAATCTCCTCTAGTCCTTTTCTACATGTTTGTTTTTAAGAGAGAGAATCATGCTGTTTGAAGTCTGACTCATTTTCTTTTAAGTCTGACTCATATTCTCATGAATGTCTTTTCCATCACGTTTAATGGTTGCTGTGCGCTCCACTAAGTGAAAGTATCATATTTCACTTAACTAGTCTGTTGATTGTTTCTTAGTTCCATAGGAAAGTTTCTCTTAAATTTCCAAGTGTCATTCTAGCTGAAGTACAGAAAAAAAGGTATATTTTCATGTGTGGTCACACATGTGTTTACTTATACACTGTGTCTCGGTGTGTAATTGTGGCTTTGACTATTAATTGGAAAAGTAGGGCAGGGAAATAGGGGCAGCTGTACAGAGAACCCCGTAGTGGTGTCAGTGGCAATGCTCCTGCCTCCTGCCTGTGATCCCAGATAATTTCTTGCCAGGGAGATAATGAACTGAATTAGAGCCAGACGCTCCGCTC
>NW_006291549.1:1996299-2005982 GCF_000327345.1 Myotis davidii
GCATTGCTAAGAATAATATGACGATTACAGTACCAATGTAAAATATGTTATAATCAAATGATATCACTGCCATTATAGACAGCACTTAAAGCACTCATGGAGGGCCAGGTACTGTTCGAAGCAGCTTCACACACAGTAGCTTCATCTTTATTTGTTAATCTTTATAACCACTTTAATGGAAAGCATGTACCCTGGAGCACAGCAACATAAAGGATATTCCAAATGTCAAAACCATTCAAACTTATCCTGGGAATAGACAAAGCAAATTTTCATCTACTTTAAAAGTGTGCAATGTGAAAACTGAGGGTCTCTTGAGTAGGGGTGGTGAACAGCACTCCAGAAGTTAGCAGGCCTTTCGTGGTGCATCTCTGATGCACTAATTGCTGCTGCACGGAACCCATCCAGGGAGAAAAGCAGTAGAGGCAGCAAGCAGAAAAAGTACTGGAAAACATGAATACTTCCTTAGTGGTTATTTTTAAATGCTCTGCTTAAGATGAACCAGATGTTCTGACCCTTTCAAGAGGGAAAAACAAAACAAAACAAAGTTCTTATGAACTGATGGTCTGTGTGGGGCCCTTAGTCACACTCCTACCCCTGGTCAAGTAGAATGTAGCCCGAGGTGCATGTAGAATGTGCCTCGTCATAGCTAAGGCTCACACTCCTCGGCTTCCATGTGCCCTTGGAAGTGCAATCTGTGGGCTACTTTCGGATGAGGAATCTGAGGGCGCTGCGAAGTGCAATGCCTGCCCGACATGGCATGGCTGGCAAGTGGGAGACTTGGAACCCAGGAAGGTGGCTTTTCAGGCGTCCTTTCTTTAAGTTAACCTCTGACCTGTGCCTGCCAAGAGAAGGCAAAGGCGATTATGAAAGTCTGTTATTTAGTGAGCTTTCTTCGTCTCCACTTTTAAACAAATGACAGTTGCCACTCCATATTGTAGCAACTGATAGGCCTCACAGGCCTGTGGCTGTTACCCTCTCTACGCTGAACACGAGCTTGTTGAATATATTTAATATCCATTATTTCTCTATGCCATCATCACCGTTCATTTCCTTTTGGAAATATTCTTTTTGTCTTGTTTTATATTTGTAATTTAACTATTTTGCTTTTCAGTGGGCAGTAAAATGTTGGTTTGCAAAAATTCCTTCTATTACCGAATGGCTCATCAGGATTACACATCTCTGGGTCACGTCCCTTCACTGTCTGATAGGGCCGCTACCATCACCACTTACTTCCTTTGTAAATTAGCCATTTTCTTCTGTAGTAATTTGTGTGCATGTCTGACTATAGGCTCCCAGTAGGAAGTGGTAGATGTAGGTGAGAGATGCGCATCTAGGGCACTGAGTATAATTAGCAGGTTCTCTGAGTTAGCTCATCATCTCAGCTTCCCTGGTGCCCCATCCCCCTTTCTGTCTCAGATGTCTTTTATCCAAATCACCGGTGCCTGGTTAGTAAATTTGCTTCTGTTGTACAAGATCAACAGTACTGTACAGTAAAAGCATATTTAAAATACACAGGAAAAAAATGTCAACCTTTTCTGAGAGCCAGAGAAAGCTTATTGTATAAATAAATGGTCTCTGTGGGTTTCATGTGGATTATTTCTATGCCGAAGTTTTCATAATGCACCTCCAAATTCTCACCTCATATACTTACCTCTTTCGTAGCACTAATCCTCAGGGTTCAGGAAGCCTTCTGTCATTTCACACAAATGTGTTCACTATTTTTACAGGCTTTGAAATCTCACATCTTCAATGAAAAATACGAATGGGTAAATGCTCTGGTTGCCTTATGGAATGAGCCTCACATTGCTTTGCCTTCCATGCCACCCACATGCTACATACTTACCAGCTCTGAATAATGATGTAGTAACTCCTTTCTGAGAACTAGCCAGTGATTCTAAACATTTTTTCATACATCACCTTAAATGCAGGGTGGCTTCCTGGCAGGTCTGGTTGAGAAATGTATCTGTTAACGTCTCATGAACTTCCAGGCCACATGCATGAGAGATTGTCTCTGTTTAACTTTAATGAAAAGGCAGGTTTTAGGTGGAATTTTTTAACGACAGAAACTTGTATTTTCCTTCATATTTTCTCTCAGCATTACTTTGCTGAAGCAATTCTTCTCCATTCTTCCTCTGTTTGCCTTAGGATTCTTATTGCCTATAAAGACCTTTTCTCAAACACTCTTTTTGGATTTTCTCCTCCCCAATTGAAATTTACTTGTCTTTTCCTCATTTTTCTTTCAACAGTCTGGCCTCTGTTGTTTTTGATGAGAAGTTAGCTGGACCACAATGGAACAAGCTATTTTTCTATTACCGATCTCAGCAATTTCTCTTTGGCTTCCAACCTTTTGATGATTCTCAGTGAGAATTTATCCTACTTGGAGTTTATTGAGCTTCATAAAAGTATAGATTAGTGAGTGCTCTTCATCAAATTTGGGAATTTTTCAGCCATTATTTCTTTGAATATATTTCTGCTCCTTTCTCCTCTCCTTCTGGTACTTTCATGATGTGTGTGTTGGACATAATGCTATCCTACCTTTCTGGGGCTCTGTTATTGTTTTCTTTCTGTTCTTTGCATTGCATAGTTTCTGTTCATCCATTATCAAGGTTGCTGATTCTTCCTTTTACCAGTTCAAATCTACTGCTGAGCCCCTCTAGTGAAGTCTTCATTGTAGTTACTGTTGTTTCTAACCCCAGAATTTCCATGTGGTTGTAATTTGTCTTTTTATTGATAATTCTCTATTTGATGGGACATTGTCATCACACCTTCCTTTACTCTGTGAGCATAGCTTCCTTCAGTTCTTTGAGCATATTTATAATGGCTGCGCTTTGTCTTTGAAATCTAACTTCTGGGCACCTGTGAGTTTCTGTTGCCTGTTTTTTTGGGCATGAGGGTGGGTGGGAGAGGGGTTATACTTCTTTGGTTTCTGGCTTTTCTTTTGTTTTCTGCCTGCCTCATGAATTTTTTTGAAAAATGCACATTTTGGGTAAAATATTGCAGCACCTCTGAGTGCTGACCCCTCTGTCTTCTTTTTGGAGGAAGTTCCTTGTAGTTGTTGCGTGTTTGGTCACTTGTTTACCTCTTTGGTGACTTGGCCGGACTGATCCTGTGAAGTCTGTTTTATCTACATTATGTACTTTATGACTTCCTTGCTCAGGTTGGTTTTTTTTTTCCTTGTTTGTATGTTGTAGACTGGCTTCCTAGGGTTTTCCCCTGGGACTGCATACACCATTTATCGATCGAAGTTTGTGCTTCAGTCACCTTTACCAGGTGGATGTGTGTGCTCTCACGCCCAGGGCGTTTGTGCCCCCCTCCCCTCCCCCTCCCATGTAGCTGGGTGCTCCTTTCTCCAGTCTCTCCAGAGAGGGTGCGGCACTGGCTATGCACACGGCCTTCCGGACCAGGAGGCATGGACCTGATTTTATTTGTAAGCCTGACTTCCTGACTTCCTCCTCGGTTAAAGTGGCCTATTGTTTAGCCAGTCTTTGATCAAAGGTGTTGCTCAAGCCCTTGGAGTCAGTAAGGTTTCCTTGTTCTGCTGATGGATCGGTGTCTGACTTGGGGAATATTTTCATGTCCGCTGTGTCTGCTTATTCCTGAGTGGGTGCAGCCGAGGGTGTGTTCTCAACCTTCTGGACCCTTGGGGCTGAGTGTGCTCCCAGGAGGACTCTTCTTGGATGTCTCTCTGTTAAATGTATGGCTGGTCCATCATTTCTCTTTTTGCTACTGTCATGAAGCTACCAGCCCCCACATAGCTAATTGCTTGCTGCCACCAAAATCTCCATTGTTTTGGACAATGCCCTTAGGCATGAACTTCTCCCTACTCCAGCGGTTCTCAACCTGTGGGTCACGACCCCTTTAGGGGTCGAACGGCCCTTTCACAGGGGTCGCCTAAGACCATCGGAAAACGCATATATAATTACATATTGTTTTTGTGATGAACCACTATGCTTTAATTATGTTCAATTTGTTAACAATGAAAATACATCCTGCATATCAGATATTTGCATTACAATTCATAACAGTAGCAAAATTACAGTTATGAAGTCGCAACGAAAATAATTTTATGGTTGGGTCACAACGTGAGGAACTGTATTTAAAGGCTCACAGCATTAGAAGGTTGAGAACCACTGCCCTACTCTATCCCAAACACAGTCAGTCTCCTGGTAGAGCTCTGGCACTAGGACCTGCCTCTTCTTTTGGGCAAATCCTCTCAGCCATTGCACTGAAACTTTGCCCCTGTGCTCTGCTTTGGGGAACTCCAAACTGAGACAGGCACATGGACGTAAAAGAACAAAACGGCCACTGGCAGGAAGAGTGGGGCGCGGGGGAGGGCAAGGAGCATAACAGGAACCTGAATTTTATTTTTACATTTTATTTATTTAAAAGTTTCCATACCAAGTAGTGCAGAACGTTAGCTTTTTAAAAGCTGAGTGGTGCTTAGGTGGGTGCCCGCCTTTCGGAGTGTGAATTAATGTGCCAGATTTCTATGGGACACTAGTCTTGCTCTTTGACTTTTCATCTTTCTCCTGAAACCTGTTTCTTGTGGTGCTTAAATCCAGTTTCTTCCTTGGCATGTTCATCATCTCCGTGTGAGTAAATTGATTCAGCATAAGCATAAAGAAAGGTGCCTGTATCCAGCCGGTCCAGGAGAAGATGCACCACAGTCATTAAATTGCAAGAGACTTTCCCTCCATTTTTTTTTTTTTTTGTACTTCACAGTATAACTTTCTCTTCCAACAATAGTGTGGTACCTAAAATCATCTGCTTTACTAAAGATATTCTCCCGAGCTTTAAATGACAGGTTCTTGCCCTGACCGGTTTGGCTCAGTGGATAGAGCATCAGCCTGTGGACTGAAGGGTCTCAGGTTCGATTCCGGTCAAGGGCACGTACCTTGGTTGTGGGCACATCCCCAGTGGGAGGTGTGCAGGAGGCAGCTGATCAATGTTTCTCTCCCATCGATGTTTCTATCTCTCTATCCCTCTCCTTCCTCTCTCTATAAAATCAATAAAATATATTTTAAAAAAGGAATTATTGAAATAAAAAATAAAAATTAAAAAAATTAAAAAATAAATGTATTTTTTAAAATAAATAAATAAATGAATGAATGAAAGTTTCTTAGAGGGAAGGCAGGCATGGAGAAGGAGGGGGGTGCGGGGGGGGGGGGATTAACCAAAGAACTTACATGCATATATGCATAACCCATGGGCACAGACAAGAATGTGGTGAAGGCCTGGGGGGAGGGGGCGGCTAGAAGGTTTCCATGGGGAAAACAGGTCACATCTATATCTTTCAGCAATAAAGAGAAATTTGAAAAAATAAATAACAGGTTCATCATACTCTTAAGCTAGGAAATGTTATGTAAGAGTAGATGGTGGTGCACTCAAAAGAAACACAGTTTGCAGGACACCATACAATAATTTCATTGGGAAAATTTCCTTTAAGTTCCAGAAAATTAAGTCCCACTGCGAGTTTTTGTGTGCTGTGTAGGGCAGGGGGTCAAAACCAAAGCAAACGTACAACAGCAATAAAGACAATACATTGTGTTCTCTAAGCCTGCTTGGAGAGCAGGATGCTTCTATTAGCACATTTGGGCCTTGGTGCATGCGGGGCTTCTTCCAGAGGAGCTGTATGTTCTCTGGCGCGTGCCAGGTTTGTGATGATCCTGGTTCCTTGGTCCTGCAAAGGAAAGCAAAACGTGTAGCCCTTACCGCAGGCATGAAACTCTTCCTGAGACAGCATCTCTTGGTGACGCCAGCTCTCATTTGGCTGAGTGGCTTTGCACTAAGAATATCGAGCATGATATTTTAAAATTGTAAATCCTTGCATGTGTCACCTTCAAGGCTCTTAGTTTGATGGCCTTCATTTAGTCCAAAAGGGCCTGCAGGGTCTGGCTCCTGCTGGCGTCTTCAGCTTCATCTTGGGTGCTTTCTCCTCTTTTCTAGTCTTGATTCACCTGGATTCTTGGGGGAGCCATGCTTACCCCATATATTCAAGGGCTTTGCCTGTCCTTCTCGGGGTGTCTGCAGTGCCTGCCACATAGAAGGCATTCAATAAATATTTTCCAAATGAATGCGTGACAGAGATCAGAAGATGGCTAGGCTCTAACATGGTGGTGGTGATGGTGATAGAAAACCAGCATATGCAAAGTGTACCACCTTTGACTGCAAAACGTACCACCTTTTTCTCATCACTGGTGTTTTAAGTGGGTGTTGAATAGGCCAACTCTTACTTTCACCCTATTCTTTCCAGCTTCTTTAAAATCATATTCTTATCAACAGTCATGACCTTAATTTTAAAAACCTGTTTAAGATACTGTTGCAGCCCTGGCTGGTAGCTCAGTACTTTGGAGTGTTGTCCCATATAACACCAAAAAATTCTGGGTTCCATTCTTGGTCAGGGCACATACCTAGGTTGTGAGTTCCATCCCCAGTCTGGGTGCATACTGGAGGCAACTGATCGATGTTTCTCTCCCACACCAGTCTCTCTCTCTCTCTCTCTCGCTCTCTCTCTCTCCCTCTCTCTCTAAAAAAATAAAAACATATCCTCTGGTGAAGATTAAAACAAAACAAAACAAAGCTACCATTGCAGAAAGTGCCCAGAGATGCAGTTAAATTCCCTGTTCTCTATATCTGCCTTTTGTCTTCAAGCTTTGCCACGGGCAGAGGAGTATTTTCTGAGAAAGAAGAAAGAGCAAAGGCTGTGATAGTTCAGGGTAATGAAATCAAGCAGAATTGAATAGAAAAGAGAAGTTAAACATAGAAGATGAACATACCAAATTGGTGCAGAGGTTGTTGTGCAGCTCCTCGGCCTTCTCATCTGCTTACGCATTGAGCGAGGCACCGGGAGATAGAGAAGAACAAGATCAAAACCACTGCCTTGCAGGGAATTTAGGAAGTTGCAGAGACATTCAAATGGATGATGGGAGCACAAAATACAATCTATCAAGTGCTGAATGGAGTTAGGCCCAGGAGCTGTGGGAGCACAGAGGGGTTTGGCTGTCTTCACAGAAGATGGTACAATTGACTGTGAGAAACTAGGATTCCATAGACATACTGAATAGTAGACATAGAGGCAAAGGAAGGAAGTAATGGATTTATTATTGAAGCCAGTAAAGCCTAATGGATTTTAAGCAGTTCTCGGTATTTACCAAAAACATGTTTAGCAACAATTCTTAGCAATGTAAACAGTTATAGAAAATAAGTTAAAAACTCTAAAGAATTTGTGTACATTGAAGTATCCCCTAGTGCTGCTGATTGATATCTATTGATCACAGCCAGCCCAAGTAGACCCTTTCCTGGGAAAAGGGAGATATATTGAGTATGAGAATTAGGGGTCCTGGGTTTCCATCCTGTCTCTGGTACCACCGGGCTGTCTGACCATCACCTGTGTTCATCTTTCCCCACTTCCTCAGTGGTCCCCATCAATGCTCCTCTCCCCACTCCCCAGCATACACAGGTACCCATGGGATAGTGTGTTCTCATCAAGAATACAAATTTACTCTTGTAGTAATTCTCTTCTGATGGGTGACCAGATTTCCTCTTTCTTACAATCTCCACCCAAAATCTGAGTTGGAAGCCCTCATTTTTCAGAAAAAAGAAGGAAAGAAAAAGAAATCTACTCTGCATAGGCTCATGAATGTTTTGATGGAGAAAGAGGGGAGAGAGAAAGATAAAGAGAGCGAGAGAAACACATCAGTTAGTTGACTCCCACATGCACCCAACCGGGCCCAGAAATGAACCTGCAACTCTGACCAGAAATCAAATCCGAGACCCTTCCATACGCAGGCAGACACTGTCACCACTGAGCCACATTAGCCAGGTCTGTTTTCCCTTTCAGAGAGGAAGAGAGAGAGATATAGAAACATCAATGATCAGAAAGAATCATTGGCCCTAACTGGTTTGGCTCAGCGGATAGAGCGTTGGCCTGTGGACTGAGGGTCCCGGGTTCAATTCCGCTCAGGGGCATGTGCCTTGGTTCCTCTCTGTGAAAAATCAATAAAATATATTTAAAAAGAAAGAGTCATTGATCAGCTGCTTCCTGCACGCCCCACACTGGGGATGGAGCCCACAACCTGGGCATGTGCCCTGACCAGGAATTGAATTGTGACCTCCTGATTCATAGGTCTGTGCTCAACCCCTGAGCAATGCTGGCAGGCCCCCCCACCTTCTTCTTAAAAATCTCCCATAAGCACTCCTCCATTCCTCCCTCTCTTGTCCAACTTGAACAAACAAGAGGACAGCCTCTTAGAGTCCCTGTATTCACCACGTCCTACTCATGAGCAGCACATTAGCAAGCCTGTGTAGAACTAAAAGGAGAATATTCTTTCCTGTGTCCTTTCCATATCTTATATTTTGGCAGAGTTTCATTAGAGTTTTGCAAGCAGTCAAGTCAGTCAAGAGCAAGTCTCCCACATGGTGGAGAAGCACGAGACAGAAACTTGAAGGCAAAGGAAGCCATTAGCGCCAGTTTGGAATGATGCTAGAATCATATTCAGAGCCTGTGCCCAATTTAATACACAACTTTGAGCAACGCAAACCTGCAGAAAAGCCAAAATGTACCTGTTGTTTGTTTGTGAGTGAAAAAGCAAAGGAGGACTTTGTCGGATGGGTCAGGGCCGGGGTGGGGGGTGCGCCTTCACCTTTTCTCCTTCTCTGACTTCAGCGGGAGCTTGCAAGCTGTGAGGCTCCAGGGGGAATCGGCCACAGAGCAGGCAGCAGACTCCCAGCTTAGGGTGGAAGCAGAACGGTGCACCTGTCTGTGCTCAGCCTTCTTTGCAGTGATGGGCTGCTTAGCATTCAGAAAATCCTGCCTCGGGTTATAAATGGAATATATATATATTAGGGTGATGAAATTTCTGCAGATATGCATTATCAAACTTGATATCTCAGACAGGGATCCATCTTTCTGAGCTTATTCTTTGTGCTGAATCCCTTTCTCAGTGGGTCAATGTTTTTGTTTTTGTGTGTGTGTGTGTGTGTGTGTGTGTGTGTGTGTGTGTGGTGGAGGATCTGGGCTTCTTCATTGAATGCCATCCTTGGGCACAGACACACTTAAATATTTCACCTAACACACACACACACACACACACACACACACACAAGCTCAGCTGAAAGCTGAAGTACCTGCCTTGAAGGGAAGGAGGGGGCTGTCCAAGCACTAGTGATGGAAATGGAGCATATTGTGCTCAGCCTGCCTGCGGCTGGCGCCCAGCAGCTCTCATTTACTCTGCTTCTTATGGGTATTTCATACAGTCACCAATGGTATTTCTACAGCAGAAAGTGAACTGGAAGAAATACTATGTACAAAAAAATATGAGGATGAAGTTTCTGTTGCTGGATTCTTAGTATTCTTTAGCTCACTTGTACTTTGCCTTTGAGACCATCATACTAACCGACATCACAAATACACACAGCAGTTTGCTTGGTCCCAGAGCAGCCAGACACTTGGAATGATTGTTCTAATTACCACCCACTGCCACCTCCTTGTTCCTCCTCTGGGCTTGCTTACACTTGTTTGAGAAACTACTTCCTTGGTTTTTTCGATCTGTCTCTGTCTCTGTCTCTTTTTTAATATGTTTTATTTACTTATTTTTTTAGAGAGAAGAAGGGAGGGAGGTAGTGAGATAGGAACATCCATGAGAGAGAAATATCATCCATCGGCTGCCTCCTGCATGCCCCCA
>NW_006291549.1:2006128-2018841 GCF_000327345.1 Myotis davidii
TCCCTAAAGGTTCAGATACACACACACACACACACACACACACACACACACACACACACACATATGTGTGTGTGTGTTTATATGTATGCCCTTCCACACATACATATATGTATATATATTCAGTTACCTGTGACATATTTACTTGATCTTCAAACCTAGTGGCTCTGTACTGAGTTATGTCCATTAGTATTCATCCATTTGTTAAAGCCTGAAACCTAGGAGTCATAGAATTCTCTGCTTCACTCCTATATATCAAATCAGTCACAAAGTCCTGTTTATTTTATGTTCTGAATATTTACTGAGTCCATCCTTCCTCTCAGAGTTTGTGGTTCACCCTTGGGGCACTTCTACTGTCTGAACCGCAAGTTGTGAATGAAGCCCTCAAGCTTGCAGTGCCTTTCTGGAAGAAATTTCTTCTCTAGTTAACAAAGTAATAGTTCTAATCTCCTCCCTGCCCCCCCCCCATATTGATGAGTAGAAAATTAACCACCCAATTTGAAGCACAGAAGAGAATAAATGTTGAGGTTCTTAAATAACCATGTCTATGCTCTGTTTTCCCTTAAAAACTCCTGTAATACTTAATGTGTATAGTTTGTTAGTATTGCTGTAAACAATATGTCATTTTATTATACTGTTAACCTATATTAGACCAATGCTTTATCTAAAATATTTTCAATTGTATAATATAGCTTGTCAAATTATACTACCGTAAGTTATGTAATAAATGTGTATTTTTGTACTTGGAAAAAAATAAATAAAACATATGTACACACAGACTTGTATACAAATATTTATTCAAAATTCCCCCGAAACTGGAAGTAATCCAATGTCCATGGTGAATGAATAAATAAAACGTGGTATAACATGCAAAGGAATACTACTCAGCTATAAAAAGGAACTGAACTAATGATACATGTAACAACATGGATGAAACTCGTTTTTTATGCTGAGTGAAGGAGCCCAAATATTTAAAATTACCTATTGTATGATTCTACTTATATGCCATATCTAGAGAAGGCAAATCCATGGAGGTGGAAGGCAGGTTGCCTATGAATAGGAGTCAGCATTGACTAGGAATGGGCTCAGGAAAACTTCTTTGGGTGATGGAAGTGTTTAAGACTTAGTCTAGTAATAATTACACAGTTATGTAAATTAATTAAAACTAAAATAAAACACAACCCCCCAAAAAACGGAGGTCTTTAGCATGGCATGGAAGGCTCATTACCATTTGATCTCTCCTTTCTCCTGCACCCTGTTCACATCATCCCCTACCTTATGTTCTGATCTATAACAGCACTCAAGTAGGTGTAATTTCCAGCATATACTGGTTTTTGTTGCCTTTGTTTTATGTCATGTAGCAGCTTTTACCTGAGAAAAAATTCCTTCTGACTTACTTACATATACTGATTTGAGAATCAGCAAGGCCCCACGACTCTTTAATCTTTCCCCACTTGTCTTCTTATCCAAATTGGGTGAAACTGTCCATCCTGGGATCAGATGGGTTGTTTACATATTTTTACATACTAAGTCCTCAATGTACTCAATAGTTGGGTGTTTTTGTTTTTGTTTTTTACTTTAAGCAAAATGATGTTTAAGAAATCAATTCTGCCATAGGTTATTTGATATAAACAAGAGTTACGTTCCCACAGCATCTCATCAACATTACAATGAAATTCCATTGAACAAAGTAATGTTATTTGAGGACTTGCTCTATATTGAAATGATTTATTTAACCAAATATCCCACCAGATTCCTAAGTTCCCACAGAGCATGTGCCATGTCTTACTTGCATATCAAAGTCCTGGTACACAGTAGGCATTCAAGTTGAGTTCTGTTATATTTATTCTACTTGGTGAGTTTAATCTAAAGATGATTTGTCTTTTTTTTTAGAATGACATTTGCATAAATATAATCCTAACGTGGGGGAAAGTACCACAGCATTTTTCTTTCAAGAGCTTTGCATGCTATTTCCCCCCTTTCCTAATTTATTATGTGCCTTTTATGTACTATAAATATCACTCCATCAGGTAGAAATGGTATCAGTTACCATTGGGGGGAAACAGAACCAGCAGGTTCTGAAGGCAGAATTTCTTCCTCAAGGTAATCTCAGTTTTGTTCTCAATTGAATTCAGTTGACTGGATGAGGCCCACCCCCATCATCAAAGGTAATCTCCTTTACTTACAGCCAACTGATTGTGATGTTGACTACAGTTGCAGAATATCTTCACAATACTACCTCGATTAGTGTTTGATTAAACAACTGGATATTCTAGCCTAGCCAAATTGACACGTCAAATTAACAATCACCAAAATAGATACCAAAATTTTAATTGCAAGTGAATTTAGCACTCTCCTGGTTATCTCAGCACACCTCACACCTGCCCCATTTTATGGGTTAAGAAGCAGAGGCCCAAGGAAATTTGTGGTTTCAATTCACAAACCAGAAAAGGACTTGCCAGCAGTTTATCTTAACAAATAAATGCCTAGAGCTACTCCCTCTTTGCCTCATCAACTGAGTCATCAAGCCTTAGGTTCTAGGTCATTCATTAACCAGGACTGAAATCTCAAATGAATTACTGGTACCACTTTTTCTTTTTGCCAGTTCTGTTTTTTTTTTTTCTCAAGGGAATTTATGACTGAGCTTTAAATAGAATTTAAAAAATACTGCATGACATAGTTCTAGCCCTAAGTTATAGGGTCTATTTTTAGGAGACACTGTCTTTTTATATTTTGTTCATTTTCAGTGGCGTATTGCAGTGGAATATGAAAATGTATAAAATTCTTCCTACTTCCAGGGATGGGAAGCTTTATTAAAATATCCCCCCTTCTGCTCATAAATTACCCCTTATCTGATGAGGAACTGAAGTATTTGGGGAATCAACAAATAAAGAAATGCT
Organism: Myotis davidii; assembly: GCF_000327345.1. NCBI lineage: Eukaryota > Metazoa > Chordata > Mammalia > Chiroptera > Vespertilionidae > Myotis > Myotis davidii. The sequence goes on from NW_006291549.1 coordinate 2,009,026, forward strand.
GTTTTTTTTTATTCTGCATATTTATATTTAGGTACTTACCCCATTATATTTAGTCCTTAATGTAAGACTCAGTCAGTCCCACCATAAAGGAAGTGTGGCTGTGGTTTCAGTACAGCTAGAATCAGAGTTCGTATCCAGAATCTCTGTCCCATGTTAGGGCGTAGTCCAGCCCAGCATCAGTTTAGTTTGAGTGAAAGGGAGAAACACAAAGAGAGAAACATTGATGTGAGCGAGACACATCAATTGGTTGCCTTCCACACGCACTCAGACCAGGGCTGGGGATTCAGCCTGCCACCAAGGACATGCCCTTGACCGGAATTGAACCTGAAATTCTTTAGTTTAAGCATGTCAGACTCTTGGTCGACACGTGAGTTAAGGCCAACACTGGATCCACTGAGCCATTGCAGCTAGGGCACAATGATGTCACCTTTGAGGGGGTGATGTAAGTAGCTGCATCGTGTTTGGGAAATTCTCACTTTAGGGACATGGAATTTAGCAAGTTTTGCTTTTAACCCCAATGAACCATACCAGAGACAATTAGAACATCATGTCAATAAATTTCTCTATTTTATATATAGTAGACTGGAAGCAACATAGGCTGGAAGCTTGGAAAAGGGCCAAGCACTTAGCTCATCCAAACCCATTTTAAGATTTTTAGCTCCAGGTATTCACAGGAAAGCAGTCTTAATCCTACTGAGTTCTTGTTTTTATATTGTAGAAGAGGAACCTTTCTCCTTTTCTTCAATGTACAAATTCTACTTGGTAGTAACATATCAGAATTAGCTTGATTTAGCTAGAGAAAAATGCATTTTTTCTAAGAAAATCTGAAGTTTCTGGATGGGAAAAATAAATAATATATACTTTTGAAATTCACTTTCAAAACATCATGACATTTAAGCATTCCAAGTTAATGACAGCTGAGAAAAACTAGTGTGAAACTTATATCTCATGAAGTGAATTCACCCTGCCTTTCACACATGGGAATACCACCCATGTGTGGAAAAACGAGACATACTTGTATTTAGCCAAATACCAAGAAAATACTGCTGTAATTTTGATTCCTGTTTCCTTCTGAATATTTGATATGTCATCAAGTATTTTCATTATAAATTTTATATTTTAGTATCTTACTGATGAGTAATGATGAAAGCACCTTCATGAAGAGTCAGAGTATGGACTTCTTTTATTTATTATCATAGGTGATGCCTGTCTACAAATATTGAGAAAAGAGTACGATGTCCCACAGGGGTAGTTATTATAACTTTTAAAGAGTTTGTGCATTAAATAATGTTCTTTAAATCAGTTAAATTACATTTAGATTTTTTTTTTGCCAAAGGTAAGAAACCAACTTAAAATTATACCTTTCATGTAAGACCAGTTAAGACATAATATATCTCTTATTTTAATAATGATTTTTATAGTTTAAAAAGTGCTCTTAAATGCATATTCTAATTTAATTCTCAAAAATCCGGTGTTAGATGCTGTTGGTTTTCATTTCTTGGGTGAAGAAATTGAGGCACTAACAGGTTATGCATTTTCCCTTTCACACAACTATTGGTGTCATTGTCATGGTTAGAATTTCAGGTCTCTTGACTTTTAATCCACTTTTTAAAAAATAAAACTTACCTTGGTTTTTCTCATTGACTTGTCAGTAAGGTTTCATTATATATATGTAATTTTTGGTGATGGTTCCATGGAGCATATTGGCAGGATAATATATGAGTTCTACTTTCTGCTCTTAACAGACCAGCTATGCTTTACTTATGGAATGTTAAAGTAAATCTATTTTAATTGAAAAAATAATTCTTGATTATTTTTAAAAGGTATTATATTTACTTTCTATCATATGTGGGATGTCCCTCTGACATCTTTCTCATTTGGTATATAGAGAAAAATAGCATGAGACCACACCGTTTGCCCACATGTGTGTGTTTACATACACACTTGTGCATTTATATATAAACTAAAATACATATGTATTTAGAACCATGATTAATGTGAAGAATGTATAACATTACTCTTAAATGTAATTGTGCTAAAAGTAATTTGGTGAATGAATGTGGAATGGTTACAGTTGAGAGAGAATTTTCTTTAACTTTAGCTATACTTTAAATAAAATATCAGACATCATACTTATTGAATTTTTAATTTTGCCTGTTGCTGATGGAGAAAAAGATAATTACACTTTAGAGGGGAGAGTACACTCTCAGGGGACACAGAACCTGTGCTAACTCATAGTTAAGGGTCTTCCTTTAATTTATGGGTAATTTTTGGTCTTAGAATAATTCACTGAGATTTTTTTTCCCAACTGAATTGAACGTCTGCCTGCAAGCACTATGTTTGGTGATGTCCTCTCAGAAGTTTTCCTACAGAGAAGCCTGTGATATGATTGCCTCCATTAACATATTATAATTCAAATGAACAAGGGTCCTCAGCCATTTCACTCAGGTGGCAAGTTCCAGGTAGTCCAAGAGATGCTGTGTTTCATTATGCGAGTGCACAGGAAGTCTAATCACTTCCAGCTGCTAGAGAATGTGTTCAGGTCATGGAAAAGATGGAATCTGGGTCAGCATTTTAGATAATTGGTAGGATTTGAAAAATAAAAAACGGGAAGTAGATCCAGGTCCAAGGCTGAGGGAATAAACACACTTGATGGATGGTGAGGAAACCTGGCTGTGTACGTGAACAAAGCTGGACAAGGAGGTAAATAATTTTGCAGGTTTTAGGGTCTGAATTTGGTGTTAAGTCTGTTGAATTTTATTGATGATGTGATTTTCAAGGACACCTTTATGAGAGGCAGTTGAAGAAACAGTAGTTGGCCCTTCGGTATTTAATACACGGAATGCAATTTGGAGAGGAATCAGAGCTGTACCTAGAGGATGCAGTGTCTTTTGCCTAGACTGATGGTTACTGCGGGGGAGGCTGAGTCATTGTGGGAAGCAGTGCAGTATCATCTGAGCTGAGAACAGTGGTCAATTATTTAAGCTGTTGCTTGCTGCTGGCTCCCTCTGGCATCTTTCTTATTTGGTATATAGAGAAAAATAGCATGAGACCACATCGCTGCAGACTCAGAATTAAGACTTTTCATTTAAAACATGAGTTGATAGTATTACTTATATTTTCTTTTTAAGTCGTGCCTTTTCAGAGACATCTTAACAATAATATTTACACAAGTGCATTGTGGTTCAGTCTATAGATCTTCCTGAGTACCTGTTGTGAGGAATACAATGAAGAGTAAGAGAGAGAAAGGTGGGATTTGGAGTTTAGTTGGAATACAGAATACGTGGAGAGTGGAAGAGAAGATGGGATTAGAAGCATAAGCTCTCAGTGTTGTGCTAAGTGGATATTTGAATAGAGGAATTTTTTAGATGATACAGGGGGCATATTACAGTTCATTTGTACTTTTTAGCTTCAAATAACTTGATGATTTTCATTTAAACAGGGATAAATTTTTCAACACAGTAGCCAAAGTGTTCTGAACAGCAGCAGAAAATATTCAGTACTGTGAAATTTTGGTTTCAGGAATCACCTCACTGGAAAATAGGGGAAAACTATTGTTAAATAAATGGCACTGGGTAAGGAAAGCAAAACTCATTTTGGCCAAATGGTCTCAGGGAGCTTGTACTCCTTACCTTGATGCCTATCCATGAAAGTTTTAATAATGTTATTTAAAGAGCAGGAGGAAAAAACATTTGGCATACTCTTAAGGAATGTGACAGTTGTTATTTAGCCCATTGTTTAATTCAATGCCTTGATATATTTAGATCCTTTGTGACTTGTAAAAGCAATAGCCTGTGTAGATGTCATGTTGAATACTCTTATTTCCCCAAGAATCTAATTAGATAAGAATTTTTTTATATCAACCAACCAATCAAGTTAGTACCAGTATCTATTAACCTCTTTCACTTTTTGCTGAACTGTTTCTCTCAGAGCAGGTCAAATGTCAGCTTTTGTTAAGAAGAGAAAGATATTTATAGTCTCATTCTCCCCCGCCCCACACACACACACAGTACTTAAATCAAATAGTTAAAGCCAGTAGAATTGGCTTCAGTGTGAATTGCCAGGACTAGTTCTAAATTATTAATGGACAAAATAATCCAATTTGGTATCCTGTTTGATACAGTGAGCCAGCAACTGTGCTTCTAACCTGTTGATGAATGAAAAAAGTGGGGAAATTAAAATCACTCTCAGTTGAGTGATATGGGATTGAAATTGTGATATAAGCCCTGGTAGTTTTGCGGAGGGCCATATTTTATTTTTTAGAGATGGGCAAAATGTGATTAACCCAATGTTAACATATTCTTTAATGTTACTACAAATAGAGACATTTCTCAGCTATGTGTTTTTTTGTGACATTTTTGCAAATTAAAATTAAATCTCATAAGTCATAGAAAGGGTCTACATCTATAGTGGTCCGTAGAGGATCATTAAAATGGGTCCTTGGGATGTGGTGAGTTCCCTGACATTGGAGCCAGTCGGGTAGATCTGAGAGACAGTTAATTTGGGGTTGTGTAGCATATATTTCTTTATTGTGTAGGAGTTTGATTAGATTAGTTTCCCAGCCCAAATTTAACTAAAAAACCACATACTTCAAGAACAAAACATAAGAGGACTGGCAGTATGAGCTAAAACAGTCATCACTGAGCAAAGTGAAAGGAAGGGAACCAGTATGAAAAATCATAGTAAAAATGTATTTGGTGATAGGGAAAATGTGATAGTTTCTAAGGCCCCTTTGATTTCTGACTTTCTGTAACTAAAACCTAAGTATGCAGGTCAAGTCACTGGCAACCAGACTCTCACTCAAAGGTTTTAAGCTGAATACTATTGGCCTCCCCAGCCCCAATTCTGGTTTGGTAAACATCTTTAAGAAAGCAAGCAAATAAGTTGATTGCTGGGTCAGGTCACAGTTGGTGCTGGCTTTAGATTTGGTTGTAATAATGCCAGATGAAGTCTGGGTCTATGTGCATACCATTGAAATACTTAATAGCACCACTCAGGACACAGGTTAAGTGAGAAAGTGATGTCAAGGACCAAGGGTTAACACGGTAGTGAGTCTACTTCTGGCCATCTGAATCTAATGGAACTTTGCTCAGAGAAGGCCAGTACCATGGACAGCTCTTCAAAGTGGTGGTGTGACTGCAGAGCCCAGGGTTTAGCTTGGGAAAATTGCATTCAGGTCCTGGATCCACCTCTTCCTACATAAAGGTCAGTACTATGGATAGACAACGCAATTTATGCAATTCTCAGTTTAATCATCTGAAACATAGTAATAATACCTGTTTTTCATAGTTCTTGTGTTACACAGATGGTAAGTTACAAGTATATCAGCTATACAAATTAAGGATGTTAATATTGTTTCAACCTTTCACTTTTCATCATTGACCTTTATTCACATGTCTTATGAAAATTGCTAGATTCTTCTCAATGTATTAAATAAAAAGTAAATAAATGGCTAAGAGAGACCAGGGTACTGTAAGCAGATATACACTTGATTGGTGAGAGAAAGGAACTAGGATATGCTGCATATCTCATAGGTTCTGACACATATCCTTATATTTATTATGCCATTTAATTTTCATAACAATTCTGTGTACTTAGCAAAAAGTAGAGGAACCAGTCAATACTATGGCCTTCCCTCACATCATAGTCTTTTTATTAGTGCTGCTGGGATGAAATGAATGGTATCTGCTATTCAGGGCCAAAGTGGTGGTAGAATTCAGACTCTTGATTTCTCTAAGAGTGATCTCTTCTAAAGGAATTAAAGACAGAGAAAGAAAGGCTAGGGAATACATCTCAGCCCCAACAAGGTAATATCAGAACTTCTATAGCGAAGAGACAGGACCATGCATCCAGGAGCCCTTTTAGAAGGAAGTGAATCAAGCTCACTGAAATTCACAGATTGTTACTGAGGTTGCTGTAGGTCTGGTAATGGTGGGAATCCTTGCAAAAACCCTCAACCAGTGGCTATTAAAGGAAATGGGAAATCATACTTTGATATCTGTGCATGATAACTCTTGTATAGTAATGTCTTATTGAAAAGGGCCTAAATACCTTTACAGTTAGAGGAATGGAAATTTTGTGTCATTAGCACTTGATATCCATGCCTTTGATGAAACCAAAGCAATTTTCTTGTGGTTCCCTAATAAATTTTTATTAGACTTAACTTGAATCTATTTCACAATAGATAGGGCATCCAATTTTTTTATGAACATGAATTCTACACTTAGAAAATGACCATTTGCTTGTGTAAATGGGTGAATATACAATGTATGATAATGGGAATTCATTGAGGGGTACAGAAATGCCCTTAATCATCTTTCCGTATAGTTTATCTTACATATATAAGAATATAGACAGCTACAGGGAGCATTATAAGATTACTGTACAAGTCTTTTTACCTGAAGATCAGCTGATCTTTTTTCTCTCCAGTTTGATAGATGTTTGTGATTTCCTGTTCAATAGCCCTTGAGGAATAAGTTGAAGAAGTAGTAATTTTCTACCTAGGGTTGCATTTTAGATCCATTACCAGAGGGAGAGGATTATTATATGGTGCTGTTGTCCCTCAGAACTTTCAAAAGGAAAATGTTACTGACTAGATAGTTATGTAATGATTTATATAATAGAAAGAGCAGTGGGGTTGAAATCAGAAGATACACGAGTATTCGAATTATTTTTTCAAATCTTATCAGGTAGATTATTTAAACCCGCTGAGCCACAGTGGAAATGGGACTGCCTGCCTGTGTCACAAAATGGTTGTGAGATTATACTAGATGGTATTTGTGAAAGTGCATAAAACTTGTAAAAGAAATTTTTTAAGGAAAATTTATAATAATTCTTTTTGGTTTTTTTCCACAGAAAGTGAGTGAGAAGGTTGGAGGAGCTGAAGGAACCAAGCTAGATCATGACTTCAAGGAGATGGAGAGGGTAAGTCTTCACCACACAAGACTCCCTTTGTTACAAAACTGCCCAGCATCCTCAGAGGAGAAGGGAGAAAGGAAGGGGGAAATGTCCTCCACTGGTACCTGGGAATACATTTTGTTATTCTTGAAAATTCTCTCTTTTTTCAGTGTCTTATTTTAAAACAGAAAATGTGAAGTATCCTGTCATCCCTTTGTACTCTCCAAAGAACAGAATGTCAGTGAAGGTGAAATTCCATCCTGTGCTTTTCCTTGTGGATTTTATCATCACTTTTCCAGATAGGGACCACGTGGAGCTGGCATTGAAATATGGGGAGGTGGGAAGAAAGAGAAGATGGGGAAATGGTACCTTGAATGTTTTGGGGAGAAATTCAGTCACTTTCTGGCTTCAGAAGACATTCCCTACAGGACCGTGCCAGCCATAGGAGCAGGGCGATGTGGGGAGAAGGCCGTGGTGGGGCCAAACCCACCCTGACTCTCCCTCCTCTTCCGCTGCTGGTTGCACAAGTCAGTTTATTGCTTGGAGTCTCTATGTTTTTATAAATGTAAGAAGAGAATATGAATCACTTTTTGAGGGACTTTTATGAAGGGTGAAAAATAGTGTAAATCCTTTAGCATTCTGCCTAAAAGTCGGTTCTCAATAAGTGAACCTGGAGGTGAACAGAATATCCCATTTCCTTTTCTTGTGACATATTGCCACAGTTTCTCTTTTTCTTTTCTTTCGCTTTGAGACTGTTTTTAGCAAGTGATACTTAGGCTTATGGTGAAGAGTGTGTATCGCTCTGTGCAAAGAACTATTTTAGGTGTTTAAAACACATATGGGCAAAGGACCTGGGAATACAAACCCTGTCCTTGAACAGAGAGGATGTCAAAAGCCTGTGATGCCTAGAAATCATATTTTTACTTAGTCCGTTTGAGTTCCAGTAGGCTGCCTCAAGTTTGCTATTTTTGCTCTTTGTGGGAAGAGTCCAACAAAGACAATGTCTGGATATTCTCTGCCTCATGTTTTTTCAGTTTTTCTTCTGATGAGTTCATTGATGCATTTAACAAACTCTTCTTTTGTGCCTCCTGTGAGCCAGGTGTGGAAGGTATGGCTGTGAACAGGATAGACAAGGTTCCTGACTGCATGGAGTTCTTAGTCTAATGGGGAAGGACGATTACGGACAAATACCAACCAGTGTGGCAAGGGGAACGAGACATGGCACTAGGGAAGCTTAAAAGAGAGGAAACTCACCCACGCAGAGAAGACTTTCCTGTTTAAGTGAAGATGCGGGGGATGAGTGAGAGTTAGAAGAGCCTGGTGTGTCCTGGTGCAGGGAACAACAGATAAGAGAGAATAGGACACGTTTGAGTTCCTGAAAAAAAGATGAATTGCCAAGAGAGAGTAGTCTCGTAAAATGAGACTCTAGTATTTACCCAGCTGATCATTCTAAGTTCTTGAGATGGATGTCACTGATAGGATAGGGACCCAGGAGAGAGGAGAATTAATATGCGTCCTCAGTCCCAACCAGGAATCTGGGAAGCCAGCCTGTTACGCCAAATGCCTGACAGCCAGTCTCCCCCGCTGGATTGAAGCTGACATTGGTCCCCATTTCTCATCTCTGGACAGTTCTGAATGCTACCTGGTCATCAACCAGAGCTGGTAGCCATGGCTGTTCATAGTTCAGGAAACAGTATTCTACCTATTCTTCTCTTACAGCATCTGAATCTCCAGACACTGACACACCTGCTCAGAATGACTTGAGCCTGACTTCACCCCCTGTAATATTTGAGCTCTACGCTCATTATGAGCAGCCATGCAAGTCTGTTCCTTTGCACCAACCTCTGTCTATATCTGATCTTCCTTAGTCCTCCCTTATCCTTTGATGTCTCCCTCCACCCTCACCCTGGAGGGAATTTACAGTATGTCCCCTGGCCAGTGCCATGTCATTGATGACAGATTAGGCAGGTATTTAGGAATTTAGAGCTAAGGAGTCAGAATTTGAGTTCTGCCTTCATCTGCCAGGGTGAAGGTTTGCTGGCTAAGCTAAGACAACTAATTTTTGTTTCTTAAATTATAGTAAACAGAATAAGAAATTTGTAGAACAGAGTAGAGTTTATAACCCAACAACTAATTGAGGTTTTGAATCCATTCTAATCTTGCAAACTAATTGAAATAAAAGAGGATTTTGCAAGTATTTTACATCAGGCAAAGACCCAGACATCCCTCGAGTCTGAAGGTAAGGTTTATTTCTCCTATTTTCTAGAAAAATAATGAGTTTCTGGAGGTTTATTTCAAAATCTAGATATTCCTACAATAAAGTAAACACTTAGTAATCATTTGAAGAACACTCTTGTGGTTTTGTATTTGGCTTTATAGCTATGTAAATTGGGAGATTTAGATTTCAGTGCAGTGTGGAAATTTGTTTTATTCCATTTTCTTTCACACATCCGTTGTCTATCAGTGGCTCTATTGAAAATTTTATACTTTTTACCCAAGCTAAATTTGCAATAACAGTAAAGATTTCTGTGGTAATTAGAAAGCACATACTTTGGATTTAGACTATCAAATATTTTATCTCCTGTTAATATGTTTATTACTCACAAAAGTGTTTTAGCTCAACATTCCCAAGGCTACAGAAGAATCATCCCTTTACAGTCGGCTTTCTGATCATAAGGATGTGGAGTAGAGAGAGCTTGTTCAGCTGTATTCTCAGAAGTGCAATTAGACAACAAAATGAAATAAATTAGAGGTTTGCATCAAGCAGCACTACCGGGAGAGAGAAGTGGGGATTCCTAGAAGTTGTTTCTCTAATCAGCCACCGCAGCCACTCTCCTGCTAAGATGCAGTGAAATTACCCTTTGTGTCTGTCAGTCCCTGCAGCGTCCCCTCCCACAGCTGATTGGGTGAATTCCTGCT
>NW_006291549.1:2018888-2027495 GCF_000327345.1 Myotis davidii
TCTCCTCCACTTAAGAGCCTTGCACCAAATTGTTTCTGTGTTCACTTTAAATGGCATCTGTTGCTTACCAGCTTCATTAAACACAAACAGAATTTCTTCTGTGGCCCAGATATTGCGTGTGAAGAGCTGCAGACTTTTTGTCAAGCGGAAGTTCTAGAATTTGAGGGACCTCTTGTTCCTTCTCAAATCTCCACCGGTTGCCACAGTGATTCTGCGTTTGTGTGTGTATACTTATGTTCATTCATTCACGAGGCATATCTGTAAATGCCAGGCATTGTGCTGGACACCAGGAATACAAAGACGGTTAAGGCACAGTTCCTACCTTCTAGGAGTTTCCAGCTCTGATGGAAGAAGTTGGCACATGAATCAGGGGCATGCAGGGCAGCATAGTGCTTGGTGTCCTGGGGTGATGCCCAGGGAAGAACGAACTCAGGCCACATAGGTCAGTGGGAGCTTCCTAGAGGAAAGAGCAAGTGAGCTAAATCCTGGCGTTTCCTCATGGCCCTGCACATATGGGTAATATAGCAGTGCAAGCCAAGGGGGATAGTGTCTCGCTTTGCAGTCTGAAAAGCATGCTGGGAAATCCCTTCTGTTGAAACTGAGGGGCATTAGGGTTAGAAATGTGATTATAGACCATTTTAATAAGAAAGGCATTCTTATTAAGGGGCAGCCTCAAGTTGAAAGAAAAACAGGATGTTGAGAAAGAAAAGAAAGAATGCCATTCCAGGGGAGAGTGAAGAAGAGTGGGTTGTTTGCAGAGGGGGTGTGGGGAAAGGCTGATAGAAGGTCCATGGTCATTATCTTCATACATTTTATTAGTCATTGGGTGGGGAAAGGTTAGATCCTATCCAACCTTAAGTGATAGAACTACCCATTGATGGTAGAAACTGTGGGGAGATAGAGTCAAGCTCAACATAAGAAAGAACTTTCGACTGTCAGAGCTGTTTAAAAAAAGAGAGAGAAACTGAATTCCCCATCGCTGCCCATGTTTAAACAGAGGCTAAACCAGTGATGGCGAACCTATGACACGCGTGTCAGAGGTGACACGCGAACTCATTTTTTTGGTTGATTTTTCTTTGTTAAATGGCATTTAAATATATAAAATAAATATCAAAAATATAAGTCTTTGTTTTACTATGGTTGCAGATATCAAAAAATTTCTATATGTGACACGGCACCAGAGTTAAGTTAGGGTTTTTCAAAATGCTGACACGCCGAGCTCAAAAGGTTCACCATCACTGGGCTAAACCCACAGTTCTCAGCTGCAATGTGAAACACACTGAGTATCATCACTTTTGAGTCTTGTGGCAAGTAACTTGTTACTAATGATGCCACTTTTTAATAATGTCACTCCAACGTGAATTTTAGTGATTTATCTCAAGTGGGAGAGAAAAGAGTAAAGTCCCAACCAGCACACGAAGACTGACACATATCCCTGCGTGCACCCATGGACGTCTGTCATGCCCATGACTTTGTCATAGGTGTGGTGATAAAGAGATCATGTGGATTTCTGCACTAAGATATTCACTTTCTGGTGAAGAATTATAAGATGGGAGAGAGCCCCCAATAAGGTATCTTTTTGCTTATCCTGAAATTTAGGGGAGACAAATTTCTTCTCAGTTGTTTTCAAATATATTTCCAAGCTAATATTCATGAAAGTAATGCCCCAAAAGATTCACAAGAGCCCTTTCCGATGTGGCTCAGTAGGTTGGGCGTCATTCCATGCACCAAAAGATTAGCAAGAAAATGCCTTGGGGCACCCTCAGCCAAATGACTCATTTATTTTTGTTTTTCAACACCCTGTTGGTTAATCAGTCTTTCTGAATACATATGATGACTGCCAAATGGCAGAGGTACACAGACTCTTCAGACCAGTAGGGAACTATTACGAACATTGTATTGGACCAGCCTGCATCTGGCTGCCAGAGAAACTTTTGCAGGAAGCTGCTTCATCATGTCTCTCTGACTGGTTTCAGTAGGTGTCCATATTCAGGGTTCTCGTTGCTATACGTGAGCGTGTGTGTGCATTCTTAATATGTCTGGTCTCTTAACTTCGGTGATAATTAAGAATATAAAAAGGTTTTAGTTTTCCTTTTGACATTTTAACGTTTTCATTTTGCACAGCTGTTGTGAGTTACCCCCTGTCCAAGTGGGTGCTGATTCATCTATTTATTACTGATCATTAAATCCACACACTGTGCTCCATTTTCAGGTGTGTATTTTTTTCTTTAGCTCTGTTCGTGTGTCCCTGTGACCGCATCTGGTGTAAGGCAGTATCTGATGGAATGAAGTTGTATGTTTCAGTCCTTTTGTAGCTCCACAAAGAGTGCTGTGTTCCTGTGGATGATACTCAGATACCTCAAAACAATAACCCCATTCTAGTCAATTCAGTGCCTTTCAGTTCTCTTGTATCTTGTCTCTAAAGACTGAGGCAGCTGGCGAAATGACCAGCCTCATTCATAGATCAGCATGACATACCTTAGTGAAATGAGAACCTCAGCATAGGGACTGGCACACTTTTTCTATAAGTATATTAGGCTTTGTGGGCCACAGGGCTTCTGTGGTCTCCATTTTAACTCCTCACTTTTGCTGTTAAAGAGTAAAAGCAACTATTGACGCTGTCTAAACAATGATGTAGCTAGCTATGTTCCGATATAGTTAATCTGAGAACATTGAAATTTAAATTTCACATAATTAGTATGTGCACTGAAAGAGGAGCCTCCTTTTGAATATTCCCAACCATTTAAAAATGTACCAAAGAACTTATATACGCAAATGCATAACCCAGGGACACAGACAATAGTGTGGTAGGCCTGGGAGGGCCAGATGCAGAGTGGAGGGGGTCAGTGGGGCGGGGGGAAAGGACATCTGTTATACTTTCAACAATACAGATGAATGTTAAAAAACAAAAATGTAAAAGCAGGTACTGTCCTGGTTTTTGCCTGCTGGCCAGTGTGCCAACCCTTGCCTTAGCTGAGGAAGAAAAATGTTACAGTGAGTAAAGAGGTTTAGAGAGCTATTTTTCTCACTACCCAACATTGTAAAGTATAAGACTGAGTGGAGGAAGACATTTCTGACTCTGAAGTACAGTAGACCCTTGAACACACAGTTTTGAACTGCACAGGCCCACTTATATGCAGACTTCTTTCAATAAAACCCTGCACTGTCTCAATCCACGGTTGGGAGTTTGAGGATGCGGAGGGCTGACTGTATGCCTTGGTTTATGTCATTTCATACAGGGGACTTGTGCGCCCAGGGATTTTGGTAAATGTGGGATTATGGGGGGTCAGGGGCAGTCCAGGAAAACCAATTCCTCATGGATACCGAGGAATAAGTTAAGTTTGGGGGGAGTCAAAAGTTATATGCGGATTTTGAGTGCATGGGGGATTGGTACCTCTAACCCCTACATTGATCAAGGATCAACTGTATGGACATTTGCTAAAATGTTGGTATTGAGAAAGTTGAAGGAAAAGACCAGAAGAATATATGCCTACACTTTTACCATTAGAGGGAAAATTATTTTATGTAGAGTTTTTATTTCCTGTATTCAGGGTGTCCCCCCAAAATGTCTGCACATTTTAGCAGCTGATAACTCAATTTTGACAATGAAATCTACTTCAATAAACACTGCCTTTATAATTATTTGAAGTGTGTATACATTTTTGGGACTCCCTATATGTTTAGAGTTCACTTTCTCTAAACAGCCTTCCCTAATGGCTTCCTACCCCTATCCAGACAAGATTAGTTACAGAAATGGAGGCTCAGGGGCTCATTAGAATAGAAGTTGTCATTGAGGACACATCCAAACTTACTTTCAAGTAATAGGAGACTTTGGGCCTTGAGGAAAGCATTAGCCATGTGTCATCAGTTCAAAGTTAAACTCTGCTGCTCTCAACTGGGAAAATCTCTTGCCAGTTATAATAAATTACTTAAGTGGAAATCTTGGTTTGTGTGAATTACACCAGGCCAGTTAACAAGAGGATATGTGCTGGACATTGCCAAATTAGTTTTATAAATAGCTCTCTTAGCAAGTGCCTAACAAGGCACATTCACAGTTCTCCCAGGGTAATGACCCTCAGCCTGTCCCCGGCTGTCACAGTGTGGCTTAGTTTAGCGAAAAGAGTCCTGACCTTGTTAGTGGGGACAGAGATGAAAAGAAGGTAGAAATTGGCCAGCCTCCTTCCTGCGGGTGGTCACTGGACAGTTCTGTTCCTCTAGAAACCCTCGGATCCGGGACCTTCAGGACTGCTCTCTCCCCATCAAGGCCACACCAGTCCTGTGACCTCAGGGAGTTCATTTCCCTTGTCTAGGTCCAGACTTGCATATTTAGGAAGTTAAGGCTTGGAGTAGATTCTGCACTCGTCTCTTCCTCCCATGTTTATGAACGCTGTCTAGTGATTATCTGCCAGAGTAAAATCAAAAGGGAGAGCCTAGTGAATGATTTGCTAAGAGCTGTGTCCTATTTGGGGTATGTCCTGTATACAAATAATTGTATTGGATAAAGTTGTTTTCAGAGTTGGATTTCAAGTGAAGGTTATTTTGCACTGTGATCAAAAAGATTTAGCTACAGCCTGTACTATAATGATGTCTAGTTTAGGTAACTAGGAGTCTGCCTCATGGGGCACAAATCTGTAAAGATCTGGGTTGGTGTGGGCTCCTGCCTGGGAGATTTCTGTTAAATCACAGAGGACGCTGAGGTTGGTTCTATTCCTGCTCCCAGATGCCGAATCCTGCTCTGGGGACCACACTTAATGAATGCTCTAATATGGGTCTCTCTAGGGTGGGTGTGTTTCCCCCTGAGAACACTGGCTTTCGCCAAGATAGTAGCTTCTCTTTATGGAGCAGGAGTAGTTGGCTCTCTATTTACAGCGCCCAGAGGGAGAGGCAGTTCCGTACCCAGAATGAGAACCACTTTTCATGCCTCCCTTGGCATCCTCCTTGCAGACCATTCAGGATTCACACTGCTGGCATCCGGCTTCTGTGGAGAAGCCTGTGTAACAGCGTGCGTGGGAGCGCCTCTGCACAGAGGCCCAGGGTAGAATCGTGCTTGTGGGCGAAGTTTCCGCAGACCTTGGGGATTTTCAAAGCACAAGCAGAGGATGGGGTGACAGGTGCTTTCCTCCTGGTCCTCTGGGGTGGCCACTGCCAGGTCCCCAAGCCTCATTCGGAGGACAGCACAAGGCCTTCCAGCCCTGACGGGCTCTCTCTCTTCACGTTGGGGGATGTTCCTGTTTCCTCTCTTTTTATGAGGAGCATATGCTCTCAGGAAGTGGTGGTTAAGAGCATGGGCTCTAGAGCCGGAGCTGGGCAAGCTTTGTGTCCTCTCTGTATCTAGTTCATAGGGTTTCTGAGGATTAAATGGGTAAAGATACTGAAAGCCTTTGGAACCATTTCTGACAAAGAGAACACTTTATGATGATGGTGTTTGTCATTATTACTGAGTACAGTGAAAAGGGAAGGTTAGAAATTGGTTAGCCTCCTAGCATTGGATAATTTGAGAATATCAAAGGGGTCGTGGAGAATTCTGGCACCCTCTCTTAGAAACCTTGACTTTTGAAATGACTTTCTTCCCATCATAGCCGCACAAGACCTTGGGATACATATGACCTCGAATTCTTTCATCTTTGTCATATAGTCAGCAGGATAGCTGCCCTTTCCTCCCATCACACATGTAACCTGGACTTTCAGCATGTTTGTTCTGCATACAACCTTTGAATTCATTTTCATGACATTTTTTATTTTATTCTTTATTGATTAAGGTATTACATATGTGCCCTTATCCCTCCCATTGCCCCCCCCCCAACTCCCCCACTCATGCCCTCACCCCCCTAGTGTCTGTGTCCATTGGGTATGCTTATATGATCAACCTTTGGTTGATCTCTCCCCCTTCCTCCCACCCTCCCCTGCCTTCCCTCTGAGGTTTGACAGTGTGATCGATGCTTCTCTGTCTCTGGAGTACATAGAGGTTGATTGGCATTTGCTGGTGCTGAACCTCCCCTTGTGGCCGTAGAAGTCCTCAGTGCACAACTCCAGGGGACCATTCTCACTTCAGAACTAAATTCTGCTTAGCACATACTCAAATCCAAGACATGTTAAAACTCAATTAGACCAAAAGGACATGGCAGAGGGTTCATATGTAGGCAGGCACCTTTTAAGTAGGAGTGTTTTAAATGCATTTTTATACCATGATGACTTCACAGGAGAAAGTGTTTTCCTCTATTAATCCCAGTTATAGCAAACTTCTTTACACACACAGTAGTATGACTGACAGAGTTTGGTAAGTATTAAAAAATAAATTCTTCTGGTGGGTTATGGCTTGGTTTCAGATAGTGAAAAAGAAGGAGGCTTACCACATCCATGAAAGGATGATTTTATAAAGAGGCACAGTGATGATTCACAACTTTTATACAATTGAGGGAAGAGCCCTTAAACTCCAGTTAACAAAACAAAAAACAAAAACAAAACAAAACAAAACAAAAATTCCCCATGCACTTAATTAATATCTGAAATTCTGTCATCAAAAATGAGTTTCTTTCACTCATACCTCTATCATGTTATATGCAAATATCATGGAGAAGAGGATACATTTATTCCCACTAGTCATTTATCTTCTAGAGTGAATGAATGGACCAGGCATGTTGGTAAAAAAGGATTTCATGGGGGAATGCAGAGAGGACCAAAGTGCAATGAATAACCTCTCCAACAGACAGAGGATATGGTGACCAACTGGATACCAATACTGACCATTCAAAATCGTTCAGGGGTGGGCTCTAGCACCAGGACTTTTATTCAGAATTAACCAAACGTTCAAGGACTGATTAGAAGTGTTTGAGCAAGATTTTTATATACTCAGGATGTTCTCAGCAGTTAAATAAAAAACTTTCTGTCTCTTACTTGAATAAACAGTTGATGCTGCATTTTTCTTTCTTTAGGGCAGTGAAACTTGTCACCATTCCCAGCCCCCTACAGACGTCCAGTAAATGCCTTGGGGGTAGAATATAATACCTTAATTCTGCTTGTTTAACTTTCATTTACATTTGTTTTGTGCTGAATTTATTCCTGGGCCATAAATGCTTGTTTCTTCTGGGATATCTTTTTCTCCTGTGCAACCTCTTCTGGTTTAGGAACAGTTTGCTCTTTTTCAATATGGATCACCTCAGCGTGGCAGGGTGAGCGCCTGTTAATCCTGCTATGAGCTCTGTAAACCCGGGGCTTACCTGGGGATTTTGTTTACCTGGATGTGCTCAATGACCAGAACATCTACATCAAAAAATTTAAGTTCAGCATTGCTCTGCATTTTTAAGCACGGGCAGCCAAAATCATATACTCTTCCTGGGTCATGGAACCTGTATCCAGCCCCACCATTTGGCCTAGGCACCCCTACCAACCCAGCCTTGTGATGACAGCATGGCAATGTATTGTAATCTCTTCTGTGAAGTGACAACGTTCAGAGACTTAGTAGAATTTTGGAAATGCATACTTTCAATGTCCTGGGCAGTTTCACCAATGTTCTTAAAGTGAACACAAAGATTTGAAATTCTTTTTTTTTTTTAGAATTATAATCATTCATTCATTTTTATTGTTGAGGGTATTATAGATGTCCCCCCTCCCGCCCTCCGTCCCCTCCCCCCTCTGCCAGGCTCCCACCCGACCCTAGGCCTTCCTTCTTTATTTTTTTCTGGGTTGGTTGAATATTGAACCATTTTTAGAGATCACCTCAAGCTTTTTATGGGAAGAGAGGCTATCCTCACCTTATTTTGCCAGAAGACAATGAAGTATATTTTGAAATATATTTTAGGAAATAACCAGTGTCCTCTTCAGATGAAGTAGGCTTTGTATCCCAGTAGATCACATGGGATACAAAGCCATCCTTACTCCTCACAGCCCTCAGCCCTTCACCTTCCACTCAGGACTTGTCATTACTCTGTTGTATTGCCAGTAGTTCTGTATCTACTCAAGCGAAAACTAAGATTCTAAAGCTAATGGTCTTTGTCATTTAGAATATTAATTTTCTCATTTCAGAAAGTGGATGTCACCAGCAGGGCTGTGATGGAAATAATGACTAAAACAATTGAATACCTTCAACCCAATCCAGGTAAGGGGTCACTTTACAAGTTCAGGTATCCCTCCAGGTAACCTGTAAGCTTCTCTTTGAGAGGCACTTTAGGTTTGTTGTACTTCTGCTTCCTCAGCCCACTTTTCTGGAGGGTCATTGACTTCAGGTATAGCACTTTCACTTGGGATGGGGGTACTTTTTAAGGCTCAAATTGAAGTGACTGGGGGATTCTGTAGTATTTTATCTGACTGTGGTGTATTTAACAGACTACATTGTGTGGATGGCTTAGGTGGAACGTAATGTCAGGATAGCTACAAGATGTTATTAATGCTACTTTAATTTTCAAGGGATGATAAGAAAGAAAATTAGGATAATACTAAGATAAGAAATAGTAATGCCCTGAAGGTGTGAAAAGATAGGAGGTTGAATAATTTCTGTGAAGAAAGTTTTTGTTCATACTGTTTCACTACAGTCTTTAGAGGGTTGTTTTGGTTTGTTCGTTTTTTAAAAATATATTTTTATTAATTCCAGACAGAAAGGGTGAGGGAAAG
>NW_006291549.1:2027528-2044677 GCF_000327345.1 Myotis davidii
AATGAAAGAACATTGATCACCTGCCTCCTGCACATCCTACTGTAGGGATCAAGCCCACAGCCTGGACATATGCCCTGACCGGGAATCAAAATGTGATCTCCTGGTTCATAGGTCAGCCGTCAACCACTGGAGCCATGCTGGCTGGGCTAGAGGGTCGTTTTTAATTCTGATTCCTCTCTAAGCACAGCACAGATTAGCATTTGCTCCTGCTAATGTGGTAGACCATGAGAAAAGGAGCTCCATAGAAGTAATGGATCTCTGCCTTGGAAAGAGAATCAGGCAGAACTGGAGCCATCTCTGAAGGCATGAGGTGTAACAGAGCAAAGCAGCTGGCATTATCACCCTCACCCTCCCTCTTCTTTCTGCATGGCAGTTTGTAACCTAGAGTATAGAGACCTGAAGCAGGTCTGAATGTATTTAAGTGAAATGCAATTGCTATTTGGAAAACTGCTTACTCTTGAGACCAGATTCTTTGAGAAATGCAAGTTGGGATTTCAGTATTTTTGGTGGTCTTAACGGAAGATGGCCCAGGTATTTGGGCCAACCTCCATGTGCTTGGATAGTGAGCATTAGTGGCAAGAGATAAGAAAAGGAAAGGTGTGGGATGAAAGGAAGCAGGCCAGTGCAGTAGGCAGTGCTGACTAGCTCTCTACTGCTTCCTGCTGCCAGCTGTAGTTTCACTCAGCCTTTGTTTACCTAGGATAGTACAGCTGTTTTGAAGATGAACAAACTCTGTGGAAATAACATTTCTAGTTTTGTTTTTCTTCTTAAACTACATCAGAGATGGGATTATGTGAGGAAAGGAAATCTATAATATGGCGGTAAGCTATAGGAGCCAGGCAATGGACCAAATGGTTAGGAAATTAGGAAAAGAATAGCAAAAATCAAGTTTCTGAGTTTTACCTAGAGCCTTCTTCGTGACCTTTATATTCCACAGAAATGCAAGGATCTCTTAAATGCACCTATAGTCTTTAGTACTTAAACAACTGTAAGAAGTCAGGTTCTCAGAAGGAAACTACTCACCCTGCCTTGCCATAAGAAGTCATACAGGAGCAAGAAATGTTTGTCTTTACCTTTACATAGAACTTGGAAGTGCCCTTTGATTTCTTGGGATATACAGATGAATTGTGTTAGTAACTCATTGCAAAGCCAAATTAAATATAGGGGAAGGGAAGAAAAACATTGTACTTATTGAGCACTAACGTATTTTCAGCATCATGCTCATTATATACACAAAGCCATCTCTAAAAGTAATCTTTTTTTTTTTTCTGATGGCAAAAGTAGAACACAGTTGAACGAATCATAGTATAGAAAAGGGATTTAATATCTACTGTGGTACTAAAACTCAGTGGGGACCCATCACATTTCCTGGGTACAATGGAACACAGTAGGTAGGTACAGTCCCCCCAAATTCAGGGCCACCCAGGACCTCAGAATGTGACCTTATTTGGAAATAGATTTCTTTTCAAAAGTAATTAGTTAATGATCTTGAGATTAACACTCATTCTGGAGTTCGGGTAAGCCCTAAATCCAAGGACTGGTGTCTTGCTGAGACAAGAGGACACAGAGTTACCGGGAAGAAAGCTGTGTGAAGGTGGAGGCAGACATTGGAGTGATGCCGCCCTACGCCAAGGAATGGAGCTCCCGGAAGCTGGGAGAAGCAAGGAAGGATTCTCCCAGAGAGGCACTGGAAAGAACCAACCCTGCTGACACCTTGACTTCAGGGTTTTAGGCCCTTGAACTTTGAAAGAATACATTTCTCTTGTTTTCATTTGTTTGTGCTAATTTGTTATGGCAGCACCAGAAAACAAATATAGGTGGCTAGCCTCGTTTCACACATGAAAAAACAAGGGCCAGAGAACTTAAGAAACTTTCCCAAAGTTATACACTGTGGAGGGGATGGAGCCAGGATGGGACCCTGGTGTGACTGCTTCCTAAGCCCGTGTACTTTACGTGGAAGGTCCTGCCTCTGAGAAGGATGGGCTCACCTTCATTCAGGTGGGAAGGGACATTCGCTGTCAGAGTAGTGCAGCGGGAATCCAGAAAGGAAACAAATGGTGGGGTTGAGACATTTTTATTTAATTTTTTAATTTATTTCAGAGAGGAAGGGAGAGGGAGAGAGAGATAGAAACATCAATGATGAGAGAGAATTGCTGATTGGCTGCCTCCTGAATGCCCCCAACTGGGGATCTAGCCTGCAATCCTTTGGTCCACAGGCCAACACTTGATCCACTGAGCCAAACAAGCTAGGGTGAGGCATTTTTATTTTAATAAAAATGATTATAGGAAGAGGTAATTGGGCAAGATTTACATTTTTAGAAATGACACATTTTTTTAAATATTTTTTATTGATTTTTTACAGAGAGGAAGGGAGAGGGATAGAGAGTTAGAAGCTTCGGTGAGAGAAGAACATCAATCAACTGCCTCCTGCACACTCCCTACGGGGGATGTGCCCGCAACCAAGGTATATGTCCTTGACCAGAATCGAACCTGGGACCCTTGAGTCCTCAGGCTGACGCTCTATCCATTGAGCCAAACCGGTTAGGGCTAGAAATGACACATTTTTAATAGAATGTTGAATGTGCTTTGTAGCTGCCAATATATTAGTTTTATGACTATTTGCAATTGAATGGGTATCTGCCGTCCAGGAGAACAATAAGGGCCATCACCAGGCAGTCCCAGGTTGGTTCCAGAAAAGCAGTTACATATGGGCAGGCCACATGCATATGCAAATAAGTGTCACCCAGAAGAGTTCAGAACAAACCAAAAGTTCATAGACTCATTCTATAGAATGTAGATAATCTGTGCTTAATTTGTGTATGATAGATATGATTTCATTCCTCCATGGATTTCTTGCCTTGAGAGCAGACACTGGCTATGGTGTTCTTGAAAGATGCTGGCAGGTCACAGCCACTTGTTTAGAACCCAAACGTCCTTGAGAAGGGACACAAGAATGTAGCAAATACCGAGGGGCACCCAGTTCTTGGGCACAAAAAAAGCCTCTCGCCGAAACCGGTTTGGCTCAGTGGATAGAACGTCGGCCTGTGGACTGAAGGGTCCCGGGTTCGATTCCGGTCAAGGGCATGTATCTGGGTTGTGGGCACATCCCCAGTGGGAGATGTGCAGGAGGCAGCTGATCGATGTTTCTAACTATCTCTCTCTCCCTTCCTATCTGTAAAAAATCAATAAAATATGTTTTTTTTTAAAAAAGCCTCTCTGTGTCCCCAGGAGCCCGTCAACCAATACGGGTGGGTGCTGGTCTGCAATAAGCACGGTCGGCTGAGGTGAGCACAGGGGCTGACTTCAGGCAGCAGCTCCGTGGCCAGGCCAGAGGTATCAGTGGGAGTTAATGCTCTGAGGGCACTTGGAGAGTGACTTGTGTTAGATGTATGCTCCAGGATGCTTTCTCCTTTTCAGATCTTGTGGTTGTAGATCAGACACATCTCTCTTATTTTTGAAACTTAGTGTCTATTGAAATGATGACCAAAGAGTGTTTGATTAATTTTTATGAATTTGTTGGTGTGCTCTGTATAAGTCATACATCTACTCTTACCCACCTCCAGAGCAATATTTTTTTTATAATTTTTATCAAATTCTATATATTGCACTGTGTGCCCACCACCTAAAGTCAAACCATCTTCCATCAACATATATTAGGCCCCCTCTAAATCCCCCCCCCACTCCCTCCCCTCTGGTTACTGCCGCACTCTTGTCTGTCTGTCCAGAGTGATATTTTTAAAAGGCAAATCTGATCACATCATTATCTTGCATAAAACCCTTCAGTGGCTTTTCATTGCTTTTAGGATTAAGCTGAAAATGTTTAACATGGCTTAAAAGGCCCTCCCTTCATGGTCAGCCTGCCCTTTCTCCTCCACGTTGCCAGGCAAACAGTTCCCACAGGTCCGGTGTGAAGGTTACTTAGAAGCCTTCCTTGACCCCCAACAACATTAGGTTCCCCGGTCAGCATCCCTCTCATGATTCCAGCTGCTTTTCCCTGGTGGCGCTTGCCAATTATTGTAACTGTGTGATGTGTGTGCTTCTGTTTGTCCTCTCCGGTAAGGACAGGACTGTGCCTGTCTGACTCACCGCTGCATGTCCGGCCCCCAGCTCAGGTCTGTCAGCCAGCGGCACTTGGATATTTGAGTAAATGCATTATGAAGCACAATGGACAGCCAGTGCCCAATGTGATAAAATTGCTCTAATACAATGAACAGGAAGGGAAGCTCTTCCTTCTCCCTAAGTCATCAGCTTTACCCAGGTAACCAACACTTTCCAAGTCAAATGCATTCACTTTTATTTATTTTATTTTTTTAAATATATTTTTATTGATTTTTTACAGAGAGGAAGGGAGAGGGATAGAGAGTTAGAAACATTGATGAGAGAGAAACATCAATCAGCTGCCTCCTGCACACCCCTACTGGGGATGTGCCCGCAACCAAGGTACATGCCCTTGACCAGAATCGAACCTGGGACCCTTCAGTCGCAGACCGACGCTCTATCCACTGAGCCAAACCGGTTAGGGCTTCATTCACTTTTATGTGAAGACCAATTTGAGATGCAGTGCAGGACCGAAATTGAACCCCTGCTCTCCGGGACTTCACAGCCTAACTGCATAAGGTACATACACTCTGAGGAAAGTGGCTCAGAGGGCTTCCCAGCCACTTCCTTCTGGAAATGCCAGCTAACTGATGAGGTGCAGAGGGTGCATGGGTCACAGGTCCACAGGTATGCCCTGTGAAGCAGGCTTTTGAGAACATAGAACAGAGAGCTGTAAAGTCTTTCACTTTGGATTGTGAAATTATTCTAACAGGAGCAGTATAGACCAGTACAAATTTCTAACCTGCTTAGATAAACAATTTGAACATGGCAAATAATGTGCACAAATACCATTTTCTTGATCGTGAACCCCAATTCTCTATGAATAAATCATCACAGAAGATGTAAATCCATTTCCTTTTTTAAAATAAAGGAATAAATATATTTATTTATTGATTTCAGAGAGGAAAGGAGAGGGAGAGAGAGATAGAAACATCAATGATGAGAGAATACTTGATCAGCTGCCTCCTGCACGCCCCCTATAAGGGATCCTACCAGGAATCGAACCATGGCTTCCTGGTTAATAGGTTGATGCTCAACCACTGAGCTACATCCACTAGGCAGTTTTGTTATCTGAGTATCCGATACCTTCTGGGGAAAATGCTCTAAGTCAGCATTCTCCAATAGAAATAGTATGAAAGCCATGTGCATAATTTTGAATTTCCTAGAAGCCACATTAAGAAAGTGAAAAGAAAAGTAAAATTTATTTTAATAATATACTTTACTTAACTAAATATATCCAAAATATTAACCAACATTAAAAAATATTAAGAAAAAAATTTTCTTGCACTAATTTTTGAAATTTCATGGTTTTACACTTACGGCCCATCTCGGTTTGGACAGGCCACATTTTAAATGCCCGATTGCCCCGTGTGACCAGTGGGTCCCATTATAGACAGCGGAGGACTAGTTTTCTCTTCAGCCTGTCTATTATAGTTTGATATGTGTTTGATGTTTAGCTGCTTGGATTTTGTCTATTAGTGGTTGTTTTTCAGTAGGGAAATGGACTCTTGATTTTGGATCAGGGTATTTTTAAGTGTTTTTGTCTTTTTTTAAAATCTCCCTGCAAATCTATTGCATGGCACTGCATTAGGGACTTTCCCCTTAAGTAGAATACTAGACGTGGTGGACGGGGCTGTTTCCCTCCCAGCCATAGCATGCTGGCTACGCCAGAGGCTTTCTCGGTTTGCACTGAAAGGTTATACTGGCCCGTATATTTCAATCCAATGCAGATTTCCTAGAGGCGAAGAGCAAAAGCTGTTTGACCATGAAAACCGCTGTGCATAGTTAGGGTTTGGTTCTCTACAGAAATGCCTTCCCCTTGAATGGACGCCCGCGTGGTCTAGCTTTCTCCAGCAGGCCTGCGATGGGAGCAGTAAACCGCGGTCCTCAGATACCTATTCAGAATCTTTCCATCATAAATTCAGATCTCACTGGTGGAATGTTTCCTGTGGAACTAAAAGTTTGCAGCATTGATTTTAAAGTAAGATATTAATCCTTGAGATGATATTATATCAATATTATTAAGCTTCTTGCCCACGGGCTTCCCCCTTAGTTATTTTATTTCAAAGATGGGTAAAGATAGTGATTATGAGCTTCTTGGTGGTAGTAGAATTGGAAATCAATACATGCTACCTGACATTCCTGTATTCAAATCCTGGGCTCCACAACCGAGTGGAGGCGCTAGATTTCCTGGAGGGCACTTTCACTGTGTCCATCTTCTCATCTTTCGGGGCATATTTAGCAGCATGCATGGGACAGTTTCCCTCAGTATGTCTACAGAATAGGGGCATAAATGAACATGTCCATCCTTCGCTTAAGGAATAGGAGGTGTGTCATAGCCAGAGCTTTTCCAAATCCTGACACTGAAAAGTAATCCATAAAGGTCGGATTTACACAAGTGATTTTGAGGAAAATGTTGCTAACACAAAGGTATAAGAGACTTTCAGAGAAGAACATGTTAAAGGGAATTGTAAGTCAGGTGATACGTGGTATAATTCATATACCATGAGTAATGAAAATGCTGGGGGGGGTGTGATTTTTACTATATCTTTGGGGAAGATATTGAAAATTAATAAGTTTCTAATATATTTGAGGCACGTTGAGCAATTCAATTTTAAGTAGGCTGGGATTGGTGAGTTAGTAATATTCATTCACTGTGTCTCTAAAGACAGTGAAAGTCAGACCTTACCTAAAATGTAACTAATCATAGCAGAGATAGTGTGCATTTAAAGATATTGCACAGATATGGAAAAGTAGGCTGATGGAGTCTCGCTTTATCAGTCTGAGCTACTAATACACCAGCTGCATGGGGTGGTCCCTGCGTGCTCTGTGTCTCCACGTCTGTCTTCCTCTTCCTCCTACTGCAGCCTCACCGGCCCTTCCATCTCTCCCGTGCTTCAAGCTCTTCCCTGCATGAGGACTGTGCACTGGCTGACCCCTTCCTGGAATACCCCACCCGCCCTACGTGACACCTGTCTTCTTGCTCAGCTTCCTCTCACCTCCTCTGAGAGGCATTCCATGAGCCCCTGTCTACACCGGCCTGCTCCACAAACCTCTCCAGTCATTTCCCACTTACAGTGCCATTGAAAGTTCTCATCAGGAGTTACAAGGTCCGATGGTCTGACTTCATTTCCTACATTCCTACCGATCTCCCTCTCGCTCCCTCTGCAGTAGCCAGCATGGACAGCCTTCCACTGTTCCTCATACCCACGGGCACCTCACTCATCTGACCACGCTGGGCCTTCTGCCCAAATCTCCTCCTCTCCATGCCTCCTCAACTCAGCCTCCGCTCAGGCTCTGCTCAGATGTCATTGCATGTTGGTGGCTTTCCCAGCCCTTATTTCAAACCTTCCTGTCAGCACTCTCTGAGCCCTTTCCTCATGTTACTTTCCTTCGTGGCTTTTGTCACTACTTAAATGTTTATTACATTGCACTTTTTAAGGTGTGGCTTGTCTTTGCCACCGTAAAGCAAGAGGCCCTGAGTGCAGGGCTGTGGTTTGTACACTACAGTCAGAGAGCCCCGTTCTTATCTTTTATTGTCCTTATCGCAGTATTTACTTTCATGTCATTTTTATTTGTTCACTATACAGCCACCTCCATTCTCACTCCCATTTTACATTCTCCACATAGCAGCCATTCCCCTGCTTATTACATAGACCTCTCTTGTCCACACCCTTGTACAATCCCCCCTGCCCAGCCGTGAGTGTAGGTGGGATTTGTGACTTGCTTCTAACAGGTAGAATTGCCAAAGGTGATGGGATTGAACACTCACCACCCCTTGGTTAGATTATATTGCATGGCAAAGTTGGTGGGATGTCCCTCCCATGATCATCTGTAATAATAAAAGTGTAATATGCTAATTAGACCGGGTGACCTTGTGGACAAAGGCAGGGCTGCTAGGGAAGCCCGGGTCCTGGGTGCCAGAGGGAAGCCAGTGCCAGCAGCCGGGGGAAGGAAGGCCTACTCTTGCACGAATTTCATGCATCGGGCCTCTAGTATTATATAAAGCCGCCTTAGTAGACTGGAGGGAGAGAGGTTCTCCTGCTGGCCTCGGAGAAGCAGACTACCTGAGGAGAGGGCCAGGGGTCAGGGCACTGGGTGTGGCTTCTAGGACCTAAGGGGTGGCCACTGGCCCACAGCTAGTAAGGAGCCGGGGCCTCAGTCCCACCACCATAAGGGTGTGACATTGTCAAAAACCTGAGTAAGCTCAGAAGTTGAAGCTTCCTCACGCTGGCTTCTGGATAATGGGGAAGCCTGGCCCAGCCCTTCACTGTAGACTTGAGAGACCCTGAATAGAAGACACAGGTCATGCCTGGACTTCTAAGGACACTGTAAGACACATATGTGCTGTTTGGGCCACTAGTGTGGGACTGTGAGGCAGCTTAGCTCATACACTGTGGCTGTCTGTTCCTCGGGCAGAGCTCCTATTTCAGCGGATCACCGCTGGGCCACCCGGCCACTTGCTCTGATCCCTCTTAGTCCCTGGATCCCTTATATTGAAGGAGAGATAAATTGGGAAAACCTGCCACATTGTTTCAGCTTAGGATGAGGTTTTCTGAATGCTCTAGGGCAGGGGCGGGGCCCTTCCTTCTGCCCTGGGCCATTTATAACATCATTCACTTAATATAAATTTATGCTGCTATGAAAAAGGCTCCTACGTTTATTGAATTTTGAGTCCTGCCTGTGGTTGCCTTGGCAGGGCCAGACCAAATGATTGTGTGGGCCTTACATGGCCCGCGGGATGGATATTCCCCACCCCTGCCTGAGGGAGTGGTTGGACAGGTCCACTTTATGCTAAGACTGAAGATATGTTTGACACCTGAGAAGTAAAAGGCTCCTGGCACAGTGCCCGGCACTGGCACTTTGTAGCGGCTCAAGAAATGTCCCTCAGCTTCTCTTCCCAGTGGCTTGCAGCCGCGCCTGAGGGCATCTCAGGTGCTTCCCCAGGATTCTCCCACAGGGAAGGTCTCCCGGGGAAATCACCGCAGGACCCTCTGCCAAACAATAGCATTCTGCCAAGCACCTACCCTCCTTCTGCTCCGAAAGCCTGGAGAAGCAACGGCTCATTATGTATTCAAATTGTAGGACCCATGTTATGCTCCCATGGTGCAATTGCCTGCTCTCCCAGAATGCACTGTGAGACTTGTGTCGGCTCTTTGCAACACCCTCCTATGATGTTCACTATCCCACCTCACAGGTTCTCAGGGCTGCTGACATGTACCTTGTCTCCGTGTCTTAAAATACCTCCCGGCTGCTTCCTGCTCCTCAGGGGCCTAAGAGGGCTCTGTTGCCTTGGAGGGAGGTGTTATAGAAATGCTACCATTCTTTGGGTTGAGGGTAGCATGATTTAGTGCAAAAGTGACGTATTATATGTCAGTGGGCAAAGCTGTGTCCTTTCCCAAATCTCTTCTCAGATTTTTCAAAAGAAACCGCAGAAGTTTGAGGAAATTTACTGACGTCCTCATTATCATATAAATCTTCTGTGTCCTTTCAGAATTGCTGGTGCCCAGGGCCAGTAAGACGTTGCTCAAAGTTCAGGGAGCAGCAGAGGGTTCGTGTTAGACTTGTAGATGCTCTGAGATTTCACCTGGGAAAATCAGGCCATTTTGCACAATCACAGGCTGCCAATGTGAAATAGATACTAACGTGCTAATTCTTGAATGCATTTTGTTGCAGGTACTAAGTCCCAAATCTAACCTAGTATGATTTGGTGATTTATACTAATATTTCAATTGTAATCCCTGTAATAAACTTTGCAAATTTAGTCTAATGCAGAATTCATTTTTTCCTCTTACTAAAGACATCATTGAGGAGCTTTGATAGATAAGTAAAGAAGTAGAACTGTAGCTGTTGGTGACCATGTCAATGAAATGGCTATCGATAACATTTTTCTCCTGCCAAAAGGGGGCAAGAGGAGAAAAGAAAGAATATTTGTTTGGTGCCCGCTTTGATTACATTCATCATCTCATTTCACCAACACAGCAATTCTACCAGTAAGTATTGTTGCCTCTTACTTATACCCAGGCACACTGAGGCTGAGGGCCAAGCACCCTCTCTTCCCTGCAGAGCTGGGGCGCAGCAGAGCAGGAATTTGAACCCTGTCCTAGTATTCCTTTGATAGCAGGTGTGCTTTTGTTAGTTAGTGGGAAATGATAATAGAGTCATTACAGGAGAATACAGTTCTAATATTTTTATCTTCAAAAAGAGGCTGCATTTTCACATTTAAATGCAACTTTGGTCTTCTAAATTTTAACCTTGCTTGTTCACAATCTTTGTTGTATTTAGTAATTAGTCGTCCCTAATGAGATTTGAGAATTTTCCACAAGAAGGATGCTAAACTCCCTTTTATTTTCCTTGAAATGTCTATTGGTGCTTTCATTTTTTAACTCTTTTAGTAAAGACCCATCAACAAAAACAGAGTCATTGGGACATGGTCTAACTGTAGTATTCATTCTTATAGAAATAAAAACAAAGACAAGGAGGGTTTAAAAAATGAAGGGTGGCCCATGTGTGTCTCCCAGCACAGTGAGCAGAATGCTCTCTGACTCTTCAGCTAGAGAATAAATAAGCTCATGGAGAACAGACTCTCTCAGAATCTCCCCAGCACAGTTCCTTTCACAGAGTAGGCGCTTCATAAATACCTGTTTTGTTCATTTTATCGCAGAAAAAACACACATGGTTAAAAGCAGATTTTTTGTAAATACCAATGCAATCAGGCAGTGCAAATTCAGAATTTTTTTCTATTTGGGGGAATACCTAATTATTTCCATTGTAATTTTTTTTATTGATTCTTACTAATTTGATTTTTCATATCCCTTTAAGACTCATAATTTAGCTTAAGAAACCTCTTTTGTTGGGAGAAATGAGAGCCGATTTCCTGATTATGGGAGATTATGATATCAGTTTTTTATCATTTGTACATCACAGAGATGAATTGTTTCTCAAGAGTCAGAATTAATAAGAGTAAATGGGAAGTGGGATGCCACCTTTACTGCGCTTTAAGAAATGGGCTCAGGAGAAATGAAAAGGCCCAGCAGCCTTAGAAATCTTAAGAGCAAGTCTGTGCAAGGGCCACAAGCAGGCCAGATTGCCATCAGCATGAGCCTTCCCGAATCGCCCTGTCAGATCACAGGGTTAGTGTGTAATTAGATCTTATCAGCAACCTTTAGCTCCACTTCAGGGAACAGTGGGTGGCCATTGTGCTTTTAAACAGGGAAGTCTTTTTCTAAGGACTTGAAAAAATGATGTATGCAGAAGAATTTTATTAAAAAATGCAAACTTTTAAATGAAATTGTTTAGCCCACAATTAATAAGTAAGTTCCCACTGTACATCAGCCCTGTGTTAGAATTCAGTAGGATGCAGTGTGTCAACTAGTAGCAGGAAACAGACATGCAGAAAAGAGACAAAGTATCATGTGAGATATGATCCATGCACAGGGCGCAGTGCAGACATGAAATGAGGGGAGGGGTCACGCGTACTGCAGGGCAGCAGAGGTAAAGGGTGATTGGGAAGGACTTTGTGAAAGAGGCTGCTGGGTGTTGTGTGGGGCAGGTGGACAGAGAGAGGGAAGGCTCTTCCAAGTGGAGGGACATATCTAGAAACTTCCGGAAACGGAGTGGTTCTTAGTGTGGACGCTTTTATCCATAGTGCCGGACGTCCCACAGATCCTTAACCAGCTGGAAACGCACGTTCATTAGTTCTGGGAAATTTTCTTGAACTATTTAAAAAAAAAACACAAAACTCCCCTTCTATTTCTGTGTTCTTCCTTTTCAGAACTTCCATTATTTAGCCTCTAGACCTGGACTGACCCTGATTTTATGCTTTCATAAAATTCTTTCATCTCTTTCTTTTTTTCTAAATCCTATTTTTTTTGGGGGGTGGGGGGAGGATTTGCTTTAACTGTATGATCTATGCATTCATTGGTGGTTAAATGTTACATTTTATTTAAATTCATATTTAAACTTAAATTATATTTTAAGTTCTAAGTGTTGTTCTCTGTCTCTTTTTTATTTTATGAATGAGAGTATGTTAGACACCTGAGAATGTTAATAATAATTACTTTCCCCTTCCTGAATGGTTTGTTCCCTATTAATTTCCTTGTTTGTTTTGACTCTCTCATGTTAGTTTTCTACAAAATCTGGTGATAGCAGCTGCCATTTTCCATTAGGTGTAGGACAGCAAAGTGGTGGGGAGGGGGGAGTAAGAGGGGTGGATGATGGAGTTTATTAACTGGAATGGCTTCATTTTAGGGTGATCATCCTGGGATTGTTGTAGTTAGGTCTCTTCTCTTGGGTTGGTTGAAATCCCCAGAAAAGAGTCTTCTTGTCCCATGCCCAGAGGACATAAACCTGGCCGCCAGTTCCCTGGGGGATATGTGGAGGAAGTAGGCTGATAATTCTCACAGTTCTCTATGTTGATTGGCCCTAATGCCCTGGTTCAGTGTGGAATCCCTCCCTCAGCAGAGACAGGTGTGTTCTATCTTCAAAAATATTTGATTGCTATACATTTTCTAGTCCCCATTCTCTGAGCTTCAAAAGCCTCCCTGTCACATGCGCCTAAGGATGTGACCTGAGTCTCTTGTGGGAACCACTGCCATGAGCGTGTGCTAGTTTCCCGGATATCCATTCATTCATTTAGTATTTTCTTCAGCACATGTGTGTTAAACATCTGTGTGCACAGCTTTATGCCCATCCTCCTGGGGAGAGACTTAGGGCAGCATACCAGGATCCTGCTCTCTCGGACCAGGGGAGGGATTGCTCTCAGGAAGCTGTTTCTGTGGTAAACCCAGGGGGGCACTTGAACTAGGCTAGTGAAGGTGGGAAAGACAAGACAGGGGCATAGTCAGAGAGCTTGTGACAATTTGTGAGAAAGTGTAAAGCTGTGGGGGAGGAGGGAATAGAGCAGCGGTTCTCAACCTGTGGGTCGCGACCCCTTTGGCGGTCGAACGACCCTTTCACAGGGGTCGCCTAAGACCATCCTGCATATCAGATATTTACATTGCGATTCATAACGGTAGCAACATTACAGTTAGGAAGTAGCAACGAAAATAATGTTATGGTTGGGTCACAATATGAGGAACTGTATTTAAAGGGCCAGAAGGTTGAGAACCACTGGGATAGAGTGAAGGTCCCTTTAGAAGAGAAGAGGAGGACCCCTGAAGGCACACCCAACTTGGTGAAGCAATCCAGGCTGAGACCATGGTATACGGATTCTAGGCTGTTCAATTTCTATTTTTCAGGCTTACTCTCTGCTTTTTTAAAGTACTGCTTTTATAAATCATTTTAAAATGATGGTGTTAACATTTAAAAATGGTTAATTCTGAAGCCTCTTCATTTTTATTTTCCAGAACACAGAAGTTTTGCTAACCCAGGGTTCGTAATACATATTTAATGAGTTTGTGAATGAATTTACAAGCAGTCTCTTCAAAAGTGTGGGTTATTAGGTATTTTAGATGATTTGCAGAAATAAAGATAAAATAATAGAATATGATTTTCTTCCCCCTTCTCATTAGACTGTAGAATATATTCAAGATGTTCTTAAGTAATTAAGAGAAGAATATTGCTCTCCATAATTGAACAACATTCAAAATGATGAATATGAAAATCAGCCACAGTATATTAAAACCATTATAATTACTTTTGGTAATTGCTTACCAGAAGACAACTCTTAACAGAACCAAGATATAAGCACAGACCAACAACCAGCTTTTGCTAAAGGAGTGAATCTGTAGAGTAGAAAATGGCCAACACAGGATTTGAAGCGATGAGCCGCCATGTGTGGTTTCCTTACTCTCTCTTTGATCTCCGCTGGTTTCCTTTCCTTCTCTCCATTTGTTGCTTCTGTTGTCTGCTATTTGTTCCTCATAAGATTTTGAGAGAGTTTAGTGATTTAAAAAACATATGCCTATGCCTGTGTCTACCTCTACCCCCCGCCCCCCCCCCCCCGTGGATCAGACTCCACAGGTTATCGATGAAGAACCTGAAGCTAGGAAGGTGGAGGTGCAGTTTTCAGTAGCTGAGCTGGTTTATAGACTGGTTAAGGCCTGATTCTTCATTCAGCCCTGTTTCTGCTTTATTGTACGGACTACTTTGAAACGGTGGTCAAGGCCTGGGGTGGAGTGGGAACTGGGTGGAGAGGGGCAGTGGGGGAAAGCAGGGGTACATCTGTAATATTCTCAACAATAAAGATAAAAAATAAAATAAAAAAAACAGCCTGTTCTCTCTCTGCCTTCAGCTTCCAGAGCCAAACTCAGCATGATCAACACAATGTCCAAAATCCGTGGGCAGGAGAAAGGGCCCGGCTACCCGCAGGCGGAAGCCCTGCTGGCAGAGGCCATGCTCAAGTTCGGGAGAGAGCTCGGAGACGACTGCAACTTTGGTATTGAGTGCGCTCTCGCGTTTCCACTCACGCGTTTGTCCATGGGGTTTTGGTGCCAGTAAGAAACTTCCTAGGAAATTAGTCACGCCGTTTTATATTTCCGTTCTCAGTTTTAGGTCCTGTACACATGGGACAACAAAAATCTGTTTTCAGTGTTGTTTCATCATTTTCAGTGTGGTTTGTTGTAGGGGTTTTACTTATTTTCTTGTTCTCTGATGAGATGCCAATCTTTACAGTAGCTGACTGCCATCTCCAGATGCCTGGACACTTACCCTGGAGTTTTTCTGGTAGTGACTGGAAATTGAGGCAGAGCAAACAGTCCCAGTGAACATGAATTAACACAGTGCCCCCTGAGCTTTCTCTTAGATCTCTGCTCTTTTGTATGTGGTCAACTTCTTTTTCTTTTTTTTTTTTTACACATTTTTTCTCGATTTCCAAGAGGAAGGGAGAGGGTGAGAGAAAAACATCAATGATGAGAGAATCATTGATTGGCTGCCGCTTTCATGCCCCGTACTGGGGATTGAGCCCACAACTCAGGCATGTGCCCTTGACTGGAATCGAACCCGGGACCCTCCAGTCCACAAGCCACACTCTGTCCACTGGGCCAAACCAGCTAGGGCATATGTGATGTCAACTTCTCCTACCTCAGATGAGATGGGTTTATTCCTTTATCCTCTGGCCCTCAGCTACCGTACTGAACACCTTCCATTTTTATTCCCTTGTGATGTGAGATCTTAGCAAATGATGGCCTTTTTGTCTGTACCCTGCTTATTGCTCCTGAGAAATGTATTGGCCTTAACCAGGAAAGCTGGGAATTAAAAGAGAGGGCAGGGAGCTTCCAAAATTGTTTCCAAATTTTATAAGAGATAGCACCCCCTTAGGGGGCACGGAGTCTTGCCTGTATGAACTGCCGTAGGTAGAAAATACATTGTTCTCTGGAAGGTGTTCCATACTGTCTCTCATCTCGGTTGTCTTCAGGGCCCATGGGGTTTCTTCTGTGATGGGCACTGTCCATGCAAACGCATTCTACGTCTGTTCTGTAACATACAAGAGCTTCGTTCTCCCCTTCCAGGCCCTGCGCTCGGTGAGGTGGGGGAGGCCATGCGGGAGCTCTCGGAGGTGAAAGACTCCTTGGACATGGAGGTGAAGCAGAACTTCATTGACCCCCTTCAGAACCTTCACGACAAAGACCTGAGGGAGATCCAGGTACCTGTCACTGGTCCTCTGGGAAGTGGGCAGTTTGGATTGTGTAGGTGAGGCACCCTTTTTCTTTAGAGAACATTTTTTTGAACGTACTGTGCACGTTGTCAGCACTGGGCACGTGAATTGCAAAACAGCCCAGCAAATTAAATGAGAGAAACTAGAAATGCAAGACTTTTTGTCCCGTGCCACTACTATGCCCGTGCCACTCATGGCCATGACATTTGACTTCTCCACATTTATTTTTCAAGATTTCTCAAGCTTTTTTACTCCAGAAGGATGATATACTTTCCCTGATGACAAACAATTTTATTAGTTCTCTGGTTTTCCGGGCTGATTTTATCCTCTAAATTGCTATCTGCACTAGTTGTTAAATAGTTATTCTGTCACTCTATAAACACATGTTTTCATATTTTCATAACAGTTGCTAGGATTGAGAAAGGATACACACTGTTCTCTTGGTAAAACATGTAGAAAGTTGAGCTATTCCAAATGAAGTTCAATGAGCTTTACCTTTGACTAGGTGTATAGTGTTTGCTCATTCGTTCCTTCAACAAATATTTGTTGAACTGTCTGAAATTTAATTTCCTTTACTGTGACATGAGCTGCCATACCTTAAAGTCTCCTCGATCTCCTTCTTCTGGCCTAAATTTCCTTCAGCCCTACCACTAGCTCAAGGTTGCACCGTTAGTAGGGGGTAGACTCACTCTCAACCTAAAATACAACTGACTCCAGAACACTGCCCTACACCTGACACAAGTTCAGATGTTTTACAAGAATTTTCTTCCGCCCTAACCAGTTTCGCTCCGTGGATAGAGCGTCGGCCTGCAGACTGAAAGGTCCCAGGTTCGATTCTGGCCAAGGGCATGTACCTTGGTTGCAGGCACATCCCCACTGGGGGGTGTTCAGGAGGCAGCTGATTGATGTTTCTCTCTCATTGATGTTTCTAACTCTCTATCCTTCTCCCTTCCTCACTTAAAAAAAAAAATCAATAAAATATATTTAAAAAAAAAATTTTCCTCCCAAAGGAGCAAACATTTAGCTTTGGGTCAGAGCATGGATTGAGGCAAGGGTGTGCAGTGGGAGGGAAGGTCTAGGACAAGCATGTCAAACTCGCAGTCCGCAGGCTGCACGCGGCCCACAATGAATATTTTTGCGGCCCAGCCAATATAACGGTATGTAAGAAACGTTTTAATAAAAATTTTGTAACTTAATTTTTACAATGACCTGTTACATATAATTATTAATAACAAACTACAACGTTCGCTAATGACTGATGACTATAATCGTGTTGCATTCATTTCCCTTACGTGCCTTACGCGCAGGTGCACCATTTCTCTCCGCTAATACCAGCAGCGAATATTTTAGTGGAGCAGATGGCCACATCATTAGTCTTGTTTGGTGTGTGCAACAGGAAATATTTTGCTTTCAGAGAACAAGAAAAATAGGTTTATTTGCGTAACACTTTTTAAT
>NW_006291549.1:2044764-2063448 GCF_000327345.1 Myotis davidii
AGAGCCAAATTTTTTAAATTTAAACTATATAGGTGGGTACATTGTTATTTACTTAATTAGGGTACTCCTAAGGCTTAGAAAGAGCCACACTCAAGGGGCCAAAGAGCCGCATGTGGCTCGCGAGCCGCAGTTTGCCGACCACGGGTCTACATCAAGGGAATTGCAGCCATTTCTCTTGCCCGTTAGGCATGGAACGCTGCAGCTCTTAGGAAAAGAATACTTTGCAGCTTTGGGAAGTGACCTTTTCACTTGGTCACTAAAGGTGTTGGGCAGAGACTGGACAAGCATGTGGCAGGGATGCTTCGAGGAGGGGTCCAAGTGCAGGGTGGAGCCTTAGGTCTCTACGAAGGCCCCTTCCAAGTCAGGTTTTGTGACTGTAAAGGGGAGACTTAAACTAACCAGTGGTTCCCTGAAAGCTGCTTCAGTCAACGAGGCTAAGTGTTAAGATATAGATTCCTAGGCCCCCGCCCTGGCTATGCTACTTCAGGTGATCAGTAATCCACATTTGAAATAAGCAATTAATAAGGCAATTCTAACAGATTGGATGACTTCCTAGATAAGTCCTTTATAGTGTTAATGCTATACGATCAGAAAATCAAGAGTTCCATTCTTACTTCATTTCAAGGGAAGTGGGAATTTTCCTGCCTTCTCATGAGATACCATTTCTTCTGACGTTGGGGACTTGTGGGCCCTGTGCTTTCCACAGGCAGAGCATGTACACACAGTCCCCGCTTCTGTCGGGGGAGGGAAAGGCACCTTCCAGCTTGGCTTTGTCCCAGTGAGGGCAAAATAATAATAATAATAATAATAATAATAATAATAATAATAGGCACTGCTATTTACCACAATTTCTTTCTTGCTCTTAATTACTTTAAAACATGTTTCCCCACATTTAGCCTGTGGCAGCATTTCCCCACTGACACGTGCTTTTTTACTTGTGTGGTGACACCTTTTAGAATGTAGCCTGCCTCATTTTGCAAGCTAACAGGCAGGCGGGGAAGTGAGCTTTCAATAGGCCTTTCCCTGAGTCCTTCCAAAGCACGTTCCTGCCCCGGACTTTTTCAGCATCACCTAAAGAAGTTGGAGGGTCGACGCCTGGACTTTGATTATAAGAAGAAACGACAAGGCAAGATCCCAGATGAAGAGATCCGTCAAGCCCTGGAGAAATTTGACGAGTCTAAAGAAGTTGCTGAGTCAAGCATGTTCAATCTGCTGGAGATGGACGTGAGTGACTCTCCTTCCATCCAGGCACAAGATTAATGTGCTCACGGGTCCCATCGTTGAAAACGTTACTGTCTGATCACACTACGTGGTGAGAACTTCAGTAGATGGTTGTTTCTTTTAAATAATTTGAAATTATAAGGTAGATTAGAAATGGTAAGTTTTTTTTTCCTGTACTTGTATTTCTGTAGTTTGATTTAACTACATTTTTGTCTACTAATGATCTTACCAATAGTGGGGAGATAAGAATATTTCTGATGACCCATGTATCAGTCCAATAGCTAAAAAAAAAAAAAAGTGGTTTGTTGAAATGCAGGGCAGATTGACTTCAGGTTGTATAAGAATATCAACTAAAATGCATTCAGAAGAGGGTTAAGATGTTTTGTGTTTGGAAGTAACGTTGACATTTTCTTTCAAGAGGTAATTTCCATTGATAGCAATGATTGTAGCATAGATACTGCATTTGGGGCATAGATGAGATGGTTTGAAAGCTGCTTTCACATTTACAGAGCACTAAGTTATCCTTCACGGCTCTAGAAGTTACATTCCCTCCACTCATGTAGGAAACCTGTGACCTAGCTTTCCTGTCCTTGCTCCCTGCAGCCTCTGGCCCGACCACTTGCTGACTAACGTCTGCCAAGATGTTTGCAGAGTCTGTATATACTTACCACTGACTGGTGACAGGGGAGACATGTTGACCATGTCCAGACTTTCCCATCACCCCAAGACAGTGTAGGTTTGTGTTCATATGAAACAGCTTGAGTCCACCTACCTACTGAAGAGGAGTGCTTCATGGGACGGGCAGTGACCTGAATCAGTGCTCCTGACCTGCACCCTGGGCTGTAACCCACCCCAAAACTCTTGGGGCAGCATTGCCTCTGTTCATTTGGAGGCCATTGTTCAGCTAGATCACAGCACAAGAGATGAAGTGAAGAGTCACCAAGTATGCTTAGAATAGTAGAGCCGGAATGAAGCCAGATGTCACCTGACCCAGCCCTTTTACATTACTGATGAGGCTTGGAGAAGACAAAAGATTTTCCATTGTAGCACACTGCCTCCCATGGTGCCTCATGTGAAAAATCAGTATTCACGTTTCTATTAACAGCACTAATATTGACTTAGCATGAAAAGTATAGGGAGCAATGAATCTATTGGTTAATGCTTTTTTGGTCTTATAGGATATCAGTAAAATAAGCCAAACCCTACTGAGAAGGTCTTAGCTAAGCATGAAACTGTTTGATGAGAGTTAAGTGATCTTCAGGAGAATTCTGAATAATGTTGCTTCTTGTTCCCAAGCATAAGGATGCTTTCTTATCCTTAATCGATTCAGAGCCTGTAAAGCTCTGTGTCTTCGCCTGGCTCCCCACGTGGTCCTGGGCATCACCAGGCACTGGGCTGAGTGTCAGGGGGGCTCTGTCATATGCACAGGACAATAGTAGCCGCTTACGGTCAGTAACCTAGGAACTAAGGCGTGATTCCCCCTTGATCTGCAGATCGAACAGGTGAGCCAGCTCTCTGCGCTTGTCCAAGCCCAGCTGGAGTACCACAAGCAGGCAGTCCAGATCCTGCAGCAAGTCACCGTCAGACTGGAAGAAAGGTATTCGACCGTTCCCTGCATCTTACACCTCCATTTTCTTGCTATAAAATGATGTGGAAAGGAATGGAGATAAGAGAGAGAATACATTTGAAGAAAAACTTCTGCCAAAATTCATGCTGATCCTACACGGGCACCCTGTGGATCATTTGTTCTGATTTTATTTTCTCTTATGCTTTGTTTTACTTGGTGGCATTGAATCTAATCTCATGTGAATGAGAGGTCAGTACTTGGATTATATTTTAGCTGCCACAGATGGGATACCTGGATGTTCCGATGATAATAGATGTATGCTATTGATCAGCTATTCTGTGTGGGTACTAAAGGCATATCATCATCAATCGTATAACAGCCCTGTAGGTTGAGGATCATCCGCCTTTTCTAACAGATGAGCCAGCCTAGGCTCAGGGAGCTGCCCTCACTAACCCCGGGTCACTCACTGGTCCAGATGGGGTCCGTGATCCAGCATAACCTGTTTGAGAGCTTGTATCTTTCACACCTTCTGTTTCTCTGGATGGTGGCATAGTCCATCTAAGAGGGCTGCTTTCATGGGCCTGTTCCCCATCCTCTGATGTGCCCACCGCAGGGCTGTGGTAGTTTTCCTTGTGAATGGGGCTCCCTGGAGTTGAGGACAGCCTGCTCAGCTGTCTGTAGTGGCCCTGCACTATGATATGTGTTACTTTATTTAGCCAGATTAAGCAAGATGATTTTGCTAAATGTATGTGCATCAAAGTGTTACCTCAGCAGCCTTTATTCTCAGCTCGTGGCCAGATGAGACACTCATTGCTGATGAGTCGGCTCAGTGCACAATGACGCCTCCAA
Source organism: Myotis davidii (assembly GCF_000327345.1). Taxonomy (NCBI): domain Eukaryota; kingdom Metazoa; phylum Chordata; class Mammalia; order Chiroptera; family Vespertilionidae; genus Myotis; species Myotis davidii. The sequence goes on from NW_006291549.1 coordinate 2,048,402, forward strand.
TCTTTGGGTTACACCATGGAAACTCCTCACCTGCTCCCACTGGGTCCATCTGGCCACCTCTTCCTACTCCGTATCTTCCCTGACTAGTGCTTAGAGTGTGCGTCTTCCCTCGGTGCACCCTGGTGGAGATGTGTGGAACCCCCTGAAGTCTCTAGAACGATTAAAACCAGGCACTTGAACACACTAAAGAAATGCGTGTCTTAGTGACATCTGTTGAGTGTAATGTTCTTTCCTTTCTTTCCTCTGGAATATGTACCAAGACACTCTTAGCCTGCTGCCACCATACTCTAAGCTCTACCCACCTTTGCAGATCTGTTCTACACTTTCTTTAGGGGATGAGTTTCATTCCCACTTCCTATTCTGCAACCTGCTCACTGTTCTCAGAGCACACAGTTCCTCCTTTCCATCCTTCATCTGTAAATGGCTCGCTCTCATCTTTTACCTTCGTCCGTAGACTTTCTCCAACTTCCCCATGGACAGGTAGACTCCCCCACCCCACCCCATGTTCCTGCAGCATTTTGCACCCATCTCTACAGCACTTACTCTCACTTATGGTAACCAGTTGTTTATGTTCTGTCTCCCCTACAGGCCATAGGTGCTTGTGGGCAAACACTGTGTCTTACTCATCTCTATGGCCCTAGCACAGTGCAGAGTGAGCTCAACAAGGGAGGGAGAGAGGGAGGGATTGAGGGAGAGGATAGAGACAGGGAGGGTGTGACCATGGAGGGACATCACCAGAAGCAGAAACACATACACGAGATATCTGAGAGCCCCTCTCGTGTCCCCTATGCCACAGGACAGATTGGTGGGTGACCTAAGCATATGTTAGATTTTACTGCTTTTTTTTTTTTTGCTTCTTAATTGGTTGCACACTCTCTATTCTCCTCTTTTCCTTTTCCACACAGAATAAGAGAAGCTTCATCTCAGCCTAGAAGGGAATATCAGCCCAAACCGCGGATGAGCCTGGAGTTTCCCATTGGAGACAATACTCAGCCCAATGGAGGCATCTCCCACGCGGGCACTCCCAAGCCTTCAGGTAAGGGGCTGAAACCCACAACCCCCACTACATGGGCCTTGGACACATCCCGTTGACACTTCTCCAACAATTCTAGGAGCAAGCTAATCTGGCTGCGTAAGAAATATGCCATAGTACTTTTCTTACGGGATGGTTTTGTCAGGTAGAAGCTCTGAAAAGCGCTCCTCCTTTTCTCATTGGCCATGGCTTTTCCTCTACTTCCCTCTTCTCTATAAAATTATTTTTTTCGCTTAACTCTCATCATAAGCTCTTAACCTCCTAATTATTTTGGCCTAATTTGATTTTGACCTTCCTGTGTGGTCATAAGGTCATCTTAACATAAGGTCATCTTAACATGCCAGTGTGGTGCTGGGGTGGCATCTTTTTTCCTGTTTTTCCCCTCTGTGGCTCCAGCATGCACAAGACTGAATGCCCGTGGGCAGTGCGTGCCCCATACACTCGCACATAACCACAGGCAGCAGCTCCAAGAATGTGTTCAGTTGGATTTCTTGAGGCACAGGAGCATGTGGATGACTCTGGTGCTGGAGAGAGGTTCAGCCTTAACATTTGCTGGATTGAAGAAGTGGAAACTATCTCATACTGGATATGAATTTTAAAGTTATGCAGCTTCCTTTTATTTTCCCTGTATCCCCAGTGCTAGATGTTTTACGGTAGGACACCTCTTATGAGATGCTTTCAGGAGACTGTGGAGGGAAAGGAAGGTCTGTGATGACAGTGGGAGCTCTGTGCCTCTGTGTCCACATCTGCTGCTCAGAGCTCCGTGTGGGGTATAAGCAGCAGTGGCTCTTAGAAGTTAGCCGCCCCCGAGGACTAGTCATGTATGTTATGTGTAACTCGCTTCTTCCTGCTTGAAACCAACTGCGGATTTTACTCTTCTTTCAGAGACTTGTTAATTTTCTGCTTTCTTTCTTTCTTTCTTTTTTTAATCCTCAACCGAGGATATGTTCTTACTGATGTCAGAGAGAAAGGAAGGGAGAGGGGAGGAGAGGGGAACATTGATATGAGAGAAACATAGACCATTTGCCTTCCATATACACCCCGACCAGGGATCACATCTACAACCTGGGTATGTGTCCTGACCGGGAATTGAACCCATGACCTTTTGGTGTGTGGGACAACTCTCCAACCAACTGAGCTGCATTACACATTGCAACACATGCCAATGCAACACTGGTCAGGTCAGGACTCCATTCTTTTTATTCTTTTAATCCAGCTCTAGTGCATTATTTTAATACTGGAGGCTCAATGCACAAAATTTGTGCAAGAGTAGGCCTTCCTTCCCCCAGCTACTGGCACCGGCTTCCCTCTGGCACCTAGGACCCGGGCTTCCCTATGGCTGCCAGCAGGCACCCGGACCCGGACTTCCCTCGCAGCCCTGGCTTCGTCCGGAAGGTCGTCTGGAAGGACATCTGGTCTAATTAACATATTATGCTTTTATTATTATAGATGTCATAGCTCTGATGCACTCCTCACATTGATATACACAATAGTTTACAACGTGTAAATCATATAATTTTTACATCATCTCATTTAGTAGATATGATAGTACTGTGAAGTTGTTACACAAAAACACAGAGAGAAGTGCCTTGTGCAAGGCCACACAGAGTTAGAACTTGAACCCAGTGTTTTATATGGTGGTTAGAGTACTTATTTTTAATAAGTGAGAATTGTACTGCTATTCTGAGGTTGCAAAGCATCATCCATGTAATTAGCTGTACTGTTTCACACGTGCAGAGGTTTCAAAGCGCTAACATGGACAGAATTCTGGCCATGCTAGCTTATGAACCTAAATCTCATTAAAAACGCCTTGAGTCGTTGGGTCTCCCATCACTGGGCATTGTCAGGAAGGCAAGCCTTGATAAATTCTGCTGTACACATCGCAAGAATGGATGTGGGCGTTTTTCATTACTGGAAACAAAATAGGAACCCAGCACCTTCCAGACATCTGAGAAAGCCCCTGAAGACTGTAGAGGGAGCTGCCAGGCAGCGACACTTGGGGCTGGTAGCAAGAGGAGGCTTCGCAGCAAGAGGAGTGAGGGAGGACCGGTGGGGTCAGCAGGCGGGCGCCGCGGGCAGTGCATATGTGAGTTACATTCCCCTTGTCTTTCTGTGTTCTTCCCTCTGCTCTGACTCCCAGGTGTCCCCATGGATCAGCCCTGCTGCCGAGCTCTGTACGACTTTGAACCTGAAAATGAAGGGGAGTTGGGTTTTAAAGAGGGTGATATCATCACCCTCACTAACCAGATTGATGAGAACTGGTACGAGGGGATGCTTCATGGCCAGTCAGGCTTCTTCCCCATCAACTATGTGGAAATCCTGGTTGCCCTGCCCCATTAGTATGTCATGCTGGCTGGCTCATCTCCTCTTGACCCGGATAGTTCAGTTTAACCACTGCTTTGGTAATGCTGCTTCCAACACATCCCAATGCAGGCCGCAGTGGTCCCGGTCACCCGGCCCCACAGAGTACCTTTGGTTGACTTGTGTGATCCCACAGGAGTCACGGTGATGGATGGTATCTTCTCCGCCTGGTGGGCATGGCATGTGCTTTTAAAATACCACCTGAGACCAGCCAGACAGTTCTCAGGAGACTGCGGCTTCTTAGACTAATGACCATGAGCCACAGCACAGAGAAACCATCCTACTGAAGGTATTATCTATCACCCAGGGCCTTCTCCAGGTCTCAGGTTTTCCATCTAAACAGGAGAAAGGGTTTGCTTTCATATCGTCCCCTCCCAAATGTGTGAGTCACAGAGTTTGTCGAAGAAAGCCTCCCTCACCAGCAAACTGCCTTCTGGTCTGAGTTAGTCCTTTGATGCCACCAGGAAAGTGTTGCGTGTGGATTCAAAGCCTTCTCTGAAAACATTCACCTCTGTTCCTCCCATTTATGCCTGTTTCTGAGGCATAGCCTGTTTCCCTTCCTCCCTGCTGTTCAAGCCAGAGGGACTCCCGTTTTATTTCTAAGATAGTTATCAATCCACATATTGTGGGAGGGGCTGACAAGAGGAGGCTCTTTTATGAGGAAATGGGGAGAGATCTGTTTCCAAGCTTAAATGTCCTGCTGTAAAGAAACTGTGTGTGTGTGTTTAGGGCATTTCTGAAGGTACAGGGAAGGGAGAACAAATACTTTCATTTCTGTTTTATTTACGAATTGTGTGTTTCGTGAATCCATTTGGCACCGAGACACAAGGAGAAAACCACTAGAAACCATTTTTCCACTAGTTCATAGACCAAGAAACAGTACATACCTTTTCTTTCCATGTTCACCTGTGTTCTTTGAACATCATTTGTGCATATTCTGCCCTCAGTGAGGACCAAGTAAAGATGATGTTTGTGCTTAGTAGTGTAAGAAGTGTGGCTGCATATGCAAACCTGTATCCCCATTCAGTCATCACTTTTATCTGTCCCTTCTATCTCATCTTCGTTTGTGTGCACAGTGCTGTGTGTCAGTTTTTGAATGGTGATGTTTTGTTTTGGGTATCAGTCATTCAAGTCCCGTTAAGTTCTATCCAGAGTTCTATTTATCTAGCTGTACAGATTTTTTCAGAGGTTTAATGTGCTCCTTCGGATGTGCCACCTGCGGTAGTGGATCATGTGGAGTGAAAGGCAAATCTTACTGCTTAATGTATAAACTCTTACCACGGGAAGCATCGCTGTTTCCAATAAATATTGCTGAAGACAAACCCAAAGGCTCCGGCCCTTTATTTTGTGTCATTTCTTTGGGTCCAACACTGCCTGGACTGAAGCTCATTTCACTCTCCATTGTTTTCTGCTACAAGCAAACCAGACCTGGTCCCAAGCTTAGAGCTCCTTCCTTGGAAGCAGGGAGAGTCCCATCACTAGAAGAGAGCTGGCCTGGACACTGGTAACTTCTTGGTAATCCAGGAAAGAGGAGATTTTTACAGTGAGGATGTGAACGTGGGACCAGGAAGTCTTTTAGAAATTAAAGGAGTTATCATGAGTGGTGTTCCCAGAAGAATATCATGTTCAAAGGGGCAAATAAATATATCATTTCAACTCGTCTTTGGTTTCATTCATGTTTAAAGAGAAAGGAATACACAAGGAAATGCAAATTGGTCCAAAGGCAGCATTCCTTTCTCTTAGTGTATATATAGGGGTTGGTTGGGTGGAAGTGGATGTGGGTGATTGGGGATAGGGAAACACTGTGCACAGAATACATATTTCCAAAGTTCCTGAGAAAATAAAGATGTTCTTTATGTATTGGGTGTCCTTTGTATTCTTCCATGCTGAGGCCAACAGTCCAGATGTCTAGTTTTTTGCTTGTTTGTTTTTATTGATTTCAGAGAGGAAGGGAGAGGGAGATAGAAACATCAATGATGAGAGAGAGTCATTGATTGGCTGCCACCTGCATGCCCTCAACTGGGGATCAAGCCCACAAATCAGGCATGTGCCCTGACTGGGAATTGAACCATGACCTCTTGGTTCCTCGGTTGATGCTCAACCACTGAGCCACACCGACTGGGCTAGTTTTAATCTAATGTACTAAATTCTAAATTTGAACTACTCTAACATGAAAATAATTTTTTCTAGCTACCTGAGTTAGAGTATCACTGATCAGTTCTAAAACCAGTTTTAAAAAGAAATTGCCAATGGCATTATTATGAATGGAGAAAACCCAGAAGCTTCACAGATAAACTATGAGAATCTATAAGTGAAACTAATAGGATTATTGGATTTAAGAACAATATCCAAAAATATTTCTATGTACCATAGCAATCAATTAGAAAAAGAGGAATTTAAACATATATATCATTTACAAAGGCATCAAAAATCAAACTCATGGATATAAATCTCATAATTATATGTAATTTCTACATAGAAAATTATGAAACATGTTTGAGAAAAATGAAGACTTTACTAAAGGGAGACATATTCTGTGTTTATGGACTGGAAAACTCGGCATTTTAAAGATGTATTTCTTCACAAATTGACTTATAGATCTAGTACAATCTCAACCAAAGTCTGAAGGAGTTTCTTGATGTGTGTATAAATTGACAAGTATATTATAAAATATATATGGAAATGCAAAAGGATGTTTCTTCTTGAAGAATAGCAGAGTTGGAGGACTTGCTATTTCTAGATATAAAACAAAGTTATAGTAATTAAGGTAGGGTGGTGTTGATGCAGTGGTAGGAAAAAACACCTGTCGGAAGTCATGCCCCAAAAGAGTCATATAAGTATCCAGCCGTATTTGAACTAATAAAGCGCTCCATTGGCTTCACTGTTACCCTTTCAAATGTGACTGTACCTGTGCAATAGCAGTTCTATGACTCCACAGGGAAACTAATGGCAAGAGCCTGTATGAAATAGGGAATCTCATTATGAGTCAACATCAAATGAAATAAAAAGGCAACTTAATATTTAAATATTTACTGTAGGGAGTCCTAGAGACAGTAATACACATACCAGATTCAGAACTGTCTGAATTCCTTATTTTTATGGAAATAACAATGAGTTGTTGTTTTTTATAGAACTTTATAGGTAAGAATAGGGAACTGTGGACCACCGCTGGGAAAATTGAACCTACCCCAAAACACTTGTTCTTCTAAGACTGCTCACAGAATGAACTGTCTGCCATGGAAACAGAAACAGAACTACACTGAACTGAACTCAAATGGAAAACAAGTTCAGTGAAACAGTTGTCTCATTTTAACTTTCTAATCGGTCTGTCAGGTCTTAAAGAGAATGCTTTCTGGGAAAATACTTATTTCCCCTTAGTTTCTCTTTGCTATGATAAGACAATAAGAATGGCATGACCAAGAATTGAAATTGCCAGGAGACTCTGTATGCATATAACCTATATCTCTACTCTGCAGAGACTTAGCAATGGCTTAGGGAACCAGGTTTATGCCAAGGCTCTAGTGTCCTGGATGGAACCATGTGGGCGCATGTAAGGCTCATTACCAGATGAGGAACTGCCTGTCTTCCCTGGGGGATGGTGACATGGGAGCAGTTAATGCTGAAGAAAGAGGCAGCCTGAAGCCTCCATTTGGAACTCTGGGTAATGGTGGAGAAGACTTTACAGGCTGCCTGGAGGGGTAGCCACACCAGCAATTCCTGGGCCCATCGATTGGGGACGTATTAAAGGATCTGTCGGGGGGGCGGCGGGGAGGGCAAAGCTACTTTTTAAAGGGTCCAGTGAATGCTCACCAGGCCACTAAATGCCACTCAGCTACCACATGTCTGAGGGATGGCGGCCTTCCTCTTGGGGCAGGAAGAGCTGCGGTTCTTGGAGGAGTGAAGCAGGTTGCCAGCTCTGGAGGCAAACAGTGGAGCACTGCATCACAATACCATTTCCTCCAAAAGGAACCCTGGGCCTTTTGCAAAGACCACCAGGTAATAATATGCAGCTTTTCAGCCCTGCTGAAGCGCCAAGGTCCATCAGCCTTCTGACGGAATTCTCGCGTCATTATGACCTGCTGGTCTTAGCCTCCAGCACTTCTGTGCCGTGCTCTGTGCTGATATTCACCCACATGGACCGAGGCTGACTTTCGGAAGTCCCCTTCAACAAGAAATAACAAACGTGTCCACGATACGGAGTGGAGAATAAAATTTGAATATCAGGAAAACTCACAGATATTTGGACCTGTCTCTGTAGTCTGCTTTCTTTATTTTGTTCCCCATGGCAAGTGTGGTTTCAGAAACGAAAGATTCACATATACACGTTCATGTCATCTGAAAAATGTTTCCAGCGTTCACTAAGTCAGGATTCTTTATATTCCATGCAGGCAAAATGTGGATTTCTTCACCTGGTAGCATCTCCTGATTTTTGGCTTTCAGTGGCCTTTAAAGCAATAAAAATAGACGTATATTATAGCTGCGTTCGAGTTTCCTATATTATTTTTTTCACACCTGAGGGTCAAACCCATCCAGCAGTTTTATAGGATGATGCTTATAATTGAAGGGAGAAGAAATGAGAGTCAGTGTTACTTCTCACCCTGCATCAAGCACTTTGTTAAGCTCAATATATGTGATTTTGATTGAAGACAAAGGTGTTAAACCTTGAACACTCAGCTCTTTGGGGTTGATGAATGGAAGAAAAGAAAGCTTTGGAGATGGGTTGATTGCCCAGTGTAGCATCTCGTGCTGATTTAGAGCTTAAAAAAGGAAAAGGGAATTTACCAACATTATGAAATATCTTAGTAGCAAGGCCAAGAAATGGAGAAATAAAGAGACTGTAAGGTCTTATACAAGACTGCCTTTGTAGAGTTTCAGATGTAGGAAATGAGGCAGAAGGGAAGGGAAGAGAAGTTTTAAAAGCAACATTTTTCACACTTTATTTCCCTCCTCGTGTTTTGGTTTCCTTAAAATCTTTCCATGTGTGACTGGTAAAAGAAATGTTACATTTCTTTATTTTTTAAACCAAATTGTGGCTGCTGTCCCTGCTCCCACTGCAACTGGCAGGCAGTTCTCTCTTGGTTCTGTCTGTGGGGCAGGGTCTGGTTCTGGGCCGCCTCTGCTGCCAGGTCTTCTGGCCCGCCTCTGCTGCCAGGTCTTCTGGCCCAAGAGCTTGCGGTCAACCAGCAAGTGCTGCTCCAGGCCTCTGTGCCCGAGCCCGGTGCTGGCTCTTTGCAGAGCATCTCAGGTCATAGCACCAGCACCCAGCATCCCTGGGCGCAGAGCCATCCCCACTGAAAAGTTACCCCTTCTTCATTTAAGTCACTTGCTGCCGGAGAAAAAGACACATTCTCTAGTGCTCTGTCATCGATCCCAAATACAGTGATTGAGGTTTTGAAGAGGCCGGAGAATCTGTATTTTTTTAAAAAAGGTCTTACTTCCATCTCTTACCAAAACACTGCCTCTGTGAGGACTCATGAAACCAGGGAGGTGTCTAGAGTCTCCTATACTTACCCGACAGTAAGGGTCTCCTGTAGGCACTTGCACAAGTTGGATTTCTAGGTTCTCACTCCAGCTTCCCAGAATCAGAATTGCCAATTGAGAAGCCAAGAAAGGGGTATTTCCCATTGGAAAGGTTTAGGAAACAATTGACTAAGTGCTTCTAAAATTCTAACATGTATCAGGATCACCCAGAGCCAGTTAGAACAGATGCCTGGGCCCCACTCCCAGAGATCCTGACTCAGCAGGGTCCGAGAGTTTGCATTTCGAACAAGTTCCAGGGTCGCCCTGACCGGTTTGGCTCAGTGGATAGAGCGTCGGCCTGCGGACTGAAGGGTCCCGGGTTCGATTCCGATCAAGGGCATGTACTTTGGTTGCGGGCACATCCCCAGTAGGGGGTGTGCAGGAGGCAGCTGATCGATGTTTCTCTCTCATCGATGTTTCTAACTCTCTATCCCTCTCCCTTCCTCTCTGTAAAAACACTGAATAGGAATCTAAGCTTGGTTTGGGGTGGGTTTTTTGCATAGCACAGAAGTCCCAGTTCAGTCGTGTGATGGAGGCTGCTAAAACATGCTCTGGAGAAGGGTGTGTCAGTGTTTTTAGCAAGCTGCCCAAGGGATTCTCAGATGCAGACAAGTTTGGGAAGCTCTAGTCTACGTACAGATGTTTCAGATAAGCAGCCAGCTGTTGGGTGACTTTTTCTTATTTTCCATTTTCTCTTTGACTAAAGAAAAGCCATTTGTGTGTATTGATTAAGTAACATTGGATCCATGCATTTCCACCCTCACTCAAACCCACAGCACCTGAGTGTTCTCCCCATGTATGCTGATGACAGGATCGGATACTGGTGATGCTGGGGCTGCGTCTGCGCTGACTCAGAAAGCCCACCTTCTTCCCACCTTTCCTCCGGGCGTGGCTGTCCCCCATGAGGGAATCAGAGAAGTGTGTCCCCAGTTAGACTCCGGTGCCTCAGGTGTGGCTTATGTCAGGGCTTTGCTTTCTTGTTTAGATCAGTGGATCACACATTTCTGCTCCTATCGGAGTCACAAGGGTTGTAAGCTAAGATGCAGATTCCTGGGTCCTGACGCCAGAGATTCTGGTTCTGTTGTCTGGGGTGGGCCCAGTATCCACAGGGGGAGCAGGCAGCCTGCCCCACCCCACAGTTCTGAGGCCCCACTGAGAAACCTGCTTCAGGCAGGGGAATTCTTAGATTTGTGCATCCACGGCAGGCGATTAGTTAATAGACATGGTTGGCAACTAAGAAGGAGAAAGGAGCAACCAGCTTCCTCTTACCAGTGCTTCCCATGAAGAGAGGCAGTTCAAAGGATTGCAGAATGCACGGGGTCAATCCTCACAGTAGCAGTAACAGCCTTTCTCTTTCCTTAATGTTTCTTTTAGAAACATCAAAAGATCGGAATGTATTGTGTAGGAGGTAGACATGGGCGGAGGGGGCGGCACAAGGAAGGAGGAAATGGATCCTAAGTCTGAGGAAGCCTGGACTGACTGACACCCAATCACCAACAATTTGGTGCCATCTGATTATTATATATTGTCTTTTAAGTTCTTTTTTTCCTTTCTATTCTTTTCCCCAAAAAAGTAGTTTAATGGGACTTAGATTGCCCTCTGCTGGTCAAAAAAAAACCACGAAAAAACACAGACAAACAAAAAACAATAACCCAAAATTAAATAAACAAAACCCCATTGTAATCAGGTACATATCTGACACATTTTCCTGGCTGTTTTGTTATCATCATGGACCGTATGAGCAGATCTTAAGTTTTCTCTAATCTGTGAGTGGAATTATTTTGAAGTGTAAAAGTGGAGACATGTTAGTTAAGTGGAAAGAACAATGCTTTAAGTGATAAGTGGCACTGTCATAATGGGCTCCCTGTCTGGAAAAGTCTTCCATCTGACATGCTCACATCCATCAATCTGCTCACCTCTTCCTTAACGCTGTGCAAACACAGCAGCTCCAGCAGCTCCGCCTCGTTCCCTGAAGGCCATTGCCTTACCCAAGCTCAGTGACATGGGAGGGGGCGCCGTTGAATGCTGAGTCACAGGACAGTCCTCCCATGCCTATACTCGCTCCCTCGTTTGACCTCGAATCCCACACACCCATCCCCACTTCAGCACTCTGGAGATCCCCTCCCTCTCGTCTTCCCCTAGTTTCTGCCAGTACTATTAGCCTCCTCTTCCTTTTTTTAAAAAAAAATATTGTTGAAAGTATTACATGTTCCTCTGTCTTCCCTCATTGACCTCTCCCAGCCTGCCCTGACCCCACCCTAGGCCTTCACCCTCCTATTGTCTGTGTCCATGGGTTATGCATCTGTGCATACAGGTTCATTGGTTGACTCTTCCCACGCACCCTCCCCTGCCTTCCCTCTGAGTCTGTTCGATGCTTCTACTAGATCTTTTTTTGTTCATCAGTTTATGTTATTCGTTAGATTCCACATAGGCGTGAGATCCTGTGATGGACTTGCGTTTCTCTGCTCTGGGTGACACTAGCAGCCAAGTGGAGCTTGCCAAGAGGCAGCCTCAGGTGAAGTCTTTTCAGGGTCTCCAAGAGGGGGAGGCTGCTGTCCTCTGGTGAGGGGAAGGGAGGGTGGGCCTCTCTGAGGACAGGATGGCTTAGGGGACCTGGGAGTTCTGGACTCTGTGCCCTGCCCACCTGGACGGCTCCATCCCCATCCTCTAGTAAAGACCGAGGAGAGCTTCCTGGCTGTGACGTAAGGGAACTGTTGAGACTGTCAGTTTAATTTTCTCTGTCGCTCAGCCTCCTTGACAGGTTTTGAGGTTGGTTTCCATTAAGCCTGCCCTACAGCTGCAGGGGATAAATCTTCTAATCTAGAGACCCCTACTTTCCACAGTTCATGGTTAGCTGACCGGTAGCTGTCTTTATTTCAAGATATTCAGAACAGTTCCCAAAGCCAGCGACCACCCCTGTCCTCACAATGACCACTTTCTTATGCCGTGCAAGTGCTGCTCTTCACCGTCCACCTGCACCTGTGCCCCCACAGGTAAGAGTGGATCATATGATTCTTTGTCCCTCAGTAGCCACCATAAATGGATCTTTGCCAACTGACTGGTGGGGAATCGCCTCCAAAATCCCATGTTAAGAGTTTGCTTGCTGAGGTAGTTTCTGGTACTAACATTCTTAGCTTGTACCCAACAGGCAGGGCCTGAGATAAAGGCTTGCAGGTGAGTAGATTTTGGGGGAACTGGGATATTAGGAAGTGGGAATTGAGACAGCAAAGCAGAAAATTCCAACATAAAGGTGCATTTGTAAAGGTATCCTGTTGGCTGCTAGTGCTTGATCCCACAGGAATTCACAAAGGAGAAATATTCACCTGGGGAATGAACGGGGATGCATGTATGTATTGGCTCCTATCCCCCACGCTCTGGGTTTCCATGGCTGGATGCAGGAACCTTTAATCCACGGCGTGGCTCTGTCCCCCTGCGTATGTGCAAAGCCAGCGAAAGCTGCTCTAGAGGTGGGTGCTACAGCTCCGGCTGGAGCAAGAAGTGGGCGAGGCCAAGATGACTTTGAAGTGTGCACGCTAGGCCTCCCCCCTCCCCGTGTAGCTTCTGCTCAGGCCATTTCTGTCCCTCTCACCAGATCTTGCAGCTCTTCTTATCCTCAGGATGTTTACCTGTCACATCCGTGGAGGCCCAGGACCTACAGGCAGTGGGTTCTTCCCGCCATCTTGTGAGCCCCTGGGCCGCTCATGAAGCAATCCCCTCTGCACAGCTTCTTCCTAAATAGCTTTTGCACCTGATTGGGCTACTTTACACATCTGTTAGATATTTTTTTTTTGAAGCTAAGGATTATATATCTCTGCTAGCTTTGCTCAAAGTGTCATTATGCATACTGCTATTATTGCCAATATATTTTATTTGAATAACATCGTGGAGGAGAACTGGGACATTTTTGTCTCACACTGCCACGTTCATACTGAAAATCTGACCACAAGGCAGTGGAAACGTCAGGTTCTTGGGTGAGAAGTAAGTCAGAGGTTTCACTGTCCCTTGTGTGCCTGTCCACACAGGGCCAAGCACTGTGCAGACACAAACTGTGGATTTCGGCCCCTGCTGAAGGCAGGATGTTTTAATTGTCTTCACAAGCCTGACTCCAGGGCCGGCCTGGCTCCCTTGGTGATGACTGGGGATAGAGAGGGCCTTTGGCTACACACAGCCAGGCCTCTGTGGTGGCCACCCAGTGAGTGTTCCTGGGGGAGGGAGTGCATGCTCTGACACATAATTGGTTTTTCTCAGGGTAGAAATGGTAGGCTCATGGTGATATCTAATTGCAATTCTCTTACCTCATTTGTGACAGATAACTCCGTGTGCTTTTATAGAAACACTAGAGGCCTGGTGCACGAAAATTTGTACATGGTGGTGGGGGGCGGGGAGGTCCCGTGTCCTGGCCTGCCCCCTCTCACAGTCCAGGATCCCCCTATGCTTTTATAGAAACACTAGAGGCCTGGTGCATGAAAATTTGTACGCGGTGGTGGTGGGGGGAGGTCCCGTGGCCTGGCCTGCCCACTCTCACAGTCCAGGATCCCTTAGGGGATGTCCTACTGACGGCTTACAGTCTGGCCTCCCTCTGCTGGAGGCAACCAGGCCATCAGGGGAAGGCACCGCCCCATCACCCCACTGCTGCTGCCACTGCCAGCCGCTGGCCCTCCTTGGCCCTTACAGCTGCTGCGGCTTTGTCCAAAAGGATGTCTGGGAAACATCCAGTCTATCTGGTCTAATTAGCATATTACCCTTTTATTAGTATAGATAAAAATCAAGCAAGCACAATTTCTAACCACACAGGGACTTTTAAACATTTCTCCTTTCATTGCTGCATATGAGAGGCCTGTTTCCTAGGAAGGACTCAAATGTTTCAAGTGTCTCATTTAAAAATCTATAGGCAATAATCTGTTAACGCCTGTGCTTCACGGATCTCCCAAGCTTTCCCATCGCTGCCGATATATATCCTCTCATTTAATCCACACAGCAAACCGAAGAAAGGGGTTGCTAGTTTTACATATGAAGTACTTGAGGCTCAGAATTCTGACTCAAATTTTTCTGATTGCAAAGCCCATTCTCTCCTTGTGTCATATATACAGTGTTCCAAATAACTTGTATTATATGGTCGAGGACACAAGTCCCCACATTCAAAACACAAACCTCTCCCCTCCCCCACCATTTCACTAGCTTTGTTATGTTGGGTACACTCCTTAAACTCTCTATGCCCCAGTCTCTTTGTAAAATAGGGGTATAATACTATCTACCTCATTTTCATGGTAGGTTGTCGAGGATTCAATGAGTTAATGAAGTGTTTAGAACAGTGTTTGACAGAGTGGGCATGCCGTATGGTTTAATCAAACCAAACCAAGCCAAACCAAACCAAACCAAGGTTTGCAGATTTGGGGGCTAGAAACAGTCTCACTCCTGTTCCAAAGCCACCTTCTGTGAGACATTTCTAGGATGGTAAAGTCACTGGGAAAATGAGTTGTATTATCCAAATACTCTTTGCACTTCTTTTCAGCAAACGTTTAGAGCGTTAAACAGTGACAGGTTATGAGTTTGGTTATTTGGACACTGCATCCAGGATAGAATAATTCAGATGCATTTACTAAGAGACCATTTGTTGTTTATGCCAGGAGAGAGCGGGAGCTTGAAAGGTTGGAGCCAATGGGTCTCTAAAGAATGAAGGTTGCAAACTGGGGAGACCCGGTAAATGGAGACTGAGTAGGCAGAACAAGCCATGCCCTGCTTGGCTCCGGGATGGTTATATGAGTGGGTCCCCTGAGAGTCCCAGCCTTAGTCATTGCCCTGCTTTTAGAGTAGGAGAGACAAGGCTTTGGGTTGGAGGAGAAAAGCTTTCCAGTTGGAAGGGAATTAAATGCTGGCCCACATAAAAGAGCTTTTGTTTTCCTTTAAATTTTTAAAAATTAAATCTATTGAGATGGCACTGGTTCATAAAATTATACAGGTTTCAGGTGTACAATTCTGCAATACATCATGTGATATTGTATTGTGTGGTTAACACCCCAAGTTACATCTCCTTCCAACCCCACTTATTCCCCCTTTACCTTTTTCCACCTCCTCCTCTGATGAGCTGATTTAAATGAAGAGGATGCATCTAATGTGAAATGAGAGATAAAGC